>NW_011494934.1:2714853-2771314 GCF_000754665.1 Bison bison bison
AGTTTCTTTTGTTGTGCAGAAGCTTTTAATTTTAATTAGATCCCATTTGTTTATTTTTGCTTTTATTTCCAATATTCTGGGAGGTGGGTTATAGAGGATCCTGCTGTGATGTATGTCGGAGTGTGTTTTGCCTATGTTCTCCTGTAAGAGTTTTATAGTTTCTGGTCTTATGTTTAGATCTTTAATCCATTTTGAGTTTATTTTTGTATATGGTGTTAGAAAGTGTTCTAGTTTCATTCTTTTACAAGCGGTTGACCAGTTTTCCCAGCACCACACTAATAGATGGAGAAATATACCATGTTCATGGATCAGAAGAATCAATATAATGAAAATGAGTATACTACCCAAAGCAACCTATAGATTCAATGCAATCTCTATCAAGCTTCCAACAGTATTTTTCACAGAGCTAGAACAAATATTTTCACAATTTGTATGGAAATACAAAAAACCTCGAATAGCCAAAACAATCTTGAGAAAGAAGAATGGAACTGGAGGAATCAACCTGCCTGACTTCAGGCTCTACTACAAAGCCACAGTCATCAAAACAGTATGGTACTGGCACAAAGACAGAAATATAGATCAATGGAACAAAATAGAAAGCCCAGAGATAAACCCACACACCTATGGACACCTTATCTTTGACAAAGGAGGCAAGAATATACAATAGAGAAAAGACAATCACTTTTTTTCCTTGTAATTGACATCTGGTCTGATAGCGTTGTGGTCGGAGAAGATGCTTGATATGATTTAAGTTTTAAATTTACTGAGATTTGATTTGTTACCCAAGATGTGGTCTATTCTGGAGAATGTTCCATGTACACTTGAGAAGAAGGTGTGTGCTGCATTTGGATGGAATGTCCTGAAGATATCAATGAGATCTGTTTCATCTAATGTATCATTTAAGACTTGTATTTTCTTATTAATTTTCTGCTTTGATGATCTGTCCATTGGTGTGAAGTGAAGTGAAGTCACTCAGTCGTGACTGACTCTTTGCAACCCCATGGACTGTAGCCCACCAGGCTCCTCCATCTATGGAATTTTCTAGGCAAGAGTACTGGAGTGGGTTGCCATTTCCTTCTCTAGGGGATCCTCCTGACCCGTGTATTGAACTGGGTCTCCTGCGTTGAGGGCAGACATTTTACCGTCTGAGCCACCATGTTAAAGTCTCTTACTATTATTATGTTACTGTCAATTTCTCCATTTATGTCTGTTAGTGTTTGTCTTATGTATTGAGGTGCTCCTGTGTTGAGTGCACAGATATTTACAATTTGTTATGTCTTCCTCTTGGATTGATCTCTTGATCATTATGTAGTGTCCTTCCTTATCTCTTATAATATTCTTTATTTTAAGGTCTATTTTTGTCTGATATGAAGATTGCTACTCCAGCTTTCTTTTGCTTCCCATTTGCATGGAATATATTTTTCCATCCTCTCACTTTCAGTCTATAGTGTCTTGAGGTCTGAAGTGGGTTTCTTATAGACAGCATATATATATGGATCTTGCTTTTGTATCCATTCAGCCAGTGTGTCTTTTGGTTGGAGCATTTAATCCATTTACATTTAAAGTAATTACTGATATATATGTTACTATTGACATTTTCTTAATTGTTTGGCGTTTATTTCATTGATCTTTTTCTTCTCTTGTATTTCTTGACTACATAAGCCCCTTTAACATTTATTGTAAAGCTAGTTTGATGGTACTGAATTCTCTTAACTTTTGCTTGTCTGAAAAGCTTTTTATTTCTCCATCAATTTAGAATGAGATTCTTTCTGGGTACAGTAATCTTGGTTGTAGATTTTTCCCTCTCAGTACTATAAATATATCCTGTCATTCCTTTCTGGCCTGCAGAGTTTCTGCGGAAAGATCAGCTGTTAAACATGTGGGGTGTCCCTTGTATGTTACTTGATGCTTTCCCCTTGCTGTTTTTAATATCCTTTCTTTGTGTTTAGTCTTTGTTAGTTTGATTAGTATGTGTCTTGGCGTGTTTCTTCTTGGATTTATCCTGTATTTGTGCCTCTTGGACTTAACTGACTCTTCCCTTTTCCATGTTGGGGAAATTTCAACTATAATCTCTTCAAAAATTTTCTCATACCCTTCCTTTCTTTCTTCTGGGATCCCTATAATTTGAATGTTGGTGTGTTTGATATTGTCTCAAATGTCTCTGAGACTATACTCAGTTCTTGTCATTATTTTTTACTTTATTCTGCTCTTCAGAAGTTATTTCTACCATTTTATCTTCCAGTGCACTGATTTGTTCTTCTGCTTCAGGTATTATGCTATTGATTCCTTCTAGCGTATTTTTAATTTCAGTAATTGTGATTTCTGTCTGTATATGTTTATTGTTTATGTCTTCTAGGTTTTTGTTAATTCATTTTGGATTTTCTACATTTTGTTTTTAAATTTTTTGGTCATCTTTACTATCATTATTCTGAATTCTTTTTCAGGTAGTTTGCCTATTTCCCCTTCATTTATTTGGACTTCTGTGTTTGTAGTTTGTTCCTTCATTTATGTGGTATTTCTGTCTTTTCATTATTTTTTTAAACTTGTGTTGGAGATCTCCTTTGCCCGGGCTTCAAGGTTGAATTCTTTCTTCCTTTTAATTTCTGCCTTCCTAAGTTTGGTCCAGCGGTTTGTGCAAGCTTTGTATAGAGTGTGATTTGTGCTGAGTTTTTGTTGTTGTTTGTTTGTTTTTCCTCTGATGGGCAAGGCTGAGTGAAGTGGTAATCCTGTCTGCTGATGATTTGGTTTGCATTTTTATTGTGTTTGCTGTTTAGACGAGATGTCCTGCACAGGGTGCTACTGGTGGTTGGGTGATGCTGGGTCTTGTATTCAAGTGGTTTCCTTTGTGTGAGTTCTCACTATTTGATACTCCCTACGGTTATTTTTCCGGAGAAGGCACTGGCAACCCACTCCAGTACTCTTGCCTGGAAAATCCCATGGATGGAGAAGCCTGGTAGGCTGCAGTCCATAGGGTCGCTAAGAGTCGGACATGACTGAGCAACTTCACTTTCATGCATTGGAGAAGGAAATGGCAACCCACTCCAGTGTTCTTGCCCAGGGACGGGGGGTCTGGTGTGCTGCCGTCTATGGGGTCGCACCGAGTCGGACACTACTGACGTGACTTAGCAGCAGCAGCAGCAGGGTTATTTTTCTGGTAGTCTAGGACCTTGCAGTCAGTGCTCCCACTCCAAAGGCTCAGGACTTGATCTCTGCCATGTGGATGTATATCACTTGGAAAATACCAAGAACAGAAGTTTCAGCCCTGTCCTCCCTGTCCTTCTCCTTGCTAAGGTGATGCCAAGACAACAAGGTCCTACTGTGTAGCACAGGGAACTACATTCAATATCCTTGTCTTTCCAGATGGGTCTTTTATGTGCTCTTTTATACTCTCCACACTATTTCTTATATCACATATCAAAATAAATTAAAACAGGGTTAAAGAACTACAGGTAGCATAAAAGACACAGATTGAAAACTTACAAGGATCTCTAAGATTTGGTTGGCAGGTTAAACCTAGTCTCGTTCTCCTCTCAGCTTAGCTCTTCCACGTTTCTGAGTTTCTCTCAGTTTCTTAAATCATTTCTTTACTCTCCACCACTTTGTCTTTCTTTTTTCTCCCCTTTACCTAGAATTCCTAACTCCTGCTCATCCTTTAAGCCTCATTTATAAATGGCTTCCTTCTGATATGCAGAAGAAGAAAACATCCTTCTTAGCAATTATTTTAAGACAGCACAGGTTTAATCATGTCCCTGCTTTCACTTCATGCTGTCTTGTAGTTCTGTTTTGTTCTTCTAAGGAACTTGTGTCTTTCATATGCTTTTATTTTTCCTCACTTGTTACTATCATAACTTTGTGAAGTATTCATTATTTATGAGGTGCCATTCTTTCATAAAATATGCTGGGTTATTTTTAGTCATGTCTCTATGCTCTGCAAAGTATTTCCTAATGCATCATTTTTCTGAATTTATTAGAAAATTCCCCATTCAAAACAGTCTTAGAAGAGAAGCAAATGAAAATGATTCTCCATGATGAACTATAGGTTTGTGTCAGGGGGTTAACTTTGTTAGTAAGCATGCAATGAGTATGTTATATTACCTGTTATGTGTTTGGATTTTCTTTCTCAAATTTAATGGAAATGTTTTCTGCAGAGCAGGAATTAATGGCTTGTATTTCTACAGTTCTCATTTTCTCTGAAATTCAGTTTATTTATCTTTAAGATAAGGAGTTTGGATTTCATAATATTTGTACTGACTTATATATCTAAAAATCTAGAATCATTGAGTGTAACAGAAAATTTATGTTGCCCAATTGGACTTTAAACCCAGTTTTAAGAATACAGATTATCTATGAAGATATATTTGATTGTAACTCATAAATTTTGATATTTTCAAAATAATTTATTTGTTCTCACTTAATTTTTTTTGTTGAAAAATACTGTAAACATATATGTTATGCATAAAAATACAAAGATTTCTAGTAACAGCAGGTAGATGTCAGTAAATGTTAAATGTGTTTCTGATATGGGCCATGGTTAATCTCTTTTGAAAGTACTTCATATCTAGGACACTCATAAAGTTTGGTTCTTAACCATGAATCAGAGAAAATAAAAGAGGTAAGAGAAACCAAGTACTTGTGGTTAAAAGCAGATTTGACTCTCTAATGCAGTAAAAGTGAAGCTTCAACATTATTTAACTGAATACTTTCCTCATGATTATTTATGAAGAAACTATCTGTATAATTTATGATAATGTTTGATAAATTAACTAGGTAGTTGTATGATAAAAGTGATGATTAAGGAATAAGTCACAAAATTATTTTATGAAAAATATTTTTGTAACTCAACAAAATGAGTATTAAATGGACCTTTGGACAGAGTAAGAATTGTGATTTATTCATTGTTGCTGCTCAGTCACTAAGTTGTGTCTAATTTTTGCATTTCCATGAACTGTAGCACTCCAGGCTTCCCTGTCCTTCACTATGTCCTGGAATTTGCTCAAACTCATGTCCATTGAGTTAGTGGTGCCATCCAACCATCTCATGCTTTGTCACCTCCTTCTCTTCCTTCCCTCAATCTTTCCCAGTATCAGGTTTGGTTTTGTTTTTTCCAATGAGTTGGCTTTTCACTGGAGTTTCTGGTTCAGCATCAGTCCTTCCAATGAATATTCAGGGTTGATTTCCTTTAGGATTGACTGGTTTGATCTCCTTGCTGTCCAAGGACTCTCAAAATTCTTCTCCAGCACCACAGTTTGAAAGCATCAGTTCGTACAGGATCCCATATGTGCAACTGTTGTTACTATCTTAAGAGATACACTGAGGCTGCTATAATCGTTTTCATTGCTTCCCATTCTGGAGAAAGAATTGTCTATATTTGAGATTTGCTAATATAGAGCATCATCATCTCTGTCCACCTCCAAATAATATCTGTCTTCAGACTACAACATAGCCTGGTATGGCTGTTTGCTGGGGCTTCTTAAATGCAGAAAGGCCAGACACATCATTGAGAGCCTCACACAGCCTTCAAGTCCTCCCAGGTAACATTCAACCAGCAAGCCAAGATTGTTCATCAATTTAGTAAAGCTATTTGACCAAATTTTCAGTGAAATTCTAATTCATGTATGTGATCATCATTATCGCTTTGGTTAAATATGTACTTGAATACCCCAAGCGCAATCAGCGGCCTTTGTAGATTCTGGGCGCTGCTGCCTCTTTGTTCCACTTGCTTCTCTGCTACAAAAAAGCCTCATTCAGTGGGTGATAACTATTGTTCTCAGTGCTCCCAGTATTCCTGTTTCTGAGGGTTCTCCCACTTTGTGGTTTCTAGCCAGTAGTGTTAGGGTAAATGTTTAACTACTGGCTCTATAAGGGGGTAAGGAGAGCCCTGAGATGTAGCATTTGCCAGTTTTCATGGTGTAAATCCTCTGCCATGGCCAATTTCAACCCAACAATGTGACATCACAGGCCTTGGGAAGAGATGCTCACTATTGGCCATGAGAGCTGATACACGCCGGCTCCAGCACACAGCTGCTTTTAGCTGTTGCCTGTTTTAAACTAAAGCTTTACATTTTTCTCCTCCATCCAATTAAAAATTCGTATTGTCCTCATTAGCAAAGCATTGGCCAGTACTTTGTGTTTATAATTCCTTTTCCATCTTCTCCTAGTTCTCCTCCTCCATCTCTCCCTTTTCTCCTCATTCTCTTACTCATTTTAGAATTTTAGGGGTCAGAGAATATTGAAGTGGCAACACCCATTATCTCAGTCAGGGGTATACATTTTCATCCATCACTGTTTATAAGCACAATATGTAATGTTCCCTATTCTGAGATGGGTCTATTACACCTCCTGCCATCCTGTGCACACTACCACAGATGAACTCAAAGGAAATATATGGATCAGAATATACTGCCTTGTGGTCCACCACCCACCATATTTAATTAAATAGGTGGTACCTTGCCCAGTCCTTTCCCCATGTGGATATGAGCAAGGCAAGCTGAATTATAGATAATCGTGGAGCAATCCTCAAAGCCATTTAAGTAAATAGCATCCTACTACTCTTTTGCTCTTTGATGCTTTCTCTGATCTCTATACTAGATCTTGGAGCAGGGATAAAGTGAGAAAGAAATATCAGTTGGGCAGATCTATAGTTAATTCATTTACTTATTTTATTATTTTCCCTTAATCCAGATATTATAGCCTTAGAGAGCCTTAGCTCATCAAGAAAAGTGCTGACATTGAAGACTTCATTCACTGTAATCTTTTTTTTAATTTAATTTAATTTTATTTTTAAACTTTACATAATTGTATTAGTTTTGCCAAATATCAAAATGAATCCGCCACAGGTATACATGTGTTCCCCATCCTGAACCCTCCTCCCTCCTCCCTCCCCATACCATCCCTCTGGGTCATCCCAGTGCACTAGCCCCAAGCATCCAGTATCGTGCATTGAACCTGGACTGGCATCTCGTTTCTTACATTCACTGTAATCTAATCAGTGGCAGGTTCATGAAGTTTCAGAGCAATCAGCTATAGGCAAAGGGAAAAGTGGGGTGACCAGAGAAACAATAGAAATTTGTTGAAGTATGAGGACCCATTGGAGGCTGCTGATCATGATTAATTTATAATGATACAAACCTGAATGATACAGGCATGCTTAAAGGTAGAGTGTGAGTAATAGAATTCATCCTGGTTGGTGCAACATGGATCAGCCTGTAGGTGAGCTACTGTGATGAAGCAGTAAATTTGAAGCTACTTTAAGTTATATAAACATACCATCTCAAACTTTAGCATTATTAATAACATTATGACTAATAACACATTACCATGTCAGATAGCAACAAATGCTAATAAATAACTGTTACCAATAGCATATTTTTTGTGCTATCTTGCCTCTCTGCTCCTGTGTCCAATGGATTTTGATGAACATGGCTCGGCATTGCTCTGTTAGACTGAAAGTTTGAATCTGAGTCTTTTCATACTCAGTACTGTTGGTCCTACTACACCTTAGCATTTGCTTGTGAATTTGTTTGCTTTACTTTCTTTCAGTGTATTTGGAACTATATTTTCTTCCCTCCTTTGTTAATGGAACCAATAGAGCTGTTGACAGGCCAAATCTCTGTAATAAATGTTTCATTTCCTTACTGTATGCATAAGCAGTTTGGAAGACCAAAAAGATTTGGCTATGATACATTTTCCCTTAATGAACATCACCAAGAAATCTCATAGACGTTCCTTTACATTTTAAATTCTGGAGACTTATGACGTAGTGATGAAAAGCCATTTTAATTCTGTGTTAATAAAGGCAAAGGATGAGGCCAACTAACCTGACCCTATCATCATCAACATCAACATCACACTAGGGCAGAGAGTAAAGGCAGAGAGTTAATTAGATTTAAAGTTAGTTAAGGGAGTAGGGAGAATCTATGTGTAGCACAATGGCTCCCACTCAGTTTATCCTCATATTGAAGTTTTAGGATTTAAAAAGGACGGCAATGTAGGAAGAGTGAAAGATCTAAAAAGCAAGGAAGAGTACTAGGGTACACTGCTTTGAGTCATATGGTGAGCAATTAGAGTTGAAGAAAAGAGCACACACACCAGATCATCTGAATCAACTTTTTTGGGCAAATTTTGTAAATAACAGCAACACAGCAATGTGTGAGGGTCTCCTTTGTCTGATATACCATGGTGCAGCAGAAAGAAATCTAGCAGTGCTGAATGTCAGACTCTGGGAGGCGTGTCTGGTTTGGGAAACATGATGGAGAAGCATCACACTTCCCCTGGTGTGATCATGGCTTGGGATTCAACATCAGGATGACCACAGAATCCTGGCTTCTTTTCCTATTCTACCTGCACACCTTTCTTGGTTGGAGTGTATAAGCCCCAATCCTGGAATGGTCAGAAGGCTTATTTCCAAGCTGTACCTTCTGGTGGACCAGTGGCTCCCAGTCCTGATACCCACATCAGCACCAGTCCTGATCCATCATCTCAGCCAAGACCAGAGTGCACTTAGTTTGAGCCCTTGGTTGTAGCTGGTTCCTAGGTGCTCTGCAGGTGCTCTCCAGCTCAGACAGGGGAGAATAAATCTTACAAGGTTGATTCTTACCTCTACCCCAGCCCACACAGCACAAGAGAAAGTCAAGGTGCTTTTCCTACTTTTGAAGTCTCTGTAAAAATATAATGAAGCCCTGAATATTCATAGCAGCCTGTGTGCCTAGTTTAATTGGCTTATGTCCAAAGTGGAGACTAGATATTGTCTTTGCTGGATATTAGTACCATTGGCTGGCTTACTAGAATCTTTGATGGCCACAGGACTGTCGAAACAAATAACTGGAAGATTTGGAAGTAGTAGCTTGGTGGGAACAAGATTGAAGTTTGGCCAATGAGAGGACAGTGATAGGATAGAAGTGATGGTGGTTTTCTGTTCTTTTTAGCAGTATTTGTTTAAATAAATAATGCACATGAATTCTTTGATTAATAAGTTTTCAAAGTTAGAAAATAAGAAAAATTCAATTTGATAAATATGGAGAACAAAAAGCAGTTCTAATGGGTGCACTTAACATAGAGTAGACCAGGAGAGAAACTAAAGTGATTGTGAGATTAAGGGCTTTATCTACTGAAGCTAAGTTGCTTCAATCGTGTCTGACTCATTGCAGTCCTGTGAACTGTAGCCCACCAGGCTCCTCTGTTTGTGGGATTCTCCAAGCAAAAATACTGGAGTGCTTTGCCATGCCCTCCTCCAGGGGATCTTCCACACCCAGGGATTGAACCCGCATCTTTTATGTCTCTTGCATTGACAGGCAGGTTCTTTACTGCTAGTGCCACTTAGATTATTATAAATAGACCACAGAGCTTTGCTGTTAGAAGAGCTGACCTTGACTTTATTAATAAATTTAACCTGTAAGGAAACCTGCCAAGGCTATAGCTTCAGGCATTCATCTCTCTTGACTCTCTTCAGGAGCAAGCATTAAACATCAAGTGAGACTTGTGTCAGCTTCCTGGCTCCCCAAGGGGCCCAGGTTTCCACCACTCTGCCGTTGCCCAGGGTAATGTACTGAGGGAAAAAGAATTCACTCTGACGGATTTGCCATTTGGCTGCAAAAGGCGCTCATTCTTCTGGATTTTCAGATCTGTTGAACTGTCTTATCCAAGCCATGTAGGCCACAGCTGTGAGCAATCATTCGTGAGTGACCTCAGTTCTGTCAGAGGTCAGTACCTGTAAACAGTGAGAACAACCAGTTTATTGGGCTAAATGTGTATGACTGGCTAATACCACCTATGTTTTGAAAGAAAGAGACAAAATTTTGACTGGGATAGTGAACATGTGACCAGAATCCTGGCTCTGGCTTGTCTTCCATTTCCATGAGGACCCTTTGAAATACTTGGTATCTTTATTTTTGTATTTGGACATGGGGCACAATAAGGAGATGCTGGGGGTCAGTCCAATCTCTTTCAACCTTGTTCGACAAAGTCACTTTGATCAAATCACTTTGACCTCTCTGCATCAGAGCTTTGAAGTGGGGGCAAAAACACTTTACCTGGCAGATAACATACTTTGAAACATAAAGTCTCAGAAAGTGAAGAGTAAGAACTAGAATAAAAATTCAAGTTTCTTTTTGCCCCACTTCATTCAATTTATTCTCTTCACTTGACCCTCTTGACTTTCAAGAGTGGCATCCTACAGCCATCACAATGACACATACCCTTGAAATAAGTACTGGTGGTGGTTTAGTTTCTAAGTTGTGTCCAACTCTTGCAACCCCATGGACTGTAGCCTGCAAGGTTCCTCTGTACATGGGATTCTCCTAGCAAGAATTCTGGAGTGGGTTGCCATTTCCTTCTCCAGAGGATCTTCCTGACCCAGGAATCGAACCCAGGTCTCCTGCATTGCAGGTAGATTCTTTACCAACTGAGCTATGAAGGAAGCCCCAATAAGTATTAAGTGACACAATTTTAAGGTCAAAACACCTTTATGATTGGATTTTTTGTTGACTCCTTTCAAGTTCAAAACTTCCAGTTCTAAATGTTATGCACAGTAGTAATCTCAAAGAATAAAAGAGAACAGAAAAAAAAAAAAAAAAGGATCTTCTAGATAATGAGCTAGAAAATCTATGTAATCTTTCCTGTTTATGCACTTTAATAGTAGCAAAAAGACCCCAGGTGTTGTGAGAGGGGAGCTACATGCTATGCCTTCACTCTATCAGGGATAGTTGCTAAGTCATGTTTGACTCTTTTTGACCCCATGGAATGTAGCCTGCCAGGCTCCTCTATCCATGGGAATTCCCAGGCAAGAATATTGGAGTGGATTGCCATTTCCTTCTCCAGGGGATCTTCCCAACCCAGGGATCGAATCTGCGTCTCTTGCGTGGCAGGTGAATTCTTTACTACTGAGCCACCAGGGCAGACCTCTGGGACAGTTACTCACCTATTAACTCCCTAAATAATTCAAGTAACTCACATGTACCAAGCATTGTGCTACATACTACAGATACAGAAATCTATATCTATGCCTTCTCTCAAGGAGCTCACAGCCCACCCCGTGAATCATTTCCATAAGTTTATTTATTTTAATTTAATTTTTATTTTATATTGGAGTGTATTACAATTTTGTGTTAGTTTCACACATATAACAAAGAGATTCAGTTGTACCTATACGTATATCCATTTTTTTCAGATTCTTTTCCTATATAGGTTATTTCAGAATATTGAGTAGAATTCCCTGTGCTATTTGGTAGGTGCTTGTTGTTTATCAATTTTATATATGGTAGGGTATATATGTTAATCCCAAACTCCTAATTTATCCCTTCCCACCACCCACATTTTTCCCCTTTGGTAATCACAAATTTATTTTCAAAGTCTGTCAGTCTGTTTCTGTTTTGTAAATAAGTTCATTTGTATCATTTTTGAGGCAATTTCACATAGGATAAGTGATATCATATGATATTTGTCTTTCTCTGTTTGACTTACTTCACTTTATATGATTATCTCTTGGTTCATTCATGTTGCTGCGAACACAAGAAGTTTAGACCAGAGTCCTATGTTTAAAACTTTCCAGCTCCTTCTTGGGCTGTGTTCAAGTTTCCCTGGCTAATCAAGCTTACCATGCTCTATCTTTCACAGGTTCACGGAGCACCACTATTAGCTGAACTCCCTGTTAGGCATCAAAAGAGAAACTAATGGAAAGAGTTAATAGGATCCTCCCCATCTAAATTGGAGTTATCAAGCACTCCAATTTAGACTTTTGGACTCCTTCTTACACATTCTCATTCAAAACTACTTTGGCCATTCATGCAGTCTCAAGAGTAAATTCTGCCTGAATCACTTGATATAAAATATGCTATTATTCATTCTCATGAAAGAGAAAGTGTACTTGAGTCAATGTAATGTAGAATCACATTACAGAACCATTAGGTTCAATCTTCTTCACTACAAAAGGTTTTTAAAGCTCCACCAAAAGTAATAAAGTAAATTGCTGAGTTATACCTTCTTTCTAGCACTTATTGGTCAATATGCACTAGAAAATCAGATAATAAACATAATCTTTTATTAAAAGTTTTGCTATACATTTTCTATCTCTGGTCAAACACTGTGCTGGACACTCAGGATATATAGAGACCCAAATTGCATTCCCTGTTCTCAAGGGGTTTATTAGGAGATGTGGAGAAGTAAATGTAATTTCCTGGGGAATGAGATTCTGAGGAAATAGGAGCCTTTCTGTGTGGATTGTCATATTCATGCAATTTATGATCAGTTAAAATTTAACCCATGGATGTCTTGGTAGTAATATCAAGCCCAACAGAACATACCTAGAAATGTTCTTATCTTTTGAACCATTTCTACCTTGTGGCTGTAAGATAGAGAATTTTTTCTCCCTGACAGTTTATGTAGATTTTCAACATAGTGGATTTTCTGTTAAAAAAATGGCCCTGGTTTGTGATAGACAAAAATGTACATGTCTCTGCAAGAAATTATTTCAGTGACTGAAATGAAAACAATGCAGTCCTATTTTATTCCTGGCCTGTTGTGCATTTCACTTATGCTGCTTCCTGGAATACAGTGATATTCAGCCTGTTTTCTTTGAAAAGACTTGACATGCCTCATCATTGTCCCTTCCTTGCAGGTTGAAGGACATCTTTTTTCATTCTTCAGTGTCTTGTTTCTCTTGGGTAAGGATTACTGTATTCTTTGTATCTTTCAAATTCACATTGATTCAAAGAATACACATTTATACATTTCCCATTTTTGATTTGGTGTCTTCAGATAACATGAAAAGCAATTTGATGTTTTAGGCACATGGTAAAGCTCAGTGGCATGTTTAATTACTAAGTCATGTTTGATTCTTTGCGACCCCATGGACTGTAGCCCACCAGGTTCCTCTGTCCATGGGATTTCCCAGGCAAGAATACTGAGGTTGGTTGCTATTTCCTTCTTCAGAGGATCTTCAAGACCCAGGGATTGGATCAGGAACTCACATCTTCTGCAGATTCTGTGTTGCTGAGCCACCAGGGATGCCCTCAGTGGCTTGGGTTTGAGTTAAAACGTTTTCTCTCTCTTTTCCAAATCATGCTCCTCTTGGCAGTCACTAAGAGTTTGGTGAGCAAAAGATGCTGGCCAGCCCTGCAGCTGACTGGTACTTTGAACAGCTAGGGATGAAAAGTGACAGTTCACTGATCTTCAC
The DNA here is from genome assembly GCF_000754665.1 of Bison bison bison. Lineage (NCBI taxonomy): Eukaryota > Metazoa > Chordata > Mammalia > Artiodactyla > Bovidae > Bison > Bison bison. The sequence continues at coordinate 2,728,022 of NW_011494934.1, forward strand.
TGTCTGGAGCAGCTGAATCACTAGACAGGCCAAGTCCCCTTGAGGAAACGCAAGTTCTTCTCAGACATCATTCCAACCCTTTTTCTACTTTGATGTCAAGAATGCTTATATATTCTCACATATATCTCCTTAAGAAACAAAATCACTGATAATCCTCAGGAAATAAAAATTGATATATATGTATTTACATATACGTGTGATTTTCTATATCAATTTATCTATGTACTTATGTATCTCTTTTCCAAATAAATTTCAGCATTTTAATTGGATCAGGGATTTCAGTAATGTAAACATCATAGAGAATAATAAAAATCCCCAATTAAATAAAGCTAAATATATTTCTCTAGTATATATATATATGTATAAAATGAATGTATTTTCAGTTTTATATATCTGCTTTTCAGATATTTTAGATATCTGCTGTATGGTATTGTGCTTACAATTAGCAACATTGTTCATTTTATTATTTTACCCTAAAAATCTGTTAAGAGGCTAGATCTCATGTCAAGTGTTCTTATCACAATAAAATGACCATTAAAAGGAAAATTATATATACAGAAATATTAGTTAGGAATTATTGTAGAATAAACATCAGGGCAATATATTTACTACTGCTGCTAAGTCACATCAGTTGTGTCCGACTCCGTGCGACCCCATAGACAACAGTGTACCAGGCTCTGTCGTCCTTGGGATTCTCCAGGCAAGAACACTGGAGTGGGTTGCCATTTCCTTCTCCAATGCATAAAAGGGAAAAGTGAAAGTGAAGTCACTCAGTCGTGTCTGACTCTTTGTGACCCCATGGACTGCAGCCTACCAGGCTCCTCCATCTGTGGGATTTTCCAGGCAAGAGTACCGGAGTGGGGTGCCATTGCCTTCTCAGAATATATTTACTAGTTAGGATATTACATTTTCAAGTTTTCAACTTCTTTCTGGGTTCATTACATTCCTATGCGATTTCAGGTCTGGCTCCTGGGCATCCTCCAGTGCAAAGACTAATTATAAGTTGCTCTTTTTCAGATCACAAGGCTGTGACTGTGACAAGTAGCTGGTTATAAGAACGGAGTCACTCACAAGTGACAATGTGTCTCACAGGAAATCCGTTTTGCTCCTGCTGCACTGAATTGTGACATTTTGATGACACCGCTCCTTTGGGTTCCAGGGTCATTAGCTTCAGCTTAGTGACTGCTATACTCTTAGCCTACATCCGTCACTTACCCAGGATGTGGCCGTGACTTCCTTTAATGACCAGGTGTGGTAATGAAGCTTAAGTCTGATTACTTTATAGGTTCCCTCTTTGGTCCTTGCCCCACCATCTGGCTCTTCCATTAATCTGCCTTGAATTTCTGGGCCGTAAATGGTGGCCTGTATCCGCCTGTCTGCAAGTCTGACCTTGGACTGCTCACCCTAAGCCTGGCCTCCTTTGCAGCCACATTTGCAACACCTTCAAGATGACTGTGATGACTCACAGATCCAGTTCCTCCCACCTTCTCAATTCCTCCCAGCTTCTTTCCTCTCCTGCTTCTTCCTACTCAGTCCCTTCCAGCAAAGCCCAGGCCACCTCTTTTGCTAGACTTGAGCCTCAGATCAGGTGTCAAGATCTGATTTCTTTTGCCTTTAGAAGACTGTTTCTTAGTCTGAAAAAACTTTACTTAGAGCTAGCTGCTAACGGCTGCTGCTAAGTCACTTCAGTTGTGTCCGACTTTGTGAGACACCATAGCTGGCAGCCCACCAGGCTCCCCCATCCCCGGGATTCTCCAGGCAAGAACACTGGAGTGGGTTGCCATTTCCTTCTTCAATGCAGGAATCTGGCTTGAAAAATGTGTTTTATCTGAATATTAGTAACATGTTCGGCTTTTTAAATTGATCTCATTCCATCTCACTTTCCCCATCCCTTACTTCTGACCTTTATTCACCGTATCATTATTGTATGGACTTCAATGTCCACTGAAACCAAAAAAGAAACAGATACTAGAATGAAAAGCCAATGGGCAGACAGCCAATGTGCAGAATGGAAGTATCACCCTAACCTAAAAGCTGTTCCTACTCCAGAACTTTGCAATGAAATCCAAAACACAAATGGGACCTAAATGAAATCCATTAATTAAAATGCTAGCTCATTTTTCAAAAATAAGTTTCCTAGAAGACTCTGCTGTCAAAATAAGAGTATTCTCTTCTGTTATATGTGGATTCTGAGTAGCATGTTGAAGAATTTTTACTTAAAATATTCTTTCTATATGAGAACATTTTCAAACTTTCTAGAATGCAATATTACGTTAAATTTTATCATACTTATTTTCCAAGGATGTTATTGGTACACAATGTGATGAATGGAACTTAAAATAACAGAAAAAACTTGTCTTTAATGAAAAAAAAAATAAACAATGTACTTTATTAAGAACAAACTACTACAAACAGAATTTGTGCATTTCAGTTAAAGTGGTTGTAAATGTATTGGCTTTCATTATTTAGAAATATCTAAGGTCTATAAAATAAAACTAGATTGAATATTCAATAACTGGATAAATGTTTTTAATAGGTAGTTAAAAATTAGAATATTTCCATCAAGAACAGAGCCTCTGTTTTAATTTGTCATTTTTATTATGTACATTATTCAGTGGAAAATATATTTTGTGCTCTGTAATAAAAATTTCTAGCTTTGCTGTCATTCCTTTTCATCTTTTATTGCATACTTTTAACAACCATCAGTTGACTCAGGAAAGAAAATGTAGCATTTTTACTTGACTTATTATATTACCTGCAACCCAAATTCATTTTCTTGAGTGACTTTTTGTTTGTTTTGTTTTTTTTAATTTAGTTTTTTGAGAGCCTAACAATGTTAGACTCAGTAGAAGGTGCATAGATGCTGTTAAGAAAACTAATATTCATAGATAATTCACAATTTTGGTCAAAATAATGCCAGCATTTTCTGTATATTAATAATCAAATTGATTTCAGTTTCACTTGGCAGATTACATTTCTTTAACTCTTATTATAGCCTTATTTTTATTTATTTATTAAGCTCTGCTATCAATTTTTTAAAAGAAAAATGGCATACGATCTGTGAATTATATCTACATATTCTAGTGAATATTTCTATAATCTAACCATAAACTATTTCAGTTCAGTTCAGTTCAGTTCACTTGCTCAGTTGTGTCCGACCCTGCGACCCCATGAACTGCAGCATGCCAGGTTTCCCTGTCCATCAACAACTCCCGGAGTCCACCCAAACCCATGTCCATTGAGTCAGTGATGCCATCCAACCATTTCATCCTCTGTTGTCCCCTTCTCCTCATGCCCTCAATCTTTCCCAGCATCAGGGTCTTTTCAAATGAGTCAGCTCTTTGCATCAAGTGGCCAAAGTATTGGAGTTTCAGCTTCAACATCAGTCTTTCCAATGAACACCCAAGACTGATTTCCTTTAGGATGAACTGGTTGGATCTCTTTGCAGTCCAAAGGACTCTCAAGAGTCTTCTCAAAAACCGCAATTCAAAAGCATCAATTCCTCTGTGCTCAGCTTTCTTTATAGTCCAACTCTCACATCCATACATGACCACTGGAAAAACCATAGCCTTGACTAGACGGACCTTTGTTGACAAAGTAATGTCTCTGCTTTTCAATATGCTGTCTAGGTTGGTCATAACTTTCCTTCCAAGGAGTAAGTGTCTTTTAATTTCATGGCTGCAGTCAACATCTGCAGTGATTTTGGAGCCCAGAAAAATTAAGTCAGCCACTGTTTACACTGTTTCCACATCTATTTGCCATGAAGTGATGGGACCGGATGCCATGATCTGTTTTCTGAATGTTGAGCTTTAAGTCAACTTTTTCCCTCTCCTCTTTCACTTTCATCAAGAGGCTCTTTAGTTCTCCACTTTCTGCCATAAGGGTGGTGTCATCTGCATATCTGAGGTTATTCGTATTTCTCCTGGCAATCTTGATTCCAGCCTGTGCTTCCTCCAGCCCAGCGTTTCTCATGATATACTCTGCATAGAAGTTAAATAAGCAGGGTGACAATATATGTAATCCTTTTCCTATTTGGAACCAGTCTGTTGTTCCATGTCTAGTTCTAACTGTTGCTTCCTGACCTCCATACAGGTTTCTCAAGAGGCAGGTCAGGTGCTCTGGTATTCCCATCTCTTTCAGAATTTTCCACAGTTTATTGTGATCCATACAGTCAAAGGCTTTGGCATAGTCAATAAAGTAGAAATAGATGTTTTTCTGGAACTCTCTTGCTTTTTCCATGATCCAGCAGATGTTGGCAATGATCTCTGGTTCCTCTGCCTTTTCTAAAACCAGCTTGAACATCTGGAAGTTCACGGTTCACGTATTGCTGAAGCCTGGCTTGGAGAATTTTGAGCATTGCTTTAACTAGCGTATGAGATGAGTGCAATTGTGTGGTAGTTTGAGCATTCTTTGGCATTGCCTTTCTTTGGGATTGGAATGAAAACTGGCCTTTTCCAGTCCTGTGGCCACTGCTGAGTTTTCCAAATTTGCTGGCATATTAAGTGCAGCATCATCTTTCAGGATTTGAAGTAGCTCAACTGGAATTCCATCACCTCCACTAGCTTTGTTTGTAGTGATGCTTTCTAAGGCCCACTTGACTTCACATTCCAGGATGTCTGGCTCTAGGTGAGTGATCACACCATCGTGATTATCTGGCTCATGAAGATCTTTTTTGTACAGTTCTTTCTGTGTATTCTTGCCACTTCTTCTTAATATCTTCTGTTTCTGTTAGGTCCCTACCATTTCTGACCTTTATCGAGCCCATCTTTGCATGAAATGTTCCCTTGGTATTTCTAATTTTCTTGAAGAGATCTCTAGTCTTTCCTATTCTATTGTTTTCCTCTATTTCTTTGCAATGATCACTGAGGAAGGCTTTCTTATCTCTCCTTGCTATTCTTTGGAACTCTGCATTCAAATGGGTATATCTTTCCTTTTCTCCTTTGCTTGTCACTTCCCTTCTTTTCACAGCTATTTGTAAGGCCTCCTCAGACAACTATTTTGCTTTTTTGCTTTTCTTTTTCTTGGGGATGGTCTTGATTCCTGTCTCCTTTACAATGGAGGTCAGGAACCTCCATCCATTTGTCTTAATTACTCCCTGTTTTTTATTTTTTGAATGCAAATTCTAAACTATAAAATTCTCTGATTAAAAAATATATATAAAAATATTCCTGGTAATTCTGGAAGAGTCAACACATCTTGTTATAAGTTTTGAATTACAAAGTTCAATTAGTCAACTTTAGACTCTGATATCTATAGCACAACCAAATAATAGTAACTATTATAAACAAAATTTATAATATTTTTATAGACTCATGTATTATAAAATTTCTTGAAAACAACCCAAGATATGAATTTAGTAATTGATATTTAAAGTCTAGTATGGAAGAAATTAGCCAAGTTGGTCCTTTGAAGTGATGTGATAGCTTGCATGATTATATGAAAAAATTAAGAACACTATTTTAAATTAATTAAGACTGAACTTAATGACCAGAATTTCCACTTAATCTTCCAAATTTAACACACATCTGTACCATTTTACTTTCATAGCCTTAATTGCTCCTGATGTTCTTACTCACACACTTATTGGTCTGAAATGTAACCAAAGCAACTCGGACATGTTTAACATCATGGGATGGTTTAATTCATTTCTTTAAAGGTTCAAGGACATTGGTGGCAACTGCTTGTCAAGCTATACTCCCTTGACGTAGCTGCTTCCAAATTCTTGACTTGAAATTTTTGGCTATAGACACTGGCTTCCTGTTTGAAGGGATGGTTTCTGCATTCAGATTCCTGATTAATTTATACACTGTTTTATTCAGATGTCTTTTCAGTGTTCTCATCTCACATGATCTAATCTCATCACTCCCAAATGAAATGAAAACATTTCTAACCCACTGAAAGTGTTAGTGTGTAAAAGACTGACTGTGACACCTAGTATGTGTGTACATTTAGGACTTCATTGAATACTTGGCTCAAAATAAATGAACTGCCCATCAGTATAATTCTTCCCTACTAACCTATTACTGAGAAACTTCACATTTATCTTGTGTCAGAAATACAGGGATCATTTCATGGCTCCCAGGAACATTCTAGGACTCTGGTAACTCTTCAATAATCACTGCCCTAACAGCTAAACTTATCTGTCATTGCTTTAAGTTGTACTGGCAAATTCATGCCGTGGTAGCTGTAATTGCTCCCCCCATCCCCACAATAGTCTTAACTAACCAAACACAACACTGTTTCTGATTGAGCCCAAAAAGAACTGTGGAATTCTCTGAAAGTATAGTGTTCTGGAAGCCACTACCGATTGATTTGAGTTGGCATGAGATTTGAAACCTATTTGCCATTCTTGCCTTAGTTCAGAAGAGTAAATGTTTTTGCAAGCTTTGACACAGATTAGAACCTTGTGCATAATGACACATAACTACTTTTTGATTGATGTTTTTGAAAAGATTATGAATATGGATTATGACTATTGTTATATTACTCTGATACTATCAAAGATAAGTCCCCGGGAGGGGATTTTTGCCTAACTCAACATATTTGTAAGAAATAGAGAGGAATTGTTATTTTTAGCTATGTATTGAACCATTTTGTTTCAAGACGTACATCTTTTGATAATTTAAAAAGTGTGTTTTATTGTGCTCATACTTTGGATTGTAAAGAATGTGAGCTGTCTTGGGGGTGTCGAAGCACATGTACCCAAATCCCTACACTGCTGCAAATTGTGTGACTAACTGCAAGTTGCCTCCTTCAATTAATTAGTTGGAAGCTGATGGCTGTAGTTGCCTTGCCTCCAGTGAGGCAACCTTTCAGGATAAAACTCTGGCAGATGTTAGCATGGTTAATAGCAGACTTGTTTCTTTGCTTGTATTAACCAATTGTGAAGAATATTTGGATTCATTACTGTCGAGTTTTTACATAAGCAGCAACTAGGTTTTAAAGTGACATTGATTTCAAGGAGACCTACATGGCTAGGATGGTGTGCTTTCTCCAAAGAAGCAGGTCAAACAAGTGCCGTAACTTCCAAACGGCGAGATGCCAGAGGCAGATCACTGTGCTTCTGTAGAATTTCCTATGGGCTTCCCAGCTGGCTCTAGTGGTAAAGAACCAGCCTGCCAATGCAGGAGCCATAAGAGGCTGGTTCAGTGCCTGCATTGGGAAGATCCCTTGGAGAAGGGGGGATCTCTTCTCCAGATACTGGATCTCTTCTCCAGTATTCTGGCCTGGAGAATTCCATGGACTGTATAGTCCATGGGGTTGCAAAGAGTCGGACACTACGGAGAGACTTTCATTTTCACTTTAGTAGCAAAAGGTCATGACTGCTGCAACAGGAGGAACAGAAATGAAGGACATTCAAATGCACCCCATTTGGTGCTTGTCAGGAGAAACATGTATTTTCACAATTACTTTATTCAGTCACATTTAAGAGGCAAATCTAAGATTCAGCCCACCTTATCTAATCACCTAGGACAGTACAATGGAAGTTAAGCCAGCCAACCTTAGCATGAGAATTTGGTGATATTTACAGGATTCCAGATAGAATCTGGAACATTTCTTTGTTTTGGGTATTAGAAAAAGGCATTAGATGTAAAAACAAGCCATAAATAGAAGGCAAGGACATCTTAATATGATTTACAAGCAAATATTCTCCTTAACTATCAAGTTCCCCTAGCCTGCCATGAAGAGTCAACTACTTTGGAAAAAATTACTTTTGACATATGGGAACAAAGCGGTTTCATGACTTCTGTGTCTGGCTTAATCATAAAACCTACCTTGTAAACACATTCACTGTTGAAATAGTTTTCTAGCGTGTTGCTATAGATTGTTGACTTAGGTTTTTTTACTGTTGCCATTGTGGGTGAACAATTGCTTAATTAAAAAAACAAGTCATGTAGGACAGATAAAATTTGCTCATTCCACAAAGATGTTTGGAGGTTTTAATGACATCTTATAGTTGCAATATAGTGCAATTTTGGGATATATTTCATGCCACAGCTTGCCTATTTCATAGCAGACTGTTTACTCTTTGAAAGCAAATGTATATATATTTTTTTCACAGAAGTTCATGCATATGTCCTGCTAAATACTTTTTCTTAGTTTTTGTTTTTATCGCTCTATAGTTTACTGAATTAATTGTGTTGCTATCACATCATCTTCAATATGATCCAAAGTGAACTTATTTTCCATTTTGAACCACTCTCATCTCACTTCCTGTCTCTGTCAATGGCGCAAGCATTTCTCTATTTTTCCATATTTGAAATTTTGTTATTTTCTTCCACTGCTAATTGGCTAGTGTCTCTCATTCTAATCCTAACATTCTTGCCTACCTTTGAAACAGCTTCCTTATTCTCTCATGTATTTGCTACTATCTGGTATATTACCTGTCTCTCCTAACTAGATTATAAACTCTCTGAGTGCCAGGATCTTGTGTGTGTTGCATATCTCTATTACAAGGACAAGAACAGTGCCTGGAACACAAATATTTATCATTCAATAAATATGTGGTTAAGGAATAAATGAAAAGTAGGTCATCAGTAGATGGTGAAATTTGAATTCTATTCTGCATTGGGCTTCCCTGGTGGCTCAGATGATAAAGAATCCACCTGCAATGTGGGAGACCTGGGTTTGATCCTTGGGTTGGGAAGACCCCCTGGAGGAGGGCATGATAACTCACTCCAGTATTCTTGCCTGGAGAGTCCCCATGGACAGAGGAGCCTAGTGGGGTACAGTCCATGGGGTCGCAAAGAGTCAGACACAATTGAGTGACTAAGCACACACTCCTGCATTCACTAGCCATCAAATACAGTTTTCTCTTCTGTAGTTTCTCTTGTTGAGGGTCCAGTAGTTACTCATGGCCAACTGCAAACTGAAAATATTAAATGGAAAATTCCAGAAATAATATATAAGTTTTAAGCTGTGTGCTATTCTGAGTAGCATGATGAAATCTTGCACTACCCACTAACCCCACATCCTGCCAGGGACCCTCAGTTTTCTCCATCATCTGCTCTTGACATCTAACCATGGGCAGTGTCATGGATCAATGGTCCAGAGTCACCCAAATCCTTGGAGACATCACCAGAAGGTCAAAAGTAGCCTAATTTACATCATAATGCCTACATCATCAATTCAGGCACTTTATCATCTCATGTCATCACACAAAGGCTGAGTACAGTACAATAAGACATTTTGAGAAAGAGATAATATTCACATAATGTTTATTACTGTTGTTCTATTTTGTTGTTGTTCAGTCACCCAGTCATGTCCAACTCTTCACGACCCCATGGACTGCAGCTCCAGGCCTCCCTGTCCCTCACCATCACCTGGAATTTGCCCAAGTTCATTTCCATTGCATTGGTGATGCCATCTAGCCAATTCATCCCCTGTCATCCTCTTCTTCTGTCTTCAATCTTTCCCAGCATCAGTGTCTTTTCCAATGAGTTGGCTCTTTGCATCAGGTGACCAAAGTATTGGAGCTTCAGCATCAGTCCTTCCAATGAGTATTCATGGTTAATTTCCTTTAAGATTGACTGGTTGGATCTCCTTGCTGTCCAAGAGACTCTCAAGAGTCTTCTCCAGCACCATAGTTCAAAAGCATCAATTCTTTAGTGCTCTGCTTTCTTTATGGCCCAGCTACCATTGTTAGTGTTAGTCCACTACTAAGCCTAATTCATAAGCTAAACTTTATCATACCTATAGATGTATATGAAAAAACATAGTATATATAGGGTTTGGTACTATCTACAGTTTCAAGCATCTGTTGGCTATCTTGGAATGTATCCACTGTGGGTGGGGGGGGGGGGTATTTTATTACTTAAATACTGATTTATATCATTAAGTTTAGAATTAATCTTTCTATGATTCTAATCTTCTGTTAAATTAAATTTAAATATGTACACTTGTATTTGTATATATATGTACATATATATTTATCAGCTACCTTATAATTATGTCTTCACCCCACTTAGTCAACTTAATTTTCTATTGCTCCCCAACTATTTAAGAATCTGCCTGCAATGTTGGAGACCCAGCCTCAGTCCCTGCATCAGGAAGATCCCCTGGAGAAGGGAATGGATACCCACCCCCATGTTCTTGCCTGGAAAATCCCATGGATGGAGGAGCCTGGCAGGCTATAGCCCATGGGGTCACAAAGAGTCAAACACAACTGAGATACTAACATTTACACATTCTTGATATTGCTAATATGTAGAATCTACAAAAAGGGTACAAATGGACATATTTACAAAATTGAAATAGACTCATAGGAATAGAAAACAAATTTGTGATTACTAAAGGGGAAAGGGGTGGTGTAGGGATAAATTAGGAGGTTAGGGTTAACATATACACACTGCTATATATAAAATAATCAACAAGGATCTACTGCATAGTACAGGGAACTCTATTCATTATCTTTTAATAACTTATAATGAGAAGTAATCTAAAAATGAATAACTGAATCAATTTGCTGTATACCTGAAGCAAACACAACTTGTAAATCAACTATGTTTCAATAAAAAAAAAAAAAAAGAGAGAGGAAAAAAACATCACTAGTGTCCCCACTGTCCAGAGAATGCATTATGTTTAGTACTCATTATCTGGGTTCTTTCCCCCTTGGATTAGACTCCTCTCCTTTCTGTTTATTTAAGTTCTACAGTCTTCTGGACCCAACCCACTCACAGGGTAACTCTGTGGAGCCTGTTTGCACTATGACTGATTTCTTGTTCCTTCTGAATTTCTCTAGAATACACACTCAGTATTGTAAACACTTATGTAAATGTTAGTACTGGATTATATTATTGTATATGCATTACTCACTGTAAAACAGTGTGCTTATCTCATCTCCCACATTAGATAGTTTCCTTTAGGCAATAACTGCAAGACTTAAAAAAAAAAAATCCAAATTCTGAGCTGAGAAATGCTCAATAAATTACCAAGAGACAGACGTCTAATACATAAAATATAATAAATATTTTTAGCCATTAGTGTTCTCTTACATTTCAAGTCTGTATATTAAAATACTGCTATATGCTTGTTTGTGGCTGGTTTCTTTCTGACCATGTACACAAAATAATTTGTTATTTTTATGCCATTTTCTCAATATTTTTCCTCTTCCTTTAAGTTCAGAATCTTTTAACTTTTTATTGTTCATTCACCAGACACTTGACAAGATATTCCCAGGGATACCTTTGGCTTTTCTCATTTCTTTTACTCCTACAACAAATCACCTCCCAAATTCTAAATATAACTTCTACATTGGGAATCTGTGGTAACTGTAATACAAAATATATTTGATCTCTATCCCCAGTACAGTCTTCTGTGTGCTTATTTGCTCAGTGGAGTCCAACTCTTTGTGATCCCATGGACTGTAGCCTGCCAGGCTCCTCTATCCATGAGGATTCTCCAGGCAGGAAGACAGGATTGGGTTGCCATACCCTCCTCGATGGGATCTTCCCAACCCAGGGATCGAACCCAGGTCTCCCACATTGCATGCAGATTTTTTACCAGCTGAGTCACCAGGGAAGCCCTTTTTGTACAGAGCTCCTTATAAAACATTTGGAATTTCCTGAGTGATAGCAAGAGCAGAATATTTTGCTATTTATAATAAATTCCTTTCAACCATACCTGACTTTATGTTAATGAGGTGACTCCTGAAGGATGGGGACTGGTTGTTGGAGGAATCAGTCATGTGATTAGAGGGTTGGAACTTTTGACTCCATTCCTGACCTCTGGGGAGGAGAGAGAGACTAAGGATTTTTTCTTTTCTTTTTTTTTTTTTGATTTGGAGTTTCTGCCCATATAATTAAATTAATTACAATTAATTTTTTCCCTCATCCCCTTCACTGGAAGACATGTGGGATCTTAGTTCCATGACCAGAGTTTGGACCTGCATCCTCTCCATTGGAAGGCAGATTCTTAACCAGTGGACTTCCAGGGAAGTCCTGGGACTGGGGCTTTAGTTAGTCGTCAACGGCCAGTGATTTAATCAACCATACCTAAGAATAAAATTAACATAAAAACTCTAAATAAAGAGGTTTGGAGAGTTATACGGTTAGGAGGATGGAATATCCCAAATTCCACAGAGACAGAGAGACTCCTGTGATTGGGACCCTTCTAAAACTTGCTCTGAGTACCACTTCATCTGGTTGTTACTTTTAGCCTTTATAATATCCTTTATAATAAACTGGTAATAGCAAACACAGGGTTTCTTTGAGTTCTGTGAGCCACCATAGCAAATTTCCAAACCTGAGGAGGAAGTTATGGGAACTCTTGATTCAGACAGAGTCGAGTTGGACAGACCAGTGGGTATGCTGGGGAGCCACCACATGCATCTGGCATCTGAAGTGGGGTGTGGTCTTGTGGAAATAAGCCCTTAACCACTACCTCCAGGTGTTAGTGTCAGAATTACTTAATATGAGAAAAGGCCACACATTTGCCTCAGAAGTGTTCACAGTGCTAGTTCAGGCTTTATTATTGTTTCTCACATGTTTTAAACTTCCTCATTTGGAGTCCAGACTTCTGAAGTTGCAAAGGGCCCATACTTTCTTCATATCTCCTATCTCATCACCCTTTCAGATTGTGCTGCTCTCAAATGAAGACATCTCATCTGGGAAGACTATGACTTTTTGGTCAAACCATACATGCCTTTGGTTATGCTTCTCTATCCTTTAGTTATCCCCTTTATTTTTAAAAAATTATAGTATATCTGATCTAAGATGTAACTAAAATGTAATCTCCTCTGGGAAGTTTTCCCAGATTCTTTTTGAATCAGAGCGCAATACATGGTGCTGTTTCTTTCATAGCCGGGATTCACAGTCCAGGAATCAAACAATGAAAATGAGAATGGTGTCACTTAGTGGTATGACCCTTAGATCCTCTGACTTTATGCTCTTCTGGCCTAGAGGTCTTAGTCCCAGAGAGAGAAATGCTTCTGTTGGGACACAAAACAAAGATGCTGTTGAACTGAAAATTAAGACTGTCTGCTGGACACTTCAGATTCCTTGTGTCTCTGAATCAATAAACATGGAAGAGAGTTACAGTGTTAGTTGGGGTGACTGATCCTGACTACCAAGGTAAAATTGGGCTATGCTATGCTATGCTAAGGCACTTCAGTCGTGTCCGACTCTGTGCGACCCCATAGACAGAAGCCCACCAGGCTCCCCCGTCCCTGGGATTCTCCAGGCAAGAACACTGGAGTGGGTTGTCATTTCCTTCTCCAATGCATGAAAGTGAAAAGTGAAAGTGAAGTCGCTCAGTCGTGTCCGACTCTTAGTGACCCCATGTACTGGAGCCTACCAGGCTCCTCCATCCATGGGACTTTCCAAGCAAGAGTACTGGTGTGGGGTGCCATTGCCTAATCTGAAAATTGGGCTACTAGTCCATAATTGAGGTAAGGAAGACTATGTCTGGAATATAGGAAATCCTTTAGGGCATTACTTAGCATTAGCACAATTGTGATTAAGGTCAGTGGAAAACTATAACAACCCAATCCAGGCAAGATGATTGTGGGTAGATTAATCTTGCCTGGATTGGACCATTGCAGTTATTCAGAGAGTCCTGCACCATTTCTTCTTAAGGGCTTTGGTGATCAGTTTCATAGTGTCTATCTTGGAGAAAATTTTGTTTAAAAATTTTTTATCAACCACCAATCACTGTAGATGGTGATGACAGCCACAAAATTAAAATACGCTTGCTCCTTGGAAGAAAAGCTATGACAAACTTAGTGTATTAAAAAACAGAGACATCACTTTGCTGACAAAGGTCCATCTAGTCAAAGCTATGGTTTATCCAGATTTGGATCATAAAGAAAGCTGAGACCCGAAAAATCGATGCTTTTCAACTGTGGTGCTGGAGAAGACTCTTGAGAGTCACTTGGACTACAAGGAGATCAAATTAGTAAATCCTAAAGGAAATCAACCCTGAATAATCATTGGAAGGTCAGAGGCTGAAGCTGAAGATCCAATACTTTGGCCACTTGGTGCAAAGAGGTAACTCACTGGAAAAGACCCTGATCCTGGAAAAGATTGAGGGCAGGAGGAGAAGGGGTTGACAGAGGATTAAATGGTTGAATGGCATCACTGACTCAATAGACATGAATTTGAACAAACTCTGATAGATAGTGAAAGACAGGGAAGCCTGGCATGCTGCAGTCCATGGGATGGCAAACAGTGGGACACAGCTGAGCAACTGAACAACAACACAACAATAGCCAAAATAGGGAATAAAATTCTTTGCTAGAATAAGGGATCTTTTCGCCTGCAGGAATCCTGCTTGTCAACTATGGGGTGTTTTAGTATCTAAGAAAAATCATCTTAGGCTAAATGTGAATGGGATGTAAATAAGTTTCTGCTTTTCTGTGGGCCTTATTTACTTTATAAAATTTTTTATTAAAAAATGAATATTTTTAAAATTATTTAATTAATGATAATTTAATTAATCAATCAATTACATAATATTTAATTAATAATAATTTAATTGATTCGTTAATAATTTAATTAATTATTTAAATAATTGCAATATAATCATCCAGACCCTTCAGGATTGAAGGTACAGGTCACTCAGCTTGTAAACAAACCGTGATCAGCTGAGGTTCTTGCTCAAGGTCAAGATAACACAGAATGGGTACTAGAGAAATGTGATTGCAAATCCTAGCTACAACCATGTGATTGATTACAGAAATAAGAACTGAAATTGTCATGAGTATTTCTTCCTTATTTTGTAGTAAATACATGTGTGTGTATATATGACACTGAGCAGCATGCTATGGTCCTCCCAATACCATGTCCTTTGCCTAGATTTTTGTCTGCAGAAAAAAATTTGTTAGCCAGAGAATAGGTTTAATCATTTAAGTGAGAAAATGCAAAAGCAAAGGAAAACCATCAAACTAGACAAAAATAACGATACTTCAGTCACTAAGCAAAGTCAAGGACTTTAGCTCCTCCTCAAGGGCTATAGATAATATTCTGAGCCATATCTTTTGAGCTGTCTTATTGTTGTTCAGTCACTAAGTCATGTCCAACTCTGTGACCCCATGAACTGCAGCATGTCAGGCATCCCTGTCCTTCACCCTCTCCCTGAGTTTTCTCAAACTCATGTCCATTGAGATGATGATTCCATTCAACTGTCTCATCTTCTGTTGCTCCCTTCTCCTTCTGTCATCTTGTAGATACTAAAACTCCTGTCCAGTGGAAGAAGTTAACTACATGATGACCAGACTGTCGCCATGACATAGTGTGTTAGTTTCACAGTCGTGCCCCACTCTGTCCATGAAATTCTTCAGGCAAGCATACTGGAGAGGGTTGCCATTCCCTCTCCAAGTGATCTTCCCAACCCATGGATCAAACCTGGGTCTCCTGCATTGCAGGCAGATTCTTTACCATCTGAGCCACCAGGGAAGCCCAGCCATGACACAAGCTGCCGCAATGAGAACTGGCCTCAAAGAAATGGGAACAAAATGATTTTGGAACTGAAGACTAACTGTACTGAAAACAATCAAGATGACAGTGATCAGACCACTGCATGGCCAATTTCAAGATGATGTCAGAGCTGACTGTGCTATTTCTGCGTTTAGCCCCATCCCTCAGTCTATAGCGGCTCTTGCCCACTGAGCGGGAGTTGACAGTTGGATAGAAGTCTGTCCTCCCCGCCAGTTTCCAGCCTCCAAAATAAAGGAAAATTTCATTCCCACTAACCTTATCTCTTTATTGGCTTTTGGGTCAGGAGCAGTCGGAACTCATTTATACTAGTATATATACATATACTGGATTTCCCAGGTGGCATGAGTGGTAAAGAACCTGCCTGCCAATGCAGAAGACCTAAGAGATGCAGGTTCAATCCCTGGGTTGGGAAGATGCCCTGGAGGAGGGCATGGCAACCCACTCCAATATTCTTGCCTGGAGAATGCTATGGACAGAGAAGCCTGGTAGGCTACAGTCCATGGGGTCACAAAGAGTCAGACAAGGCTGAAGTGACTCAGCACACATATTATGGAGAAGGAAATGGCAACCCACTCCAGTATTCTTGCCTGGAGAATTCCTTGGAGAGAGGAACCTGGCAGGCTGCAGTCCATGGGGTTGCAAAGAGTTGGACACAACTGGATGACTAACACAGACATATGTTAAGCAAATATCTTTGTTTTTCTTTCCTTTCAATCTCTTACATAACTTAAGATGTATTAACTTTTTATTAAAATACTGTTAATTTTGCTTCATGGCATTTAAGTGCCAGGCTATCAGAAGAAGAGTAAATGTCATTCAAAGACTTTACCTCCTCTTACAGACAAGGGATTAGTGTGCTTTCAACTGTGCACAGCAGAGTTATACGTTAGGTGGGATTAAGACCTTGTTATTGTCTTTATTGGATGTAACTGTGGTTTAAGGAGATGTGTATAGCTGTAAAATTGACAAGGGGTGGACTTATGATAGTTAATTTCATGTGTCAGCTGGGCTAAGGAATGTCCAGATAGCTGATAAAATGTTATTTTTGGTGTATCTTCAAAGGCGGTTCCAGAAAAGAATAACATTAGCATTGGTCATCTGAGTAAAGCAGATGGCCATCCCCAAAGTAGATAAGAGTCATCCAATCCACTGAATGCCCAAAATAGAACAAAGGGCGAGGGAAAAAAAGCAAATTTACTCTCTTTCTGCTTGAGCTGAAATATTCCTTTTCTGTGCTCAGACACCAGTTCCTTTGGTTTTGTGACTCAAATCAGATTTGTAGCATCAGACCCTCTCACTGAAGCACACCAATGGCTGTCCCAGTTCTCCAGCTTATGGAGAGTAAAGCAGGGGACTTCATGGCTTTCATAACCACATGAGCCAATTCATATTAATATAGATAGAACAAATCTCTCCCTCTCTCTTTTATATAAATATATATATGTGTGTGTGTGTGTGATGGTCATATATATGGCTTCCTAGGTGGTGTTAGTGGTAAACAACCCACCTGCCAATGCAGGTAGACCTAAGAGACTAGAGTTTGATCCCTTGGTTGGAAAGATCTCCTGGAGGAGGGCATGGCAATCCACTCTAGTATTCTTGCCTGGAGAATCCCATGAACAGAGGAGCCTGGCAGGCTACAACCCGTGGGGTTACAAAGAATCAGACATGACTGAAGTGGCTAAGCAGGCATGTGTGTGTGTGCATGCATACACACACACACACACACACACACATACACACACATTTTGTTTCTTTGGAGAACCCTAATACACCTTTATATTCTACCTCTTATTCCATTCTTCCTTTCATCATTCATATTACTTTATCGTATTAATATAACTCTTGTCATGTTTTATTATAGTTGATTATTTATGTCTCTCTCTCTCTCCCAACAGGACTCTGTCCTCCTGGAGTCCACTAGAACTTAATTTTGCTAATTTTAGCAAAATTATCTGGATCACCATAGTGTCAGCATTTGGAAGACTGACTCTGCATGCACCCTTTTTATTGTTTCACTTGCTTGATATCACTGGCTGTTCTTTCTAAATTCTAACTCAGGCCTCTACTTGTGATGATAATAGCATGTGTTATAATTCATAGGGAGCAACAAGTTAATCATGTGTTCCTTTCAGTTTCTGTTCAGCGTTCACAAAACTGCACCATTTCCCCAGTTCTAGAAGTCTTCTTCTCGAACAGTTCCTGCCATTGTCCACATTTAACTTTATCTCACAAATTTGACATCGTCATAAATATCTCATCTGTGAGGCATCCCTGAAACTATGTAGCAGCAAGGAAAGCAGCAGCTAAATTTGATCTTCATTGGGAGGAAGCTGCTCTTCAAAATTAGCACGACCTCATCTAATATTAAAAACCACTGAGAATTTATGGGAAGATAAGGAAATCCCACCAGTAACAGTAAGTTATAATGATCAATTTTCAAAATCTATTCAATTTTCCTCCTTTTTTATTAATTTTTTTGGAGTATAGTTGTTTCACGGTATTGTGATAGCTTCTGTTGTTCAACAAAGTGAATCAGCTACATGTTTACATGTATCACCTCCGTGTTGGAATCTTGGCCCATTTACGTCACCGCAGAGCATTGAGGAGAGCTCCCTGAGCTGTACGGTAGGGTCTCATTAATTATCTATTTTAAATGTAACATAGATAGTCTACACATGTCAATCTCAACCTTCCCATTCATCCCACCCTCATTTCAATTCTCCATATCAGTTCATACTGATGTGAACTGTCAATATTCTCCACCGAATAGCATGTTTCAAATATGGTTAGTGTAGGAAAGTTTCTGTTTTCTACCGTGTTTTTCTGGCAAAGCAGACATTAACTGAGAGGTTACTGAAGCTTCTTGCTAAAGTTCTTCCTAACTTTCTTCTCATAGACCTCATTCTGCTCCAGTATGAGTCCTTCCTTTGCTTCCTTAATGAGGAAAGTCTCTCCATCTTAGCTCTTCTTTTAAATCTGTTATTTCAGGGAGTGATGGGTCTTCACTTGCATTCCTACCTCTCTTCCAAAAGGAGTGTCATGCTCTTTACAGTCAGAATTCTGGCTTCAAGAGGGTAATGCTGGAAAATCTTTCAGCCTTTTGAGACTCAGTTCTTTCTTGTGTTTAGTGATGGTGTCTTTCATCCTTTTCTTAGGTAGCAATTGTGAGAATAATACCAGTAAGAAATCTTAAAGTGCTTTGTAAAGTCTTCGGCAGAATTTCTCAACCTTGTCACTATTGACATTTGGGGCTGCATAATTCTTGTGCATTACAGGTGTTCAGCAGGGCATGCCACTCCAAAACATACCCCTTGGTGCAGTGATCATTTTGAGCTGTAGGTGCCTGTTAAACAGTAAATGCAGGCAGAGGCTTTTTTGGAATTCCCTTTATCTATCTAAAGACAGATTCTCCAAAAGGAGCTCAATTGTCAAAAATTCCCTTCCAGGGAGTTTCATCGTCCAGAGAAGACTGACTCATCACAGTAGAGGAGACTAGTAATTGATGCCACACCCAGGGAAACTTTGTCGCAATCTAGCATTTCTCATGTTTTCTTGAAAGGGCTCGTTCATTTATCTGTCCTAAAAATCACTTACTCCCCCAAAGAGGACAATGTTGGCTATTAGGGGGTAGTGTTTAATCTTGAATTCTAAAGGCACTTTTTGAGTTACTCATTTTTTTCTAGATATCTCCCTTATACATATGTTAATCCACTTTGATTTGCTTTCTTTCTTTTTTATTTATTTATTTTTTTTTAAATTTTATTTTATTTTTAAACTTTACATAATTGTATTAGTTTTGCCAAATATCAAAATGAATCCGCCACAGGTATACATGTGCTCCCCATCCTGAACCCTCCTCCCTCCTCCCTCCCCATACCATCCCTCTGGGTCGTCCCAGTGCACTAGCCCCAAGCATCCAGTATCGTGTATCGAACCTGGACTGGCAACTCGTTTCTTACATGATATTTTACATGTTTCAATGTCATTCTCCCAAATCTTCCCACCAAAGCAGGAATAGAAGGAACATACCTCAACATAATAAAAGCTATATATGATTTGCTTTCTTCATTAGTCTGTTATTATAGGGGTCTCACCTAGAAGATCAGAGGGTGTGGAGACCATCATTTGTTTTTCCCTACAGCAGTATCCCTGGCCTCTACCTAGTAGGTGTCATTAGCATTGCGTGCTAAGTCACTTCAGTCCTGTCTGACTCTTTGCAACCCTATTTACTGTAGCCCACCAGACTCCTCTGTTCATGGGATTCTCCAGGTAAGAATACTGGAGTGGGTTGCCATGCCCTTCTCCAGGGGATCTTCCTGACCCAGGGATCGAACCCACATCTCTTGTGTCTGCTGCATCTGCAGGCGGGTTCTTTACCACAAGCACCACTTGGGAAGCCTGTTATTAGCATTGCCACCTCCTTTATGTGTGAAAAACAAAAATGTCTCTGGACATTGCCAAATGTTCCCTTGGGGCAAAATTATCCCTGTTGAGAGCACTGCTCTAGGAGGATCCATTCTTAACCTCCTACTAGTATATTCTCCTCCTTCCAAAGTATAGAAACATTTTCCCTCCTGGTTATACAGGCAAGGTGACTCTTACCTTCCTTAAGCCATCCTCAGAGATGGAGCAGGGGAACAGAGCATGAGCAAACCCAGCCCCTTCTGAGCATTTCTTTATGGGCTACTGAACACTCTCAGCAAAAACTCTCAGCAGAATATTACATTCAAACCCCTGCTTAGAGACTTGACCATACTTTAAAAGGGCTTCTAATAGCCTAAGGTTGCAACCTTGGAACAATCCAGCCAGCCCCTTTTTGAGTTTTTAATCTGGCCAAGTGCAGAACGGTCAGAAAAATTTACTGTTTATTTTACTTAATACCTGAGCTGGGCTGTGCTCTCCTCTTCTTAAAGCATTTATGAAACGGGCTTACAGCTGTGAATCTTTTTTCTATGTAGCTCCCACAATTCAAGAGGATCTTGTGTCTTTTTTGAGAACCTGAAAGCCATTTATTTGAGATGGAACTATCCAGAATGGTGGGGTCTCTGTCTTTCAGTGTCCTAGGGAAGATAGAATCCTGATGTCTTTTAGTTATCAACTGAAAGACACAGCTGACTCAGTTGGCATGGGCACTGACTGACCCTGGGTAAATTTTCAGTTCCCTGACTCTGCTGTACTTTATGCCATCCTTCCTCCTGACTTCCTCATTCTCCTTTAAATACCAGTCACCTCTAAACAAATCCAAGTTGTGTTTGTTTCAAGCTGGACCCGCTTCCCAATTGCAATAGTATATTAGTAATTAAAATCTGTCCTTAGCACTTTAGTGTCTGAATTTATTTCTCTTGGATACCATATTGTCCAAAACAACAGGACATCCCCTCCAATTTCCTTGTTTGAACTCCAGAGCCATTGTGGGGTGAGTTGGTAGACTCCTGGTAAAGTGCTTAGAAGTACATTTGGCTGCTGGGCAAAGTTGCATTCTCAACCCAGTTTTATAGAATTGCTTCTTTCTCAGTGTGAATTTACTTCTTTTTGGTTTCAAATTCAGGAAAGAAGTGAGATTAATTATACCTCACCTGCCCAAACAAAAACTATAAAACCTTACACAACTGCCTGTTTATCTCATCACTGATTTATTCTACCTGATCTCTTTTGGTGCTAACAGTGTGTATGCCTCAATGCATTACAAACCTTTCAGGGAAGTTTAACATTTAAAGAGATTATGCTGAGTTCATAATAATTTTAGCTCAAAGAATGATTTTCTCTGGTAGGAATTTTAAGCCTAATGGGAAAGTGGATCAAAGAGGGTTTGGGGGCATTTAAGAAGTTCTTAATAAGTCTCTTCTACTCTTCCCACACGGTTGTATCTATTGAGTTGGCCAAAAAGTTTATTCAGGTTTGTTATCTTGGGGAAAGATCCAAATGAACTTTTTGGCCAACCCAATATTTTACTGTCAACTCAATATTTTATTGAGTTTTTAACCTAGGCAAGAAATGCTATTTCCAAGGAACTCCTGATTTGCCTTTAAGAGGAAGTACACTTTTTATCAGACTAAAACTCTTGCCAAAATATTTGGGTAATAAGTACTGTTATTGGGGGGGCACAGTCACTAATTTTTTTTCTTTCATAGTGTATAATCAATAGAAGTTTTTATTAAAGTAGGATTATCTGAACATCAGGAAATATATCTAAACCAGCATAATTATGAAGATTTTGTATTTCAATGTAACTGTGTAAGAATTTGCAGGCAACATAGATACTGCCAAAGACAAGAAATTGCTTCAAAGGTGCCACCAACTGTTTTGATTGTAAATTACAATTTAGGGACTTTATCATGTATTAACATGGGTCATTAAATATTATCACACTTTTTCACTGTTCTCAAATACTGTTGCTCAAAGAAACCAATTTCATCCATTTGCTCCTGCTGCTGCTGTTGCTGCTAAGTCACTTTAGTCGTGTCCGACTCTGTGACCCCATAGACGGTAGCCCTGGTTTCTAGTAAATTTCCAGGCTTAACAGAATGAAACCCATGTTTCACTTTGTTTATTTTAAGTGATGTCCAATAAGTAATAAGATGCTCAGTTAAGAGTTCCATATTTTGGAATACATATTTAAGGAATACTTGAAACCATTTCTTAAGGAATTTATTAATAGGAAGAAAAGAAACAAATATATAAGTTACAAAAATACAGATATTAACCTAAATGGAATAGAAAGGAATATTCTTGTAGTTTGAAAATAACTAATATTCATCAATAAAATAAATTTTCAAAGTGTGAATTTTGAGGAGAAATTCAGATGAAAACAGAGATATATACATGTGCTTTATCCTGGGCCAGCAGGTGGAGGAGTTTGAGATCTGTGTTCAGAGGTATTGATATATATTTAAACTTGAGGGCAACAGATAGCTTTAGGAGAATAGGAGTTTCAGAAATGAAAAAAATGATATTGAAAATGATATTAGCTGGAGGAAATAATTCTATGGGTTTAGAAGCTATGTCTAGGAAGAAAGGAATAAGGAATACTGGACATGTACCATTTTGATGTCCACAAAGAACTTTCTATTGGATATCAGGAAACTTTTTGATGAATCTGAGAGTATAAACAAAGGCTAAGAAAAAAAAAATCATTATTTCTTTCAAACATGTTGCAAAAACAGTTCTCTGCTAAAAATACTGTACTTAACTGATGCTAAGTCACTTCAGTTGTGTCTGACTCTGTGCGACCCCATAGACGGCAGCCCACTAGGCTCCCCCATCCCTGGGATTCTCCAGGCAAGAACACTGGAGTGGGTTGCCATTTCCTTCTCCAATGCATGAAAGTGAAACGTGAAAGTGAAGTTGCTCAGTCGTATCCAACTCTTAGCGACCCCTTGGACTGCAGCCTACTAAGCTCCTCTATCCATAGGATTTTCCAGGCAAGAGTACTGGAGTGGGGTGCCATTGCTTAACTGATTAAAACCGATTAATTTTAAAAATAAATCCCTATAAAAGCAAAAATATATTTCATAATTAAAGTTATTAATTTTTATGGGTTTTATGACATGGGAGCCTTGTTTAAATAGCTAACTTATTGGCCAGGTTCATAGAGAAACTGGAATCTTATCTAAGATGAGATATGTTTTGAGCCATTTGTTTGATTCTGTAAATCATTTCATGAAGAAAGTACATTTTCATTCTAACACAAACTTTTTATTTCTCTGCACATGTTAGTATTTGATAGGCTCATTCAGTACCAAATAGTTAATATAAATGGTAGGATAGCTGCTTTAGAGCTAACCTCTGAAAATAATAAAACCAAAATCATTAAATTTTTCTTACTCTATGTGTATGAAGCACATCAACAGTTGAATTTATCAATTTAAGTTCAAAGGATCCTAACACTAACTTTTAATTATTTTTTACTTTGTTTGTTATTTTGTACCCCTGAAACTAATACAATATTATATGTCAATTATGCCACAATGCAAAAGATAACAAATGAAATCAAACAATAAAAAAGGTTTTAAGTCTTCAGCGATAGAAAAATAATTCATGGTATTCAAAATACAATGCTATTTCCAAGCTTAACTGCATGCTTACTGATCTTTTAATAAAAATGTGAATTTCAAGCACATCTGATATATAATAAATATATGAAATTTTTATCTGTCCACAATTTTGTGTATTACATTAATAAGACTTACCCAAAACACTATTGTTTAATTAATAACTATGAAAGAGAAAAAGAAACAAAAAACACACCTATTTAGACCTTTACAAGATCGTTTTAAAATTCTTAAAGAATTTTAAGTGGAAAATTCTTAAAGAGATGGGAATACCAGACCACCTGACCTGCCTCCTGAGAAATCTGTATGCAGGTCAAGAAGCAACAGTTAGTTGCTTCTTGCAACTATGCTACCAGAACTGGAGATGGAACAACAGACTGGTTCCAAATAGGAAAAGGAATACGTCAAGGCTGTATATTGTCACCTACTTATTTAACTTATATGCAGAGTACATCATGCAAAATGCTGGGCTGGATGAAGCACAAGCTAGAATCAAGATTTGGGAAGACAGATCAGTAGCCTCAGATATGCAGATGACACCACTCCTATGGTAGAAAGAAAAGAAGAACTAAAGAGCCTTTTGATGAAAGTGAAAGGAGAGGGTGAAAAGTTGGCTTAAAACTCAACATTCAGAAAACTAATATCATGGCATCTAGCCCCATCACTTCATGGCAAATAGATGGGGAAACAATGGAAATAGTGACAGACTTTGTATTTTTGGTTTCCAAAATCACTTCAGATGGTGACTGCAGCCATGAAATTAAAAGAGACTTGCTCCTTGGAAGAAAAGCTATGAGCAACCTAGACAGCATATTAAAAAGCAGAGACATTACTTTGCCAATAAAGGTCCGTCTAGTCAAAGCTATGGTTTTTCCAGTGGTCATGTATGGATGTGAGAATTGGGCTATAAAAAAAGCTGAGCGATGAAGAATTGATGCTTTTGAACTGTGGTGTTGGGGAAGACTTTTGAGAGTACCTTGGACTGCAAGGAGATCCAACCAGTCAATCCTAAAGGAAATCAGTCCTGAATATTCATTGGAAGGACTGATGCTGAAGCTGAAACTCCAGTACTTTGGCCATCTGATGTGAATAACTGACTCATTGGAAAAGACCCCGTTGCTGGAAAAGATTGAGGGCAGGAGGAGAAGGGGACGACAGAGGATGAGATGGTTGGATGGCATCTCTGACTCGATGGACATGAGTTTGAACAAGCTCTGGGAGTTGGTGGTGGACAGGGAAGCCTCCCGTGCTGAAGTCCATGGGGTCACAAAGAGTCGGACACGACTGAGTGACCCAACTGAACTGAACCTGAATTTCATTCCAGTTAAAATGTTTCTAAAATTAACTAAATATAATAATATTCCATTTCTCTGCCTATCCCTCCTTTCCCCCCACTTTCCCCCACAGACTTAGTTGGCTAGATGTTGAGATAAAACAATTTTCTAAAGATTTAACAACAGTAAAACTTAGCTTGGATGTGGAGATAAACTTTCAGTTCAGTTCAGTTCAGTCACTCAGTCTTGTACGACTCTTTGTGACCCCATGAATTGCAGCACACCAGGCTTCCCTGTCCATCACCAACTCCCGGAGTCCACCCAGATTCACGTCCATCGAGTCAGTGATGCCATCCAGCCATCTCATCCTCTGTCGTCCCCTTCTCTACCCACCCCCAATCCCTCCCAGAATCAGAGTCTTTTCCAATGAGTCAACTCTTCGCATGAGGTGGCAGAGTACTGGAGTTTCAGCTTCAGCATCATTCCCTTCAAAGAAATCCCAGGGCTGATCTCCTTCAGAATGGACTGGTTGGCTCTCCCTACAGTCCAAGGGACTCTCAAGAGTCTTCTCCAACACCACAGTTCAAAAGCAGCAATTTTTCAGCACTCAGCTTTCTTCACAGTTCAACTCTTACATCCATACATGACCACTGGAAAAACCATAGCCTTGACTAGATGGACCTTTGTTGGCAAAGTAATGTCTCTGCTTTGGATAAACTTTACTGGAGATAAAAAAATAGAGAAAAGCCCCCAAGAAGAAAAGCATATTCTATAGATGAATACAAATAGTATAAAAAGTCATTATCTAGGAGGATATACTGGGTTGTAGTTTCATATACAAAGAACCAGATAAAAGTTTGAAATTGGGTTAATATTTCTGATTTTTATCAGAAAATAAAGTGTATAAATTTAGTAGTTCTGTGTTTGATATATAGTATGTAATATATAGTATATTTAACATGATATCTACCTATAATTCATGATTGTATATAAAAACAATTTTACAAAATAATTTTGTCTTCTTCAAAGATTTTGGAGATATCACCTTCAGGTTTTAAGAAAATTAAAATAGCGTACTCTGAAAATGATGCATATTTTTTCTTGATTTTGTGAAGTGTATCAAAATCCCAAATAGCTGTCAGTTTATGTACTCTATTGATGTGTCTTGAAATGTACCAGATGAAGATGTTAGTTTAAGAGAAAGAAATCTGTTATAGCATTGTAATTATGCTACTAAGTGTAACAGTCTATCTTAGAGATACATGAGAAAAAGTGCAATTAAATAGATGTAACCATAGTCTAGACTTAAGAAGTCCTTGTTTTCAGAGTTTTCTACTTAAATTACAAATTTTGAGGAGTCATCACAACTGGGAGCTTTCCAATTTTAAACTAAATTCAAAGCAAGATTAAATATTTGATCTAGCAGAGCCTCTCCTACCTAAGTCTCAGATATTCAAGCTGTACATATAAAAAGGAAATACAAAATAAATTGTGAGAGTGATACGCATCAAAGTTACTGACTCTTCTTTATGATTAGAAGATTTGTTATCTTCTTTCGATGGAATTATTTTGTGTAGCAGCCTTTATAGCAAATCCTGATTCATCCAAAGAATGGATTAAAGCTGACTTCTGAATATCTGGAATTCCCATTTTCTACAACGCTCTTACTCCTTTTACTTTATATACAAAGACCCTCCTCTCTTTTATGGATGGAGAGGAGCTGTAATATATTTAGCTGGTAGAGACAAAATCTGAGCTGCATGAGCACACTTGTGAAAGCTAGACTGGCTTTATATTCTGGAGGGCTCATTCAGGCACTGCCAAGGGCAAGGATTTGGTGTTGTATGTGAGGCTATGGTCCAGCTTTTCTCAGATACCTTCTTTGTGTCTCTGCTCTGTTTGTATGTAAAACATTTTGAATAATCAAATGCAGAAATGTGTCCAAACATATATCTGTTGCCTGTAAGAGAAAACTGTTAAATTTGTTTGGCATCAAAAAAGAAAAAACAAAAACAGAAACAAAATGTGTGCGTGTGTGTGTGTGTGTGCAGTCATGACATTTATCTTTGCTTTTAGCAGCCTGTTAATATCGAAAGAAATTAAATTTGTTCCAACTTTCTCCTAAGTGAATCCCTAATAATTGATTCAAGTTAATTTCTATTTCAATAGGGCTGAGGTTCTGTTGGTTTTGATATGCAGCTCAGTTTATTTCAGTCACTCAGTCATGTCCGACTCTTTGTGACCCCATGAATTGCAGCACGCCAGGCCTCCCTGTCCATCATCAACTCCCAGAGTTCACTCAAACTCATGTCCATTGAGTTGGTGATGCCATCCAGCCATCTCATCCTCTGTCGTCCCCTTCTCCTCCTGCCCCCGATCCCTCCCAGCATCAGAGTCTTTTCCAATGACTCAACTCTTCGAATGAGGTGGCCAAGTATTGGAGTTTCAACTTCAGCATCGTTCCTTCCAAAGAAATCCCAGGACTGATCTCCTTTAGAATGGACTGGTTGGATTTCCTTGCAGTCTGAGGGACTCTCAAGAGTCTTCTCCAACACCACAGTTCAAAAGCATCAATTCTTTGGTGCTCAGCTTTCTTCACAGTCCAACTCTCACATCCATACATGACCACTGGAAAAACCATAGCCTTGACTAGACAGACCTTTGTTGGCAAAGTAATGTCTCTGCTTTTCAATATGCTATCTAGATTGGTCATAACTTTTCTTCCAAGGAGCAAGTGTCTTTTAATTTCATGGCTGCAATCACCATCTGCAGTGATTTTGGAGCCCAAAAAAATAAAGTGATCCACTGTTTCCACTGTTTCCCCATTTATTTGCCATGAAGTGATGGGACCAGATGCCATGATCTTAGGTTTCTGAATGTTTAGCTTTAAGCCAACTTTTTCACTCTCCTCTTTCACTTTCATCAAGAGGCTTTTTAGTTCTTCTTCACTTTCTGCCATAAGGGTGGTGTCATCTGCATATCTGAGGTTATTAATATTTCTACCAGCAATCTTGATTCCAGCTTGTGCTTCCTCCAGCCCAGGGTTTCTCATGATGTACTCTGCATATAAGTCAAATAAGCAGGGTGACAATATACAGCCTTGGCGTACTCATTTTCCTAATTTGGAACCAGTCTGTTGTTCCATGTCCAGTTCTAACTTGCTTCCTGACCTGCATATAGGTTTCTCAAGAGGCAGGTCAGGTGTTCTGGTATTCCCATCTCTTTCAGAATTTCCCACAGTTTATTGTGATCCACACAGTCAAAGGCTTTGCCATAGTCAATAAAGCAGAAATAGATGTTTTCCTGGAACTCTCTTGCTTTTTCCATGATCCAGTGGATGTTGGCAATTTGATCTCTGGTTCCTCTGCCTTTTCTAAAACCAGCTGAACATCTGGAAGTTCGCGGTTCACATATTGCTGAAGCCTAGCTTGGAGAATTTTAAGCATTACTTTACTAGCGTGTGAGATGAATGCAACTGTGCGGTAGTTTGACCATTCTTTGTCATTGCCTTTCTTTGGGATTGGAATGAAAACTGCCCTTTTCAAGTCCTGTGGCCACTGCTGAGTTTTCCAAATTTGCTGGCATATTGAGTGCAGCACTTTCACGGCATCATCTTTCAGGATTTGAAATAGCTCAACTGGAATTCCATCACCTCCACTAGCTTTGTTCGTAATGATGCTTTCTAAGGCACACCGAGTTACAAATATCATTGTTGTCATTCTTGCCTTATACAGCTCCTCTCAGTTAAAACACCCTTCATTCTTTTTGCACTTACGTTTTCAAGTACATCTTGAACCACACTTCTTCTGTGAAGCTACCACTGAATACCTTAGCCTCCACTGACATCTCCTCTCTTGAGGTTTATGGCCCATGCCATGACGTTTGACTTTGGGTCTCCTTTACACATCCTCTGTTAGCTTACTGGTGTCATTGACCATGCTTTCTCCCCCGTGCTTCTTGGCATCCCCTCAATAGTGCTCTATAAATACAGCTGGTTAATTGATAGAAGTGTAAGAGCAGATGGCTTCCCCCTCATTTACAAGCAAAATAACACCAGGAATCATTATCACTTCAATGTTCCATGAAGATCAAAGAATTAAGATGAGAACTCTCTCAGATCCACTACACAAAGAACCTACCTTTACACCTCTTAAAAAAAATAGAAGCCCAGCATTCCATAGGTTTAATTAATTTTAGGCATAATTTATGTAAATATATAAACCTTTGAAACAAATCAACATAAATATATTTTAAATGTTGCCCAAGCCATTGCTTCTCCTTTTCGTCATCTTAGTTCCCATTTTAAAACTATATTTAACATGTTGTTTTTATTAAATTTGGAGTAATGGCTTTTTCATTTTTGTTCGATGAATAGTCAAAGGAAAACATTGGAAAATTGGAAAAATCTCACTATGTGACACTTTTTTAAAGGCTTGTTGTTTGATTAATTATTAAATAACTATTACCTCCTTCTTAAGAGCCAACACATCCTACCCTATCAGAAATTCTGAGACTTTTGGCACACATTTATTTGCAGAGAAACAAGTTGTGCTTATTTTGGGAACGGGTGTGCATATATTTATTTTTCCTAGGATAGAACTCGATAGATGAATTGAACTTTAGACTTGAGCAGAGACTTAAAATATATTACTTAATATTTACATTTGAACACACTTCCTTTAAAAAAAAATCCTTAGTAAGTTGTTTGGCTCTTTCAGGTTTTGTTTACTCTGTTCTATTTAACTGATCAGATTAGAAACACACTTTCTTTTTATAGTGGGGATATTCATTTTGAGTCTTTAAGTTAGAATCCTGGTGAAACAAAATAGGCTGTAGATATTGTCACTGTACACGGACAAAGACAAAGCAGTCTATGATACTTACTGTCAAAAACCCTGGGATTGAAAGTCTCAAATCTTGAAACAAAAGAGAACAAACACTCATTAGCACAGAAGTGAGGAATCTGGGTGGGCAGGTGGCTTACCTAAAAGTCAGAGGTGTTGATATTTCTGTATTCTGTGATGGACCACTGGCTGATGTTTAATACAGAAGAAGATGGTTGTTGTTATTTAGTCGCTAAGTCATGTCCAAGAGTCTTTTTGTGACCCCATGGACTATAACCCACCAGGCTCCCCTGTCCATGGGATTTTCCAGGCAAGACTACTGGAGTGGGTTGCCAGTTCCTTCTTGGGGGAGGGATCTTCCTGACCCAGGGATCGAACCTGTGTCTCCTGGTCTGCATGTGTATTCTTTACCACTGAGCCACCAGGCAAGACTTACAGAGAAAGATGCTTGGTCTTATTTGGCTTTGAATCAGTCCAAAGGAAACTTCGGCAGTGTAAATACGAAACGGGGCTCAGTTCTGCATTATTTCTTCATTTCTTCTTCTTCCAGGCACTCTCACCTATAACCATAGTTTCAAATAGAATCCACATGCAGAGGTCTCATTCATTTCTATTTCTAGCTCAGACTTCTTTCTTTACTATACATCCGTTACATTGCCAAGCAGCTTAATACATATCTTCTTAAATATTTCAAAAGCATCTCAAACTCAACATGTCATAATCAACTTAGGATCTTACCTACATCTTCCTCTAGTAGATAATGCCTTCTCACTCAGTAAATTCCATTGTCCATTTGCCTAAGTCAGAAACCCAAGGGTTATCTCTCTTTCCTTCAATGCAGTATCCACATTTTTAATCAAATTCTGTCATGTTTATCCTATAAATATACTATGAACCCATATCCTTACCTCTAACTCATCCACACCACCCAATCCCAAACCATTACCATCTACAAACCTGAAATTTTTTGTAATATCCTATGTGGTCTTTTTGCCTCCACTTTCGTATCTCTTCTGTACTTCCACTACAGAGCATCCAGAGTGGATGCTAGGATGTTAGGGAAAATCTGATCATATTACCATATATTTAAAAATCATTTGCAACAGTATATTTTCACATCTGCATTATACCTGTTGGTCCTTGAATTTTTGGGCCATTTGAGACACTCATAACTTCATGTTTCTAGACTGGGTGCCCAGATGATGGTGGCACGTGAGGGTTAATAATGAGGAAAGATTGAGCAATATTCATCTTCCTGGATGACATTGACAAGAGAGGACCCCTAGGAAATAGATGCCATTCTCAGGCTAGGTTGTAAGAAAGTGTTACATCAACTGAGGAAACTTAAATTGATAAAATTTATAGTGAGTGGATAATGATTAAGTATTCTCCAGCTGGGAGAGTAGAGATCAAGATGGTAGAGTAGGAGGACACAGAGATCACCTCCCACCACAAACACATCAAAAATGCATCTGCAAGTGGAACCATTCACACTGAAATCTTCTGGATACTGGAAGAAAGACTCTAGTACAACCTGAAAAGATACATGAGATAGTAGGAAAGGGAAGAGACACGTATTTTCTATCTGGTATAATGGGCTTGAAATAGAAATGAAGGGGAAATAGCGAAAACTATGGAAATAAGATGTTTCTTCACAACTTGGTGTCTCCCCTGAATTCATGTTTGCTTTACTTTTGACTTCTCCCTGTTGTTCTGTGGAAGAAAAGGAAACTCTACCACATGGCGACTGAAACCCCTCTTGGATCTGGTTTCCCTGCAGCCTCACCACCCACCACCATCCCCATGACTTCACTGCTCCAAACACATTGGACTTCCCTTAGTTAACCACCCTGGCCCAGCTTTCATCACTGAAGGACCCATGCATTTGTCTTCTCTGCCTAAATGAACCCTTATCCCTCTGGCACATCTTGGTTAAGGCAACAATGCCCCGGGAAGTACCTCCTCTGTCTTCTTTAACCAAATCAAACACCTTATAATATTATAACAGAGAATGGCTCTTAGGGTACGATGTACATCTTCTTAGCAACAGTAGTTGCTCTTCTTGGCTTCAGTAATTGCATTTTACATTTTTGCTCACTTGAATTTTTGAATAATATCTGTCTCCTTCAAAGAGTCAGGGCTCTACGCATGCATGGATCATGTCTATTTCACTTCCGCTTTTGCCCTCAAAAGCACAAGCACTAGCCTGGCATACAATGAATCCTCACTGAATGTCTATTGACTGGATTAGTGAAAGGGGTCATAGGAGCTCATGGAAAGGAGATCTTTGACTTAAGGAAATAATGAAAACTCAATCACTAGTGTGGAGTGTCAGATGCTGGACTGTAGTGGATCTAGCTTGCAAAGGAGGATGTGAGATGCCTTTCTCCTTCAGAGGGATCCCAGAAAATTATACCGATTTTCCAGAAAATTCCATACTCTATCCTCACCTTCATGATACTTTGGCTCTTGAATTTTGCTCCTGAACTGCTCCAAGACCCTTATCCTGTTCAGATGTGAGCCCCAGTCATCGCACTGAGACTGTGGTTCTGGTTCTGTGGCCTTCCCTGCTTAAGCACCAAGGGTCCCCTGTACTCTGGCTCCCCTGGCTCTGGTTTCACCTTCCCACCTCCGTCCCAGTGCTGCTGTCCCTTCATTCCTGAAATAAGTTAGGAGCACCTGAAAGTTGCTCAGTTGTGTCCAACTCTTTCGCGAACCCATGACTATAGAGTCCATGGAATTCTCCAGGCCAGAATACTGGAGTGGGTAGCCTTTCCCTTCTCCAGGGGATCTTCCCAACCCAGGGATCAAACCCAGGTCTCCCACATTGCAGGTGGATTCTTTACCAGCTAAGCTACAAGGGAAGCCCAAGAATACTGGAGTGGGTTGCCATTTCCTTCCCCAGGAGATCTTCCCAACCCAGGGATTGAACCCAGGTCTCCCGCATTGTGGGCAGACGCTTTACCGTCTGAGCCACCAGGGAGGTTAGGAGCACAGGTGTCTGTGAATTATTATGGCAACTTTTCTAAGGGGACATTAAGAATGGATTTGAGTTCCATTGAAACACTTGTGGGACAAGGCAGTGATGGTGGTGCTTTCATATGGAGACTTTTAGGCAAGGTCCATGTAAATTTCAAGTCAGACTGTTAAACGCAAAGTGCTCTGAAGTTTGTCCAATATTCTCAACAGAAACAACCATACTAAGGGAACTGTTCATATTAGATAAAGTGGCTTCTTAATCTTCAATGGCTAATGATGTTCCTGATGTCTTCTAGTGATGTTTCTGGTTATGAAATATTTTGAAATATTAAGACTAAGCTAGAAATAAAGCATAAGCAATAAGCTGATGATGGATGTCATTGCAGAGAAGAAGGAAAAGGACTGTGGGGAAAATGGACAAGGGTGATGATACAAACACATGACTAATTAGTACATGGCCTCCAATTAGCAGATATTGTGACAATTAAGACTTTCTAAATTTGATTTAAACTCAAACTTCTAAAAATATTCTGGTATTTTGGAGAGAGATCTCTGAAGAAAAACCCAGTGGAGCAGGAAGTATGACATTTCTTTTATCTAATTCGTTTGGATAAGAATGCTCTGAATGATAGCTGCAGTGTCTTGGAAATCCCACATCCCAACACCACCTGGGGGCTCAGCTGGTAAAGAGTCCGCCTGCAGTGTGGGAGACCTGGGTTCGAGCTCCGGGTTGGGAAGATCCCTTGGAGAAGGGATAGGCTACCCACTCCAGTATTCTTGCCTGGAGAATTCCATGGACAGAGAAGCCTGGCGGGTTACAGTCCATGGGCTTGCAAAGAGTCGGACACTACTAAGCGACTAACACACACACACAATACTGCCTGTGGCCCCCTCAACACCGGCCCCCTTCCAATATGGCCTGAAGTTTCAGTTTCAGGTTAATTAAAAGATAAGTGAAGAGACGGAGATTGTCTTCAGTCAGAAACAATAGACGAGGGAAATACAGTCCCAAACATAGAAGCAAATGAAAACAGTAGAAGCTCAACTGGACCTCATCTATCACTCACTGCTGAGGCTCCAGAGGAAAGAATACACTGCCATTTGCTGCCGCT
Source organism: Bison bison bison (assembly GCF_000754665.1). Lineage (NCBI taxonomy): Eukaryota > Metazoa > Chordata > Mammalia > Artiodactyla > Bovidae > Bison > Bison bison. The sequence continues at coordinate 2,761,719 of NW_011494934.1, forward strand.
TCTTTTCTGAGGGTATATTGCACTTTGCTGCAAGAGTGGCTCTCCCAAGAATCCAGGAACTGAGGCAATACAAACCCTCTGTCAAAATTTTATTTTCATTCTCTTCAGACAATCCTTCATTTCAGAAGTCCTATTTGTTTAGGAAGTGAATGAGGTCTTGGGGTCAACGAAACCAATCTTGCAGCTACTGATGTCATCAAATTACTCTCCTGATGGCTCTGAGTACTTGAATTAATATGACCCAGCAATCCCACTACTGAGCATGTACCCTGAGAAAACCATCATTCAAAAAGACACATGCATCCCAACATTCATTGCAGCAATATTTACAATAGCCAGGACATGGAAGCAACCTAGATGTCCAGTGGCAGATGAATGGATAAAGAAGATGTGGTATGCATATATAATGTAATAGCACTCAGCCGTAAAAAGGAATGAATTTGAGTCACTTCTAGCAAGTTAGTGGCAGCAGCAGCTGCAGCTAGTGAGGTGGATGAACCTCACTAGAGCCTATTATACAGAGTGGAGTAAGTCAGAAAGAGGAAAAAACATCATATATTAACACACATATATAGAATCTAGAAAAATGGTATACTGATGAACTTATTTGCAGGACAGGAATAGAGAGATGCAGACATAGAGAACGGATTTGTGGACACAGTGGAGGAAGGAGAGGGTGGGGCGAATTGAGAGAGTAGCTTGAAACATATGCATTACCATATGTAAAACAGATAGCTAGTGGAGGTTGCTGTCTAACACAGGGAGCTCAGCATGGTGCTCTGTGATGACCTAAGAGGGGTGAGTACGGTGGAGGGGGGGAGAGGGGTTCAGGAGGGAGGGGACATGGGTATACTTACGGCTGATTCACAGAAACCAACACAACATTGTAAAGCAATTATCCTCCAATTAAAACTAAAGAAACCAGACCCCGCCATTGTACCATAACTATTGTATATATAAATTTTTTGTCCAAACTCGATAATTCATTTCAGAAAATGAGACCTTAGGGAAGGGAAACTGAGCTGGTTGTAGTGATGTGGATGAACCTACAGTCTGTCATGCAGAGTGAAGAAAGGGTCACAAAGTATTAGACATGACTGAGCGACTAAAAAAGAACAACAACATGGAATCTAGAAAAAAAAAAAGGGTACTGATGAGCCCATTTGCAGGTCAGGAACAGAGGCACAGGCTTAGAGAATAGATATGTGGACACAGAGGTGGAGAGAAGAGGGTGGGACAAATTGAGAGAATAGCATTGACATACACTGGGAGCTCAGCCAGGCCCTCGGTGACAACCTAGAGGGGTGGGATGGGGGGCGGGAGGGAGGCTCAAGAGGGAGAGGCCATATGTGAGAGGAGCCTGGCTTGCTACAGTCCATGGGGTCACAAAGAGTCAGACGTGGCTGAGCAATGAACACTACACTACCACTAAGGCTGTTTCACGTTATTATACAGCAAAAACTAACACAACATTGTAAAGCAATTATATTCCAAGAAAAAAAAAACTATGCCTTTTAATACATGTTGAGTATTGCCAACAATATAATTTAGCTTGTGTCTGGCCTGTTTCTTGGTCTGGAGACCATCAAGGACACTTTCTGCCTCCATTTGCTTTATGGCCCCAAATTTCAGTCTCTGTGTAGAGGCCAGTAGCTCAGCACACAATCAATGAATCTGGGCCTCATGGAGAGAAAGGCAGCCTCTACCAAAGTGTGATCTAAGAATACTGCAAAGACTTTCTTATCTATTTGGGGCCTTCAGAGTCATTGACTCTCTCCTTTTGGTCAGAAACCACGGTTTTGTGGACAGGCCGCTGAAGAAAGTCTTGGGGGGAAGTAATAGCCCTAGCTCAAACTTTTTAAACCACTACCGCTTTCTGCTAAATGGCCTCAAGCCCACATCCCTGCATCTTGATGTTATCATTGTTTTCCCTTTCTCAGCTTCCCTATTTCTTACATCCTCATTTCATTTAACTTATAGCAGATCTATGATAGCAGAGAAAGGTTGGAAATAAGAAATGTGAATTACAAGAGTTAGAAACATTGAAGCCATTATCCAGGATAGAGGATTAAGAGAAGTATGCTATTTGCCACCACTGCTATGACCTTGTGTTTGCGGGGCTTCTTCGATTTTAAAAAGCACTTAATAGATCTCATCACATTAAACTTCCAGACTGGCTCTAAAAGAATATATTATCCATGAAGAATCACATTTTACTCAGGCGTTGCTCTTTATTTCTCTCTTACTGGTCCTTCTACTTTGCTCCTTGCATATAGGCAGATACATTATAGTACAGCAAATGACATATTTTACAGGTCATGTGAATGAATGGATCATTTTTAAAGGAAGATTATAATCTCACTATTGTCTCCCCAGAGGATATGGTCCACAGCTGGGCACCCAGTCACTATCCACAAATATATGGTGACCTTCACCATAGCACTAAGCTAGGGCTACTTACATAAACTATCAGTAGTTAGGACATAATGGGAGCCAAGTTCTCCACTGAGTGCAAACTGCAGAAGATGTTTTGGGATGTTTCATGGTGATGTCGATGTGTATGAAAAGCCATCAATGAGAAAGCTATCCATTTTTCAACACTTTCAGCCTCTCGGCACCCAGCAATAGGCTCAGTCTGCTCATTAAGATGATCAAAGGCTTTTGCTCTTTGTCTAGTTCCTTCTCCATCCATCTTGATTGGCAACAAGCCTTCTTCTCATCCTCAAGGCACATGGTATAGCCCTTTTTTTAAATGAAGTTGTTCAAGCACATGTGCGGCGTAGGGATTTAAGCCTTCTGGAGATGTTTCCTCTGTGGAAAATGTTGAAAAATATATCCGTGGGCTAAATTTTCTTGGCCCAGGAGACCAGATATGTTTGAAAGGCTAATACTTCAGCTATTCCTCTGCTGCACATATGAATACTTCTCTTTTTTGAAGCCATGATTTACATCATTTTTGTTGGAATAGTCATTTTCTACTTGTTAACCTCCCAGACCATGTGCCTTGTGGATTTGTGTATGTGATGCTTAGAATAGTTCCTGAACATCAGTTCTCAATAATTATTTGTCTGGTTCTGGACTGAACTGCAGGATGGGTGGTGATACAGATGGGGGAAAGCAGATTGCACTGGTGGGGAGACAGTGTGGGGTGTGGTGGATTGGGACACGATCATTCTAATGCTTGTGTAGGACATCTTTTTGTAAGAATTTAGTGGGCAGTTTGTGATATGAGCCTGGCGCTTGAAAGATACGTGTCACTAATACAGGGATCATCATCTCATAGCTGCTCGGAAGTGTGTTAAATTATTCCGCAGCAGCGGAGAATGTGAACTGGTGGCCTTTTTCAGAAGCTTGCAGAAGACCACACACCTGGCCCTAGAGACAGTTTCCGGAGTTTACAGTTATCACTGCAATCAAACTGGTGTGGAAGCATGGAGAATTTTCCAGTGACGTGCAGGGTTTGAGCTATTTTCCTTGATAAAGCAATAATTAACTTTATTTGTAATAGCTGTAAGCTCATTTCCATGTTCAAAGCATAGATGAAAGGCCTTGAGGAAATCAGCAAAAAAAATATTAAAGAGGGAACAGGACATTAAGCTCAGCATCTTGGGAGGATAATTCTGCATCAGAATCTTAGATCTGCAGACAAAGTCTCATATGACAACCAAAAATATTTGAGAAATACAAACAATTTTATTACAACTTCTTTGATTCATAGTAGAATGATTGCACTAAAAAGATTGATGTCAAGGAGTGGTCCTTAGTAGCCTACCACAGAGCACTATTTTCAGCTATCTTGCTCAAAGATTTCTATCAGGAAATTGATAGACCTTGATGGACACAACCCACTCATTGGTGACATCAGACTTGGTAGCAGAGATATTAAGAGTCGATGAATAACAAAGTTAAAACCCCACATTTTTTTTTTCATTTTAGAAACAAACATTACGTGTTGCATATTGAACACACTTAAGAAGTGCTTTTATTTTGAAAGTACAGTTGATTTCCAATGTTTTGTCAGTTTCTGGTGTACAGCAACATGATTCAGTTATTGGAATTCTTTTCCATTATAGGTTCTTACAAGGTATTGGATACAGTTCCCTGTGCTATGCAGTAGGACCTTGTTGTTTATTTTATATAAAGTAGATCTGTTAATCCCAAACTCCAAATTTAGCCTTCCTCTCACCCTTTCCCCTTTGGCATCTGTAAGCTTGCTTTCTATGTTTGTGAATCTGTTTTGTCATAAGTTCATTTGAGTCATTTTCTTAGATTCCACATGTAAATGATAGCACATGATATTTGTCTTTCTCTATCTGACTTACTTCATTTAGCACGATAATCTCCAGGTCCATCCATGTTGCTGCAAAAGGCCTTATTTCATTATTTTTAATAGCTTTGTAATATTCCATTGTTTAATACCCATAACTTCTTTGTCTATTCATCTGCTAGTGGGTCCTTAGGTTGCTTCCATGTCTTGGCTATGGTCAATATTATGCTGCTATGAAGACTGGGGTACGTATATCTTTCAAATTAGGCTTTTCATCTTTCCCAGATATATGCCCAGGAGTGGGACTGCTGGATCATGTGGTAACTTTCTTTTTAGTTTTTTAAAGAACTTCCACACTGCACTAATTTACAGTGTAGGAGGGTTCCCTTTTCTGCACATCCTCTCCAGCATTGGTTATTTGTAGACATTTTCATGATGACCATTCTGACTGGTGTGAAGTGATAACTCATTTCGATTTTGATTTGCATTTCTTTAACTAAGAGTAAAGAAGAAAGAGTCCAGTTAGGAGGATAACCAAATATTACTTCTTTTTCACAGTAACCAAAATCTTTTTTCCCCCCCAAGGAGCATAAATATTGCTTTTTATTCAATAATGATCACATCTGGAGTAACCCATGATCATTATTAAATAGACACACTAGGTAAACACTTAAATAGAGACTGCTGAAATTTTTTTTAATTCATTTATGGGCATCCCTGGTGGCTCAGTGGTAAAGAATCTGCCTGCCAATGCAGGAGACAAGGTTCAATCCCTGGTCCAGGGAGATCCCATATGCTATGGAGCAACTAAATCTTCATGTCATAACTACTGAACCTGTGCTCTAGAGCCCTGGAGACACAGCTACTGAGCCCATGTGCCACAACTGCTAAAGCCTGTGCACCCTAGCACCTACTCTGCAACAAGAGAAGCCACTGCAGAGATGCCTGTGAACAATAACTAGAGAGTAACACCTACTCCCCATAACTAGAAAAAAAAGCCTGTGCAGCAGCAGAGACCCAGCACAACCAACAATAAATATTTTTAAAAATTTACTTATTTTTTTGGTCTTTTCTGTATACAGACCTGTTTTTAGCTTGTTTTATGTTTCACTTTAATGCAAATCTTTGGATCCATATTCACCTTTGATTCCTTAAGCAGCTGTACCAGTCTCAGATAGCTTATCCACAATTCCCTCATTAAAAGAGAAAAATAACTGCTTTTTCAAAGTATTATAGTTGGATTTTATGCCATTTGTGTTGACTCCTAATTGACAGATATGGTTTAGGTCATATCTTTATGACCTACATCTAGGTCTAATTTAGGTCTAATCTTTATAGCAACCCATAGAGGTAGGTTTTATTATGAGTTTCATTCTTAAACTAAGAAAATTAAATTGTACAGGCTTCCCAGGTAGTACAGAAGTAAAGAATCCCCCTGCAAAAATAGGAGACGTAGGATGCAGATTCAATTCCTGGATCAGGAAGATCCTCTGGAGGAGGAAATGGTAAACCACTCAAGTATTCTTGCCTGGAAAATTCCACAGACAGAGGAGCATAGCGAGCTATAGTGCTTAGGGTCACAAAAGTTGGATACGACTGAGCAACTGAGCACAGCACAGCACGTGTAACTTGCCTTAAGTCATGTAGAAAGTAAGTGGGAAAACCTTCATTTGAACTCAGTTCTGCCTGTTTCCAGAGCTCGTGCCTGCCCTTCACCATAGAGAATGGTGTCTGCCCTGGAGGTAATGAATAAGGAGCTGTGGAGTCAAGATGTAGCCAACTCCACTGTGGACTAGCTGTGTGACAAGTTTCCTCTACTGGATACTGCAGCTCCTCATACTGCAGCCCCTAATCCCGCCTTGCTCACTTAGCCAGTTAATGAGTATTCATTGTGTACTCTGCAACAAGCTAGGCAAAGGGTAGACAGTAGCAAACAGAACATTAGAGTTTTTCTTTTCTGCCTTCATAGAACTTACATTCACTGGGAAGTAACAGGTGGACTAAACAGTGTATCAGATAATAAGAAGCATAGGGATCTTCCAGACCCAGGCATCTAACCAGCATGTTAAATCTTCTCCATTGGCAGGAGAGTTCTTTACCACTAGCACCACCAGGAAAGCCTGAGTGGGAATGTTAAATCTGGGAAAGGTAGGAGAGAAATAAGCAGTGCAGGTATGATTTCCACCCTAAAATATCATCCTCAGAAAACTCCTTGCCAAGACTGAGGCATTTGAGCAGACACTAGATAGGGATGGGAGAGTGGGCCACTCATAGGGATGGTATATTTGAGTGAAGGGGTGTCCAATCAGAGACCATGAAAACAAAGCCATGAGGCAGGCATGTCCCAAGAATGTGTAGGGTGATATGACTGCAGAGTTGCAGGCAAGGGAGAGAGAAATAGGGGATAAGGCAAAGAGGCCATGAGGGACCTTGTCAGTCTTGTAGACTATTTTCTAAACTTAATTTGACTCTGAGTGAGGACACTGGAGTGTTCTGAGCAGAGGAACAAGGGAATCTTTCTTATCTAAAAGGAAAATAGGCTATTCTATTGGGATAAACTATAGGGTTAGCAAAAATAGAAAAAAGGTACAAGGCTAAGAGGTCATTGTAGTCATCTAGTTGAGAGAAGGTGGCCCAGCATGGTTGCAACAGAGTTGGAAAGTGGTAAATTCTACATGTATTTCCAAGGTAGTATCAACAGGATATGCTGATGTATTGGATAAGAGGTGTGAGAGAAAGAAAGGAATCAGTGATGGCTGCAAGGTTTCTGGGCTTGAACATCTAATTATCTAAAAGAATGAGTTGCCATTTAACTGAGTTGGGGAAGGTTAATATTGGGGGCATCATGGGCTTGGTTTTGGACAAGCTGAGACTGAGATGCTCACTAGGCATTTAGAAAAGAACATTAAGTAAGGCTTGGGTTTAAGAGTCTGGTATTCACAGGCAAGCTCTGTGCTGCAGGTATAAAAAACTAGGAGTCCTCTGTGTACAGATGGTGTTTACAGACAGGAGACCAGCTGAAATTACCAAGAGAGTAAGTGTAGATAGGAAAGAGAGAATTCTCTGGAACCACGTGAACTGAGCATTTCGAGGAGGGAGAGATCAGCAGTGTGACATGTTGATAAGACCTGTGAGATGATTACTGAGAACTCACTAAAGGGTTTTGGTGACTCCAAGGTTTTGGTGACTTGACAAGAGCGGTGGAGTGATGGAGGTGAGAGCCTTTGTCAGATGTGCTGCCCCTCCCCCACTTCTCAAAGAAAAGGAGAGCGAACCAAGGAATTGGAATCCACAAGTATCTATAAATAATTTTCTAGATATTAGATATCAGGGAAAGTTGAGAAATAAAGCAGTAGCTAGAGTGATCTATGGTCAAAAGATCTTTTGTTTGCTTTTAAATGAGAGAAATTACAGAATATTTGTATGCTGTTGAGAATAATTCAATAGTAGGGAAAATTTAAGATTTAGTTCTGAGGGTTCCCTCTGATAATATATGTAAAGCACTTAGCACAACACATAAAATACTCCATAGATACTAGGTATTAGTATTATTCTCTCATATTATATTCCCCCAAACTGTTGTAGCATAGCTGGTTATGGTATTGTATTGAAACTATCTTTGTGGATCCCCTTAGTTCTTCTTTATTATAGACAATTCATTTTTTACTCAATGTTCTTAAAATTGCTTATAAAAATGTTTTATTTATTGGTTAACTTACTTTAAATTTTCTTCATTTATATCATCCCTTCTATAAAATATAATAATTCCCAGTCCCCACCCCAATCATTTTATGGTATATATTCCACCTATACTTCTAGAGGTGAATATTTTCAGGTTGATAAATCTCATCATTTTGATTAGCTGGTGGTCATCTTGAAACCATGTTAGCTGCAAGCCTGGGACATATGAATTCTGACTGAAATTCTCTATATAAACTGGGCTTGGCTGATATAGGGAGCCAAGGAAATACAGATAATTGGAACACTGTGCTAACACTATTTGTTATAGGATAGAACTTTCTAGATTGAGACTTGTAAAAAGCAGATGCATTTTGTACGACAAAACAGTATGATGAACATAGATGCAAAAATCCTCAGCAAAATTCTAACAAACAGAATCCAACACATAATAAAAAGATCATACATTATGACCAAGTGGACTTTATCCCAGGGATGCAAGGATTCTTGAATATATACAAATCAATGTGATGCACCATATTAACAAATTGAAAGATAAAAAGCATATGGCTATCTCAATAGATGCAGAGAAATACTTTGGCAAAATTCAATACCCATTTATGATTTAAAAATCTCTCCAGAAAGTAGGCATGGAAGGAACATACCTCAACATAATGAAAGCCACATATGACAAACCCAGAGGAAACATAATCTTCAATGGTGAAAAACTTAAAGCATTTCCTCTAAAATCAGGAACAAGACAAGGGTGCCCACTCATCATTACTATTCAACATAGTCATGGAAGTCCTAACCACAGTAATCAGAGAAGAAAAAGAAATAAAAGGAATCCAGATTGGAAAGGAAGAAGTAAAACTCTCACTGTTTGCAGATGGCATAATCCTCTACATAGAAAACTCTAAGGACACCACCAGTAAATTCTTAGAGCTAATCAATGAATATAGTAAAGTTGGAGGATGTAAAATGAATACATATAAATCCCTTGCATTCCTATACACTAACAATGAGAAAACAGAAAGAGAAATTAAGGAAACAATTCCATTCACCATTGCAATGAAAAGAATAAAATACTTAGAAATAAATTTACCTAAGTAAATAAAAGACCTATATATCGGTACAGTTCAGTTAAGTCACTCAGTCATGTCTGACTCTTTGTGACCCCATGAATCACAGCACGCCAGGCCTCCCTGTCCATCACCAACTCCGGGAGTTCACTCAAACTCATGTCCATCGAGTCAGTGATGCCATCCAGCCATCTCATCCTCTGTCGTCCCCTTCTTCTCCTGCCCCCAGTCCCTCCCAGCATCAGAGTATTTCCCAATGAGTCAACTCATCGCATGAGGTGGCCAAAGTATTGGAGTTTCAGCTTCAGCATCAGCCATTCCAGTGCACACCCAGGACTGATCTCCTTTAGGATGGACTGGTTGGATCTCCTTGGAGTCCAAGGGACTCTCAAAAGTCTTCTCCAACACCACAATTCAAAAGCATCAATTCTTCAGTGCTAAGCTTTCTTCACAGTCGAACTCTCACATCCATACATGACCACTGGAAAAACCATAGCCTTGACTAGATGGACCTTTTTTGGCAGGGTAATCTCTCTGCTTTTCAATATACTATCTAGGTTGGTCATAAC
>NW_011494934.1:2771656-2793283 GCF_000754665.1 Bison bison bison
CATATAAGTTAAATAAACAGGGTGACAATATACAGCCTTGAAGTACTCCTTTTCCTATTTGGAACCAGTCTGTTGTTCCATGTCCAGTTCTAACTGTTGCTTCCTGACCTGCATATAGGTTTCTCAAGAGGCAAGTCAGGTGGTCTGGTATTCCCATCTCTTTCAGAATTTTCCACAGTTTATTGTGATCCACACAGTCAAAGACTTTGGCATAATCAATAAAGCAGAAATAGATGTTTTTCTGGAACTCGCTTGCTTTTTTGATGATCCAGCAGATGTTGGCAATTTGATCTCTGGTTCCTCTGCCTTTTCTAATAGCAGCTTGGACATCTGGAAGTTCACGGTTCATGTACTGCTGAAGCCTGGCTTGGAGAATTTTGAGACCTACATATGGAAAACTATAAAACACTGATGAAAGAAATCAAATGTGACACAAATAGAAAGAGAAATATACCATGTTCATGGATTGGATGAATCAATATGGTGAAAATGAGTATACTACCCAAAGCAATCTATAGATTCAACACAATCCTCATCAAGCAACCAATGGTAGTTTTCACAGAACTAGAAGAATTAATTTTACAATTTGTATGGAAACATGAAAAAACCTCAAATACTCAAAGCAATCTTGAGAAAGAAGAATGGAACAGGATGAATCACCCTGCCTGACTTCAGATTATACTACAAAGCTACAGTCATCAAGAAAGAAGACAGAAATATAGATCAAAGACAGAAATATAGATCAATGGAACAAAATAGAAAGCCCAGAGATAAATCCATGTGCCTATGGACACCTTATCTTTGACAAAGGAGGCAAAAATATACAGTGGAGAAAAGATAATCTCTTTAACAAGTGATGCTGGGAAAACTGGTCAACCACCTGTAAAAGAATGAAACTAGAACACTTTCTAACACCATGCTGAAAAATAAACTCAAAATGATTAAAGATCTAAATGTAAGACCAGAAACTACAAAACTCTTAGAGGAAACATAGGCAGAACACTCTCTGATGTAAATCGCTCAAGATCCTCTGTAACCCACTTCCCAGAGTAATGGAGATAAAAACAAAAATAAGCAAACTTAAAAGCTTTTTCACAATGAGGGAAACTATAAGCAAGTTGAAAAAGCAGCCTTCAGGATGGGAGCAAATAATAGCAAATAAAATAACTGACAAAGAATTAATCTCCAAAATATGCAAGCAGCTCATGTAGCTCAATTTCAGAAAAATAAACTACCCAATCCTAAAGTAAGCCGAAGAACTAAACAGACATTTCTCTGAAGAAGACATACAGATGGCTAACAAATACATGAAAAGATTCTCAACATCACTCATTATCAGAGAAATGCAAAGCAAAACCACAATGAGGTACCATCTCACGCTGGTCAGAATGGCTACCACCAAACAGTCTACAAAGAATAAATGCTGGAGAGGGTGGGGAGAAAAGGAAACCCTCTTACTTTGTTGGTGGGAATGCAAACTAGTACAGCAACTATGGGGAACAGTGTGGAGATACCTTAAAAAAATGGAAATAAAACTGCAATATGACCCAGCAATCCCACTCCTGGGCATACACATTGAGGAAACCAGAATTGAAAAAGACACATGTACTCCAATGTTCACTGCAGCACTGTTTACAATAGCTAGAACATTGAAGCAACCTAGATGTCTATCAGCAGATGAATGGATAAAGAAGCTGAGGTATATATACACAACAGAATATTGCTCAACTATATTCTGAGAATGCATTTGAGTCAGTTCTAACGAGGTGGATGAAACTGGAGCCTATTATACAGAGTGAAGTAAGTCTGAAAGAGAAACATCAATACATTATATTAACGCATATATATATGGAATTTAGAAAGATGGTAACTATGTCCCTATATACAAGACAGTAAAAGAGACACAGATGTAAAGAACAGACTTTTGGACTCTGTGGGAAAAGGCGAGGGTGGGATGATTTGATAGAATAGCACTGAAACATGTATATTACCATATGTAAAATAGATGACCAGTGCAAGTTTGGTGCATGAAGCAGGGCACTCAAAGTCAGTGCACTGGGACAACCCAGAGGGATGGGATGGGGAGGGAGATGGGTGGGGGATTCAGGATGGGGCACACATGTACACCCATGGCTGATTCCTGTCGATGTATGGCAAAAACCACCACAATACTGTAAAGTAATTTGCTTCCAATTAAAATAAATAATTTTTAAAATCTTTGTTACTTATTATAGTATTCAATGTACTTTCTTATTAGGAAACTTTACTGGAAAGAATTTCACAGTATGTACTGCAGAAAGTGAAATGCATGATGAATCTAATTCTATTTGTCAGATCTAAGAATGCAGCACAGTTGGGTATACTTAAAGTAATAAAAATGAGTGAAGAACTAGTATTTCTAGCTTCTTCCTTGACTTAGTTCATTCATTGGTGGTGGTTTTGTAGCTAAGTCATATCTGACTCTTTTGTGATCCCATGGACTGTAGCCCACCAGGCTCCTCTGTCCCTGGGATTTCCAGGCAAGAATACTGGAGTGGGTTGCCATTTCCTTCTCCAGGGGATCTTCTTCAATCAGGGACTGAACTTGGGTCCTCTGCATTGCTGCACTACTAATTTCCTCAAAACTTTGCAGCATAAAAATAATAAATATTGATTACTCCACACAGTTTCTGTGGGTCAGAATCCAGGAATGGATTTGCTCAGTAGTTCTGGTTTGGGTCCCTCATGAAGCTGTAATGGTCTGAAGGCTTGACTGGGTCTGAAGGGTTTTGTTCCTAACCTGGCTCACTCATGTTCCTGTCAAGTTAGTGCTAGCTTTGGCCAGAGACCTCAGTTCCTTGTCCTGAGAATTTATCTATAGGGTTGTGTGAGCATCCTTACCACATGGTAGGTGATAGGCTATACAGCAATCTAAGAGAATGAACAATAACATGACTTTGGAAGTCACACTCAGTCATTTCTGTTCATTACACAGATCAGCCTACTCAGTTAGGGAGGGGGACATTAAAAACCAGGACACAAAAATCTTGGAGACTTATGTTGGATGCTGGCTATAGTGTTGCTCCTCAGGGGACTGTAAGGGCCATGGTGAGACTCAAATCAGTTGAAATTTAGTCATGGCTGAAGTTTCTATCCTTGCATATAATGTATTTTATCTGCCTCTATTTTTATGGTTACAATTAATGCCCAGAATTTGACATGGGTTTATGACCATGAGTTGTTTTGAGTATTCAAATAGCATACATATAGATGTTAGAAGTATCCAGCAAATGTGGATGTATTATGAAAAATACATAATACAATGTATTATGTATTAATAACATAATACAATGAAAGATACAAAATCTATTTGTCTTTCTGTTAAAGAAGAAATAACAAATAATGTAGAGAGAGCATCACACATGGGTTTGCAGATGGTTAATTTTGTTGATTTTGGGCAAGCAGCCCTCATATCTAAAGCAGGAATGATAATAACAATAATACAAATATCAACTACATAGTATTATCTTGAGCATTAAATGCATGTAAATGTAAGAAAGCACTATAAATCCATAAAGCATCATAAATATTGCAATTCAGAGTGCTTTTTGATAAGCGGTACTTTATATCACATGTCCTTAACCCAAGTCTGCTTTTAACTGCATGGACAACAATGGCAACTATTATTACTAACTACTACAAATAATACATTTAAAAAAAGAAAAGGAAATGCATTAGATGAAAGCAGTGGATATGAATGGAGCATTGAGAGGAGTCCACCCAGGTCACAGGCAATAACGGGCTGCAGTATCTGTAGAGAATACAAAAACAGGAAAAAATCAGACAAAAAGACAAAGTGTTTTTCACGATGACCATACATTGGCAATTCTTGGTAATATCGATGGTAAAATGCTCTTCTCTACAGAGCAGACTGAGATCTCCACTCCCTTATCCTTCCTATGCTTCAGATTGCTGAGGTTACTTTTCAAATCCAATCATAATCGGTAAGCTGGGTGTGGCATGTTGTGTCATGTCCACATTTAAATGTGGGTGGGTGTGGGGTAGACAGCTGTGTGAAGTCTCAGTTTCAGTATATAAGTGACTTTGAGAAATAAACAATCACTCTTTACATCAAACACACTAGAAGTTCCTTGTATAGTCCCAGAGAAGCTCTGAGAGAGATACAAGCAAATTCTTGGTGGGCACTTGGATCCTAAATATTCCTCTAAAGTTTTTAGGTACTTCAGCATCCTTGTGGTAAATAATGTGCAAGTCAATGCATTTATATCCAAGAGTGTAATTACATGTGTGCTTGCTCAGTTGACAAGTCGTGTCCAACTCTTTGCAACCCTGTGAACTGTAGCCTGCCGACTCTTCTGTCCATGGGATTCTCTAGGCACGAATACTGGAGTGGGTTGCCATTTTCTTCTCCAGAGGATCTACCCTACCCAGGGATTGAACCAAGATCTGCATTAGCAGGAGGATTCTTTTATCACTGAGCCATCTAGGAAGCTGGAAGATCATAACTGACTTGCCCCAAAATCAGAGCTATAGTTGATAAGAGGAAATCTCCAAGCTCTAATTTGAGGTATGCAGTTTCACTGGGCATTATCAATTTTTCATCAGAATAAGGTTAGCTGTAGTATTACACACATTCTTTTATCTTCTCTTTCTGTTTTAGCCTAATTTACTATGTTTTTGAAGGAATCAATAGCTTTATTTGCCTTTCCACATGGCATTCTTTCCTGGATCTTAAGTAGTTCTAAAATGGACATTGATGTACAGTCTTTTCAATATTCACTCTTCAATAGAAATGAAAGCATTGAAGTATTTGGCAATTTGTTCCTGAATGTAATCAATCATTGTCCTCAGCATACATCTCCCAGGAAAGTATCCTACTAATTAGTGCTTTTTTTCTTCTGTGACAAGGAAATAAGAAAGAACATACATGAACTGATTATATAGAATGTGTGTTTTCACAACTTTTCCTGTCAAGGAAGTCATGACTAAATCTGGTTGATTTTTTTTTTCCCCACTTCAGACTATATTGAAAATGTCATCACTAATAAATTAAGGTGTATTTATTATAATGTATTTCAAGCTCTCAAAACAATTAATGTGCCTAATCCTTTTCCATACATTAGTAACTTGGGGGGAAGTTTGCTATAACTTTTCTTTTTGGGATGTTCTAGGCCTATCAGTCTTATAATAATTTACTTGTTGTTGAAGTCCTTCATGCTCTTTAGAATTTTTTTATTACTATGCCAAATATGTAATTGATTTATCCTGGTGTCTCAGGTAGTAAATCATCTGCCTGTAATACAGGAGATGCAGGTTTGATCCCTGGATCTGGAAGATCCCCTAGAGAAGGGAATGGCAATCCACACCAGTATTCTGTCTTGGAGAATTCCATGGACCAAGGAGCCTGGCGGGCTACAGACCATAATGTCAAAAAGAGTCAGACACTTTCACCATGCCATGTAAGAGAATCAACCTCATTACCAATCAAGATAACCTTTTGATTAATGAAATATTTGAAAATGAAGAGAGTATAAAATTCATTTTAATAGAATAATTTATTCACAAAAGTAACTTTCATAGTTGTGTGTATTGGGTTTGTACAGGATAAGTAAAACCTAGGAGGATAAAACTTAGTGAGGTCCACAGAATGAGAAGCGTCATTCTTACAGGTTAATGGAAAACAATTTAGAGGGATGAACTTTAAGAGTATATCAGAATACATGTTAAGATAACAATTAACTTAGAACACCAAAGTTATAAAGTGTAATTGGAATCTGTCATTGATATGCAGAGAGAGAGAGAGCTATTAAAAAGAATTTCACCTGAGAATCTGAAGTGAAAGTTTTTTGAGATTGTCAAGTGCTTTCAAAGTTGTCCACATTAGGCCTGGGTTTCTAGTGACAGGCAAAGGCATAAACTCCTAGATACATATTAGAAAGACATGCTTTTAGGTCTGCTGCTGCTGCTGCTAAGCCGCTTTAGTCATGTTGGACTCTGTGCAACCCCATAGATGGCAGCCCACCAGGCTCCCCCGTTCCTGGGATTTTCCAGGCAAGAACACTGGAGTGGGTTGCCATTGCCTCTCCAATGCATGAAAGTGAAAAGTGAAGTCGTTCAGTCGTGTTTGACTCTTCGCGACCCCATGGACTACAGCCTACCAGGCTCCTCCGTCCATGGGATTTTCCAGGCAAGAGTACCAGAGTAGGTTGCCATTTCCTTCTCAGTTTTAGGTCTGAGTAAAGGGAAGAGTTGACTCATTGGAAAATACACTGATGCTGGGGGGTGTTGGGGGCGGGAGGAGAAGGGGACGATAGACGATGAGATGGCTGGATGGCACCACTGACTCGATGGACATGAGTTTGAGTAAGCTCCGGGAGTTGGTGATGGACAGGGGGGCCTGGCATGCTGCAGTTCATGGGGTCGCAAAGAGTCGGACACGACTGAGCAACTGAACTGAACTGAAAGGGAAAAACATTTTGTTTCTCCTCTCCTCTCACACTAGGCTGACAGTGTGACTTCATTTCTGGTCACTGAATGTGTGGGTTTTTTCCTACACCAAGCAGTTGTATGACACCAGCTGGGTGTTCCACAAATTTATCTCAGTTCTGACACTATCTCCCTAGAGATATAATAGCACTGGGTTCCCCAGGGGAAGGACTCAGTCCTACAAGACTGCACCTTCCACTCAGATGCCAATTAGGGCTCATGCCGTTACCTGTGCTTCTGACTGTAAGGCTATAAAGTTTCCTATGACTAACTCCTAGTATTTGATTAATTTGCTATAGCAGCTTACAGAATTCAAAATCACATATTGCTTACTAGATAACTGGTTTAATATTAAAGGATGTAACTCAGAAACAGCTAGATGGAAGACATGCACACGGAAAACTCTCTGAATTCCTCCTCTTTGGGTTTTATTTATTTATTTTTTTACTGAGGCTTAATCATAGGGGTAGACTTTATTTTCTTCGGCTCCAAAATCAGAGCAGATGGTAAATACAGCCATGAAATTAAAAGACACTTGCTCCTTGGAAGAAAAGCTGTGACAAACCTAGACAACATATTAAAAAGCAGAGACATTACTTTGCCAACAAAGCTCTGTATAGTCAAAGCTATGGTTTTTCCAATAGTCACGTACGGATGTGAGAGTTAGACCATAAAGAAGGCTGAGCACCAAAGAATTGATGCTTTTGAACTGTGGTGTTGGAGAAGACTCTTGAGAGTCCCTTGGACTGCAAGGAGATCCAACCAGTCAATCCTAAAGGAAATCAATCCTGAATATTCATTGGAAGGACTGATGCTGAAGCTGAAGCTCCAATATTTTGGCCACCTGATGTGAAGAACTGACTCACTGGAAAAGACCCTGGTGCTGGGAAAGATTGAAGGCAGGAGGACAAGGGGACAACAGAGGATGAGATGGTTGGATGACATCACTGACTCGATGGACATGAGTGTGAGCAAGCTCCAGGAGTTGGTGATGGACAGGAAGGCCTGGTATGCTGCAGTTCATGGGGCTGCAAAGAGTCAGACACTACTGAGCGACTGAATTGAACTTAATCACAGTGGGCATGATTGATTACATCACTGGCCTTTGATTGATTCACCTCCCAGGAGGTAGATGGTGTGGGTCTGAAAGTTTTCTAATTATAGGACTGTTTCTCAACCTTAGGGCTTCCCAGGCGGCTCAGTAGTAAAGAATGCACCTGCCAATTCGAGAGACACAAGAGACACGAGATTGATCCCTGGATTGGGAAGATACCCTGGAGGAGAAAATAGAAACCCACTCCAGTAGTCATGTATGGATGTGAAAGCTGGACCATAAAGAAGGTAGAATGCCAAAGAACTCATGCTTTTGAACTGTGGTGTTGGGGAAGACTCTTGAGAGTCTCTTGGACAGCAAGGAGATCAAAGCAGTGAATCTTAGAGGAAATCAGATCTGAATATTCATTGGAACCACTGAGGCTGAAGCTGAAACTCCAATACTTCGGCCACGTGATGGGAATAACTGACTCATTTGAAAAGACCCTGATGCTGGGAAAGATTGAAGGCAAGAGGAGAAGGGGATGACAGGATGAAGTGGTTGGATGACATTACTGATTCAATGGACATGAACTTGGGCAAACTCCAGGAGATGGTGAGGGACACAGAGCCTGGAGTGCTGCAGTCCATGGGGTTGCTAAGAGTTGGACATGACTTGGAGATTGAACAATAATTATATATTATAACATATATTGTATGTTATAACATATAACAATAACATATATTAACTATGTGTATATATTATCCATTATATTATAATAGATTATATTTATTAGATATATACAAAATATTATATATTATATAATTCATATATATGAATATAATTATGAATATGATCATATATAGTATACAAAATTATATTTATATGTGTAATTAATATATATAACTATGTAATATAAATAACTATATACAAGGGGTTCCTTGATAAAGGATTCTTTACCAAGTGGATAAAGAATCCACTTGGAATGCAGGAGACACAGGAGATGTGGGTTTGATCCTTGAGTCTGATAATCCCCTGGAGGAGGAAATGGCAACCCACTCCAGTACTCTTGCCTGGAGAATCTCATGGACAGAAGAGCCTGGTGGGCTACAGTCTATAGGCTTCTAAAGAGTTATACATGACTGAGTGACTGTCACTTGTAGGTAACTATAAATGATATAAAATCTGTAAATAGTATATTTCTATAAAACATTTCTTTAGTATCAAATATATAACATGTAGTTATATCACTATATTATGTATCAGATATCATTTTTACATATATCATATTTATAATAAATAATAATTATATGATATATTTAAATATATAACATTTATATAAATGATAGATCATATATATTAATAATGTTAAAAATATATGTGGTATGTATTCATGAAATTAATATATATAATGTATCAAATACATAATTTAATTTATTAATATATGTTATATCATATATTATCAGTTAAGTTTAGTTGCTCAGTCATGCACCCCATGAACTGCAGCACACTAGGCCCCTGTCCATCACCAATTCCCAGAGTTTACCCAAACTCATGTCCATTGAGTTTGTGTTGCCATCCAACCATCTCATCCTCTGTTGTCCCCTTCTCCTCCTGCCCTCAATCTTTCCCAGCATCAGGGTCTTTTCAAATGAGTCAGCTCTTTGCATCAGGTGGGCCAAGTATTGGAGTTTCAGCTTCAGCATCTGTCCTTCCAATGAACACCCAGGACTCATCTCCTTTAAGATGGACTGGTTGGATCTCCTTTCAGTCCAAGGGACTCTCAAAAGTCTTCTCAAACACCATAGGTCAAAAGCATCAATTCTTCTGCACTCAGCTTTCTTCACAATCCAACTCTCACATCCATACGTGAACACTGGAAAAACCATAGTCTTGACTAGATGAATCTTTGTTGGCAAAGTAATGTCTCTACTTTCTAATATGCTATCTAGATTTGACATAATTTCCTTCCAAGGAGCAAGCATCTTTTAATTTCATGGCTGCAGTCACCATCTGCAGTGAATTTAGAGCCCCCAAAAATAAAGTCAGCCACTGTTGCCACTGTTTACCCATGTATTTGCCGTGAAGTAATGGGACCGGATGCCATAATCTTCTTCTTTTTGTATGTTGAGCTTTAAGCCAACTTTTTCACTCTCCTCTTTCACTTTCATCAAGAGGATCTTTAGTTCTTCTTCACTTTCTGCCATAAGGGTGGTGTCATGTGCATATCTGAGGTTATTGATATTTCTCCTGGCAATCTTGATTCCAGCTTGTGCTTCCTCCAGCCCAGTGTTTCTCATGATGTACTCTTGAGATACCAAGGGAACATTTCATGCAAAGATGGGCTCGATAAAGGACAGAGACGGTAGGGACCTAACAGAAGCAGAAGATATTAAGAAGAGATGGCAAGAATATACAGAAGAACTGTACAAAAATGATCTTCACAACCCAGATAATCACGATGGTGTGATCACTCACCTAGAGCCTGACATCCTGGAATGTGAAGTCAAGTGGGCCTTAGGAAGAATCACTACAAACAAAGCTAGTGGAGGTGATGGAATTCTAGTTGAGCTATTTCAAATCCTAAAAGCTGATGTTGTGAAAGTGTTGCACTCAATATGCCAGCAAATTTGGAAAACTCAGCAGTGGCCAGAGGACTGGAAAAGGTCAGTTTTCATTCCAATCTCAAAGAAAGGCAATGCCAAAGAATGCTCAAACTACTGCACAATTGCACTCATCTCACACGCTAGTAAAGTAATACTCAAAATTCTCCAAGCCAGGCTTCAGCAATATGTGAACCGCGAACTTCCAGATGTTCAAGCTGGTTTTAGAAAAGGCAGAGGAACCAGAGGTCAAATTGCCAATATCTGCTGGATCATCGAAAAAGCAAGAGAGTTCCAGAAAAAACATCTCTTTCTGCTTTATTGACTATGCCAAAACCTTTGACTATATGGATCACAATAAACTGTGGAAAATTCTGAAATAGATGGGAATACCAGACCACCTGATCTGCCTGTTGAGAAATCTGTATGCAGGTCAGGAAGCAACAGTTAGAACTGGACATAGAACAACAGACTGGTTCCAAATTGAAAAGGAGTACGTCAAGGCTGTATATTGTCACCCTGCTATTTAACTTATATGCAGAGTACATCATATGTTATATATAAGCATTTATATATATATATGTATCTGAATCACTGTGCTGTATACCTGAAACTAATGTGACATTGTAAATCAGGTATACTTCAATAAAAAAAGGAATAAACATGAAGCAAAAAGAAGAAAACATGAATTGAAAAAAAGAGTTGATGAGTTCTACAGTGGAATTCGAAGTGAAGACATTCTAGGTGGAAGAGGTGTCCTTAGTATTATACTTGCCAGCAAATCTAGTTTCCATTAAGTAGAACATTTTTTCAGTTATAAAGAATGTGTACCACTAAATCTACTCCTATAAAATTATTTCCCTGACAGTACTGTGTTATTAATTATAAACAGTGTTTTACAGCAATTCTCTGGCCTATTTCATCTTGCATGTCTGAAAAGTCGATGCTCATTGAACTGCAGCTCCTCATGTCTACCTCCTCGCAGCCTCTAGAGAGCACTATGCTACTTTCTGTCTCTGAGTTTGACTTCTTTAAAAACTTCATACTAGTGGAATCATGCAGTATTTATCCTTTTGTGATAGTTTTATTTCACTTAGCAGAATATCTGCAAGTTTCATCCAAGTTGTAGCATATGACAGGATTTTCTTCTTTTCTTTGGTGGCCTAATAGTCCATTGTATGGTATGTATATACAATGGCTCCAATACTTTGGCCACCTAATTGAAGAGCTGAATCATTAGAAAAGACTCTGATGCTGGGCAAGATTGAAGGCAGGAGAAGGGGATGACAGAGGATAAGATGGTTGGATGGCATCACTGACTCCGTGCACATGAGTTTGAGAAAACTGCAGTAAATAGTGAAGAACAGGGAAGACCAGTGTGCTGCAGTCCATGGGGTCCCAAAGAGTAGGTCACGACTAGGCAACTGAACAACAATGTATATACCACACTTTCTTTATCCATCACCCATTGTTGGACATTTAGTTGTTTAGAACAAGAGCTATTCTACATAAATACTACTTAGAATAAATGCATATGAAATTACCATTTAATTTAATGATTCAATATATTATACAAAAACTAAGAGAATCAAATTTTAATATGAACTCAAAAGCAATAAAGTGTAGACCTGGAGCTCATTGCTCCATGGGAATCTCAATGTTCCTTCCTCATTAGTTAACAGTTTTTTAACCAGCAAACTTTGCTGCACTTTACAATCATCAAGGGGACTTATAGAAATTCCAGTGGCAACAATGTGCTTTCATGTCCTAAACTGATTTCAAAACCACCTATGTTTGTGAACCAGGAATTTCTTTTATTTAGGACATTCTTTGTATTCTATTAGTAGGATGAAAGGAGATTCCATGTAATCAATTAGGATTTTCAGAGAATTATTCTTTCCTTCATCTCGCTGTTGCAGAACGTGTATAGCCAGACAGTCATCCACTTTTCTTTAGACAAGACAGTGTAAGAAGACATAATACGAGTAGCTCTGGGCCACATTTTCCTGCCATTGTTGCCCTTCACTTTCCTCCTGGGAAACCAGAGCAATTGTAATAACAGTAAGTTAAAGTATTGAGCCCAAGGAAGGCAGTACAACTAAATTAGCTTTTAGTTTTTAACAGACACTATAAATGTAGATATCTTCCTCATTTTGCAGATGAGGAAACAGGTACAAAGAGCTAAAGGCAGTTAAGGTGGCGGAACAACTGTTCTATATTGCTACCTGGCCTTAGACTGTGGGCTGGTAATCACCATGCAACACTATCTTTTAACTGAAACAAGAGTTTACCTTCTTTTTTTTTTTTTTCTTTGCCTTGGCTTAGCCAAGGAAGTATGCTGTTTAGCATGACATAAGGCACTTAACTCACCGTACCTTTCCTATAACCTTATGGACTTTTCAAATCCCATTAACCATGCATCATGGCACATTGTCATTAAACATGCAAATTGCCTTAGTCCAACAGGTTAGCATATTCACACTGATCTTTTATTCCTTTATTACGCTTTTCCATAATTTCTAAGTCATTTTAAAGAGCATTCAACATAGCAGTTAAGGAATCTGGAATCATGTCAGGACAGGGTCCTGGTGCTTTTCTTTCCCTCATTTGACCATTTATGTTGATGCAACTGGTTCCAGTCACAAGCCACAGGCTCCAGGGATTGTTGCTTCTCTCCAGTGAACTGGTCTTAGTTGTACAGAGTATTCTTTATTATCTCATTTCTGCTTCCCGTGTCTGGCATGTTGTTCATATTCTTCTATAAACTTCTATAAACTTCCTAAACTTTGTTCTACAGAACACTATTTTAGCAAGACTATAGTGGGGCTTCCATGAAAAAGAACTAGCTTTTTCTTGGAACCATACTACCTATGGTTGGGTGAATAATGGCTTTCCAAAGATGACCACGTCCTAGTACTTGAAATCTGTGAACATGTTACATTACCTGGCTAAAGGGATTTTGTGCACAGATGAAGAGATTATTTTGGATAATTTGATATTTTGGATAATCAGTATAATAATAAGTGTTCAGGTAAGAGAGTGACAGGAGGACCAGATCTGAGATGTGACAATGGAAGCAGAGGGACATAGAGAAAAATTGGAAGATGCTGTTTTGTTGAAGATGGATGGTTGGGCCATAAGCCAAGGAATGCAGGTGGCCTCTAGAAGCTAGAAAAGGCAACGCATGGATTTTCCCTTAAAGTCTCCTGAAGGAACATGGTACTCCTGACACATTCTAGACTCCAGAACTGTAAAAGAATAGCTTTGTATTATTCTAAGCTGTGAGGTTTGTGTTAATTGGTTACAGTGCGAATAGGAAATTAATGCAATGATCAAATAAATGGGGAAATATGACATGCTTTATTCTCTTTTAAGAAATTCACTGTATATTAATGCAAAATGTTAATGAAAAATACTGAAGTGTGTAGTAGAATTGCAATGATTTCCTCTTAGGAAAGGTAATCTTCTTTGACAGAGGGCTTTGTTTGTGAATATTTGGCTAGGTTTTTTTTTTTTTTTTTCCTTTAAATTAGAGCCTTGTCCAAGCCCAATAAATTCAAGGTATTGTTAACTCGTTCTACCAGATGGACTGAGTTGTGAGAAGCCTTAAACTCACTCGATGATTTTCAGTAATTGTATACTCTCCGTGTTTTCTGCTCATATAAAATGGTGGCCGCTTAGATATAGTCTTAGTGCTTACTTGTATTATTACTCACTTTGGTTGGATGATACTTTGCAGATTTTTTTTTTAATTTGCTAAAATGTCTGAGCATTTAGTTTTCATTTTATGACAGCAAAAGTTTAAAATAAAAATGTATTTTAAAGAATTCTGCATTGTGAATTATGCTCCAAGATTTGTTTTCTAATAAGCACTATAATTTGTATTTTAAGAAAAAAAGATATTTTTATATATCAATTAAAATTTTTGAGTTTTCTTAACATTCTTTTAGAGCATTGCTAATGTCATGTAAATGAACTTCATGATTTTTTACACCGATTTGGCACATATTAATTGGAGAAGAAAGCAACATATAGGTCATATGCTTTTTAAAACATTTGTTCTTGGAATGTATTTCTGGCTAGATTTATAGTTTTACTTTTTGTTTTTAAAAAATTACCTTCCTTGAGTCATTAAAATAACAACTTTTCCTTGTTTGTTGTGTGTTTCTCTCAGATGACATGCTGGAATTAAATTTGTTTCTTTGGTATTCCAAATAGTTCTCACTTTGGAGTATCTCATTATAGAACTGGAAATACTACAAAAATAAAAGGAACATAAATAATCCAGAACAAATACAAACTCGTCCCATTTATTCAAAAAAGATTAACTTTCTATTTTAAGCCAGATGCATAACAAGGTACTGATGATATACAAATATATTCCCTGCTTTCAAGATGTTTACAGGGAGGGAGGAGGGAGGAGGGTTCAGGATGGGGAACACATGTATACCTGTGGCGGATTCATTTTGATATTTGGCAAAACTAATACAATTATATAAAGTTTAAAAATAAAATAACATTTAAAAAAAAATTCTAGTTTTCTTAATCTTTCTTGACTTTTACATAAAAACCTCAGGGATTTGTGTTAACTAAAAGGATGAAATCTCTGACTGTAAGGAATTTTTCACCATTAAAAACAGTGACTGGTGTACACTGTGGAATTTGGGGTTTTAAAGTTCTTTGATGCTTAAAAGATTCTCTTGACAGAGGCCATTATCACATGGTCAGTTCCTTATATGAAAAATTGAGACACTAGAACCTCTCTGACCATTTATGCGTTTGTGACTACCAAAAGATATGCAGTTTATGGTAAACCCTGACTATGGTTGATGGTTTGTCTCAGGACATGATTTTGTTGACAGAAGGATTAATTTCTCTGTAGTAGTAATTCACCAAGTATAGTCACTGGAGTAGCAACACATTACCTGGGAACTTGCTACATATGCAAATTATCTGGTCCCACCCAAGAGCTGCTGAATCAGAATCATAGTGCTTTAAGGAATTAGATTGTTAAATATTCCCAGCTTTGCTCTGAGCCCAAACAGAGCTCTTTTAATGATTTTCAACTCAGATATCTACATCAGAATACTTGGTCCAAAAACTTATTTACTGACATATTTCACCTGCCAAAAAGTTCATATTTTCATTTCTGATGCTCAAGATAGTTGTAGCTGTTTTTAATATTTAAAATGAGAAAAAAAACACACACCCAAACATTTAATTCTCAATAGATTCTATTGTATAATACCTTCGTTCTGTTTAATGATCTAAATTTTTGCTAAGATATCATAGCATTATTTTAGAGGAGGACAACTTCATGAATTTTGCTACGTATATAAATGAAAAAGTTACGTATTGTTCTATTCTGCCACTATTTTATGTATAATGTCTTACTTAGTTATTAAAGCCTATGGACAGAGGAACCTGGTAGGTTATAGTCCATGGGGTCACAAAAAAATAGGACATGACTTAATGACTAAATGACAAAAAATTATCCCACTTTATATGTGCCTCAGGTAAATTACCTATCACTATGTAGTGCAGACATAATTCAAAGATAGAGCTGTTTAATTCCAAGAGAAGAGGTTTTACAATTATGTCATGCTGCCTCCCAAACAGAACTATCTCTGAAGTTTCTCCTAGTATCCCTAACACATTACATTTTTATCTTATGTTTTGAAGCCAAAGTTTAAAGCTTTTTATTTTCTAAATAAAATTGGGAGACAATTCCTCTGTCCAAGGATTTTATAGGTAAATTCGGAATACTCTGTGATAATAGAACCAGACATTTGACTCACAAGGACTTCCTAATTCTGTTCATAGGCAAATATAACAATTGTAATAAATTTTTATAAGAAAGTAAAAATTTTAAAAAGATAACATCTGACTAAACACATTACAAAAAAATGCCAAAACCCAAATTTAAAGATAGTAACTAGGAATCAAATTATTTTGAATAATATGCCTTAATGAAGTAGACTTTTCTTTAATAATTCCAAGATAGTGCAACATTAAATCTTTTTAAGTAATTATTTGTATTAATAATACACAGAAAATTAAACATATACTCAATGTAAAATAGACAGGTGTTTGATAAAACTCAGCATCTACTCCTAGCTTGGAGAAATTTGTAAAAGAGAATTTGCAAAAAAAAGTACTTATCCTGTTGAGTCAACTCCATGCTTAATTCTGTGTGCTTGCTGAGTCGTTCAGTCATGTCCAACTCTATGTGACCCTAAGGACTGTAGCCGGAGAAGGCAATGGCACCCCACTCCAGTACTCTTGCCTAGAAAATCCCATGGATGGAGGAGCCTGGTAGGCTGTTAGTCCATGGGGTTGCTAAGAGTAGGACACGACTGAGCGACTTCCCTTTCACTTTTCACTTTCATGCATTGGAGAAGGAAATGGCAACCCACTCCACTGTTCTTGCCTGGAGAATACCAGGGACAGGGGAGCCTAGTGGGCTTCCGTCTATGGGGTTGCACAGAGTCGGACACAACTGAAGCGACTTAGCAGCAGCAGCAGCAAGGACTGTAGCCCACCAGGCTTCTCTGTCCATGGGATTCTCCAGGCAAGAATACTGAAGTGGGTTGCCATTCCCTCCTCCAGGGGATCTTCCTGACTTAGGGATCAAACCTGAATCTCTTATGTCTCCTGCATTGGCAGGAGAATTCTTTTACCAGTGAGCCCTCTGGGAAGCCCATGCTTAATGATAACCAATATAAGTTTTCTCACATATAAGATACATCAACCTTTTAACAGTCATACTGCCTGACTCTGTAATTTCACTACGGGAAATTTTTTAGGATTATATAAAGATGTGTGTATGTGTGTATGTTTACAATGTGACCGTAAGACAGTAAAAAAAGTTTCTAAAGTTGGAATTGATGTGATCACTTCTTCTAACAGGCAAGTGCTTTACAGCCATGAACCATAATGACTGAGGGCCCCAGTTAAAGTTGTTGAATTGAGCACACACTTATCTTTTCTACTTTATGGAATGCTATTGAAATGACAGTACAGAAATAAAGCAAACTTTATAAATACAAGTATAAAGAGAGCAGGGAATGAAAAATATATGGAAAAGAGATTTCCATGAGTTTTTGAGTGAGAGAAGGTAGATGGAAGAATGGTATCTGTCCTGATATAGTGGAGTGAGGGGGAAGCCACTCTTTCTGCAGAGACTCTTCTGAGTAGTGAACATGTTCCCCTAACGGAATCCTGAGAGGCATCAGGTGCCGCAGAACTCAGGGGTGTTGTTGGAGCTGAAGGGTAATTTAAACCTTTGCACACAGAGTGATTAGACCTCCATTTTTCCTCTTAACTTGCCTCATTCCACCTCCCTGATCTACTTGCCGATTCAGAAAGACTTCTTTCTAGAGAAATTGTATGAGAGGAGCTTTGGACTCAAGTGAGGCACCCAGGGATACAGGGGGATTTAGTGAAAATGTGCGAAGTAACAGTTTCTGCAGTTTACTCCTTAGATGCCATTGTGCAGGCCCAGGCCCATCATGCTAAGAATGGATAGTTCCTCTCTGATCCATCCTAGAGAATAAAGGTCTAGATATTTAGATTTGTGAGCCACTGATGAAAAAGTGGTTGCAATCCTATCACAGTAAGTCTGCTACATATGAAGCTCCAAGTTATGGACTTTGAAAGATGAGAGCATGCATTTTCATGTACAATCACGTAAGTTAGTTAACATGTCTGATGCACACTGTCACACACATGCATCCGTTACAAGTGGTTGTGCCTTTGTGTGCTTTACTGTACAGCACTGTACAGGGTACAGGAGTACAGTATCTTTATTTCAAGTCCAGGATGTCCGGAAGCAAGCGTAAAAGCAGCGGTGATGTAGTTGGTCCTGCTAAGAGGTGCCAAGAATTGGTGATGTGGAGAAAGGATGAAGAGACACAAGAGGGAGAAGAAGCAACTGAAGATCGGAAGAGATTCACAGCACAGGAAGTGGCAGGGGGATTTTCTTTATTTGAGGAGGCACTGTTAGTTTCTGAAGCACAGGACCCGAAGGTAGAGTGGTACATGAAGGTTGCAGCAGTCATTCAGAATGCAATGTGTCATCTATGATGAGAAAAAAAAGCTACTACCCAGACATCACTGGATGGTCTTTTCAAGCGGGTAGATAGAATTGAATCCAGCAAGGAACTGACATCTGTGCCATCAACATCAGGTGTGAGTGAAACTGCAGCTTGCGCTCCGTCTCCTATTACTCTAGACCCTTCAGTTTTACTATTTCCCATCTTCTTTCCCTTCTCCAGTCAGTAACTCTTCTTGTAGTTCACTCGATGCCAGCCTCTGTGTCTGTACTACTGTACTTTTCAAGGTACTGTACAGTGAGATTAGAAATGTTTTATTTTTTGTGTTTTTTACCTGTTATTTGTATGAAAAGTATTATAAAAATTAATTATGTCTGCGAGCATGCTCAGTTGTGTCTGATTCTTTGCAGCCCCATCAACAGTAGCCCACCAAGCTCCTCTGTCCATGGGATTTCCCAGGCAAAAATACTGGAGTGGGTTACCATTTCCTTTTCCAATAAGGCTTTCTTATCATCCTTCAAAAGGGTGATCTTTACTCTCCATTTCATTTCCAGTGTTTTTGGACTCCTTCACCATGGTGCCAGGGCTGGATGAGAGGCCTAATTTTTCTAATGAATCAAAGAGTATCCCAGTAAACAGGCTGGGTGACCACTGTCAGCGTGGGGGAGTTTATACTATGTGGACCCCTGTCGAATATCAACTGCTGTGATTCTCAGTTCTAGCTTGAAGCATTTTCCCTCTATAGCACATGTACACAAACAATGACTCTGATACAGATTCTTCTTTAATCTATCTCCTGTCATAGGCCAGTGTAGGTTTATCGACTTATTTGTGTTTTGTTTTTCTTTTATCCTTCAATAGTGACCCTCTGGGCACAGTGACTTGAGAAACAATATAAACTGATTTTAAAAGCATAGAATCAAAACTTTCACCGGGAATGTAATGGTATTTTAGTTATTATTTGGAATTTGCTACCATAAAAAAGAGCATTTATCCCCCCTCTCAAGAATTGAAGGATTGGAAACAAGCTGACTTTTTTGAAAATCCTTCTTTCCAATATCTGTAGTAATAAACAAGGACAATTCTTAAAATTCAGTTCATTAAAACTTTGTCTTATCAAGGAAGTTCTAATTCTTTTATTTCATTTTTTTTAAATTGTAACTTAAGTGCCTCATCCTTCATCTAGATTCAAAACTATATATTGAGCACCAAATATTTGTGTTCACTATTCACCTCCTTCGTAAAGTGAGGGATATAGTGGTGATCAAATCTGTAGCTTTATATTCCAAAGACACACAGTCTCATGATGAAGACAAATATAAAATCAATGCACATGCAGGAAAATTCTACAATAAAGACACAGAAACTGAACTGGGGAAGGAGCCATTAGCTCAGTCTGTGGTGTCCTGCAATTTAGAAACTCTCAAGGGAGAGATGAGGTTTGCTGTAGCTTTCAAAGGTGAGGATGGTGTTCTATGGCCAGGTTTTGAGGGCTTTCAAAGGGCCTTTTAAGTGCAGGGCAGGGCATAAACAAGCGAAAGGGAAAGTGGTTTTTTAAGTGGCAAGTGGTTAATAAAATAGACTTCACTTTGAACTAGAGAAGTGAAATTAAGCAGTTGGTTTGAAAGATTAGAGAAACAGGCAAAGATCAAGCGGTGTGAACAAATTCAAAAGTATGGTGGAAGAGGGCTGATGACCATTTTTTTCTATTTGATGATTAATTTTATTTTTGTTTGTTTTTATTTGTTCAAAGCTATAAAATCTGATGAAAGTCCTCTTAGGAATATTATGCTAATTCTGATATTATGTGAAGCAAAGGCATTATACATTCATTTTTCTAGCCAAGGGAAGCTTTTTCTAGGCAAAAGAAAGTAACCAAGTTTCCGATAGTTTAAAAAATATACTGTTTTTGTTCAGTCACTCAGTCATGTCTGACTCTTTGTGGCCCCATGGACTGCAGCACCCCAGGCTTCTCTGTCCTTCACCATCTCTTGGAGCTTGTTCAAACTCATGTCCATTGAGTCAGTGATGCCATCCAACCATCTCATTCTCTGTCATCCACTTCTCCTTCTGCCCTCAATCTTTCCCAGTATCAATGTCTTTTCCAATGAGGTGGCTCTTTGCATCAGGTGGCCAAAGGATTGGAGCTCTAGCATCAATCTTTCCAATGCATATTCATGATTGATTTCCTTTAGGATTCACTGGTTTGATCACCTTGCTGTCAAAGGGACTATCAAGAGTCTTCTCCATTACCAAATTTCAGAAGTATCGGCTTTGCAAACATGATGCTGTGAAATGCTGCACTACATATGCCAGCAAATTTGGAAAACTCAGCAGTGACCACAGGACTGGAAAAGGGCAGTTTTCATTCTAATCCCAAAGAAAGGCAATGCCAAAGAATGCTCAAACTACCACACAGTTGCACTCATCTCACACACTAGTAAAGTAATGCTCAAAATTGTCCAAGCCAGACTTCAGCAATACGTGAACCATGAACTTCCAGATGTTCAAGCTGGTTTTAGAAGGCAGAGGAACCAGAGATCAAATTGCCAACATCTGCTGGATCATCGAAAAAGCAAAAGAGTTCCAGAAAAACATCAATTTCTGCTTTATTGACTTATGCCAAAGCCTTTGACTGTGTGGATAACAATAAACTGTGGAAAATTCTGAAAGAGATGGGAATACCAGACCACCTGACCTGCCTCTTGAGAAACCTATATGCAGGTCAGGAAGCAACAGTTAGAACTGGACATGGAACAACAGACTGGTTCCGAATAGGAAAAGGAGTATGTCAAGGCTGTATATTGTCACCCTGCTTATTTAACTTTTATGCAGAGTATATAATGAGAAATTCTGGGCTTGATGAAGCACAAGCTGGAATCAAGATTGCCGGGGGAAATATCGATAACTTCAGATATGCAGATGACACCATCCTTATGGCAGAAAGTGAAGAGGAGCTCAAAAGCCTCTTGATGAAAGTGAAAGTGGAGAGTGAAAAAGTTGGCTTAAAGCTCAACAAAACGAAGATCATGGCATCTGGTCCCATCACTTCATGGGAAATAGATGGGGAAACAGTGGAAACAGTGGCAGACTTTATTTTGGGGGGCTCCAAAATCACTGCAGATAATGAGCAGCCATGAAATTAAAAGATACTTACTCCTTGGAAGAAAAGTTATGACCAAGCTAGATAGCATATGCAAAAGCAGAGATATTACTTTGTCAAGAAAGGTTCATCTAGTCAAGGCTATGGTTTTTCCTGTGGTCATGTATGGATGTGAGAGTTGGACTGTGAAGAAAGATGAGTGCCCAAGAATTGATGCTTTTGAACTGTGATGTTAGAGAAGACTCTTGAGAGTCCCTTGGACTGCAGGGAGATCCAACGAGTCCATTCTAAAGGAGATCAGCCCTGGGTGTTCATTGGAAGGACTGATGCTAAAGCTGAAACTCCAGT
>NW_011494934.1:2793383-2795350 GCF_000754665.1 Bison bison bison
GAAGCCCCCTTTTTTTTTTTTTTTTGCTTTTCTCTCTTCCTTCGTCTCCCCCTCTCTCTCTTTTACACACACACACTGTGGTAGGCAGAGTAATTCCCCCTCTTCCCAAATGCTTACATCCTCATTGTCAGAACCTTTAAATATATTGCCTTACTGGGCAAAAGGGATTTTGCAGATGTAACAAAATTAAATTAATTAAATTGAAATTAATTAATTAACTAAATTTAAAGCCTTATCCAGGTGGGCCTCACAGGGGTGCTTAAATAGTGGATACGTCAGGCAACAAGTCAGAGAAGCAGAGAGACAGAGATTTGAAGAAGTTATACTGATGTGTTTCAGGATGGAGAAAGAAGTCACTGGCCAAGGAGTGAAGACAGCCTTTAGAAACATATTCTCTAAAACCTCCAGAAGGAATGAAATCCTGCCCATACCTGGATTCCTCTAATATAAAAAAAAAATGAATTTGTATTGTATTAAGTCACTGAGTAGTGGTAATATATTACAGCAGTAACAGGAAACTAACATCAATACCCATTTCAAAGATAAGTACTCATAGGAACAAAACTCTGTCTTTCCTATTTATCATTTTAATTTCTGATTCAGAACTCCTAATCAGTCTGATAAAGATAAGGTAATCTTGTTATTTTTATGTCAGATGAGCTAAATTTAGTAGCTTTCCATGCCTTTAAGCTTGTTCTCCTGCCTCTGCAAACCACTGGCTTTGACATTGACTCAAGGTGAAGGAGGGTCTTCGACAAATCTGCCTGGTCCTAGGTGCTGGGGAAGAGGATGTGAGTGACCTCATCCCTACTGAGCTTCATAGAGATATAGAATCATCATTGGGGGAATTTTTAATGATGTTGATGGTCAGTTTCTAATTCTCCTCTACCCACAGAGGTGTCAGGTGTCTTGTCTTTCTTGGGGGTTTATGCCCAAAGTAACTCAGGTAGCTCTAGTGGTTGTGCTGGCAGCCCCTCTCAACCCTCCAACCTTTTGTCCAAGGTATAGAAAATGTATGTGTATTCTTTAGTTCCTTCATGTTTACTGTTAGGCTCTCGTTGAGCACTCTCGGCTCCTCACCCTGTGATCTGTCCTTGTTCTAGGCTCCTGTGATGAAGGGGGACATCAACAGGTTTGCCACCAAGTCAGTTCAGAGAGGACAGGAGGAGGCCTTCAAATGTCTGATCCTTCAAAATTATTTAAGAACATTTTGTTACTGCTTCCTACTCCCTCTGAGACAGGAAGATAGGTCAGCGAGACAGACCCACTTCCAAGCTGATGGCTTAATCACCCATTCTCCATTCACTCCCCAGCTCATGAGGTCTTTATCTATTCGGAGAGAGGATCATGCTAGGGAAGAACCAGGAAAAAATTGTTCTGCTGAATTGCAGCTACTTTTTTTTTTTTATTGTATTGGTTTTGCCATACATCAACATGAATCTGCCACAGGTATACACGTGTTCCCCATCCCAAGCCCTCCTCCCTCCTCCCTCCCCATACCATCCCTCTGGGTTGTCCCAGTGCACCAGCCCCAAGCATACAGTATCATGCATCAAACTTGGACTGGCGATTCGTTTCATATATGATATTATACATGTTTCAATGCCATTCTCCCAAATCACCCCACACTCTCCCTCTCCCTCTCCCCCAAAGTCCAAAAGACTGTTTTATACATCTGTGTCTCTTTTGCTGTCTCGCATACAGGGTCATCGTTACCATCTTTCTAAATTCCATATATATGTGTTAGCATACTGTATTGGTGTTTTTCTTTCTGGCTTACTTCACTCTGTATAATTGGCTCCAGTGTCATCCACCTCATTAGAACTGATTCAAATGTATTTTTTAATGGCTGAGTAATACTCCATTGTGTATATGTACCAAAGCTTTCTTATCCATTCATCTGCTGATGGACATCTAGGTTGCTTCCATGTCCTGGCTATTATAAACACTGCTGCGATGAACATTGG
>NW_011494934.1:2795450-2814995 GCF_000754665.1 Bison bison bison
TTCATCTGCTGATGGACATCTAGGTTGCTTCCATGTCCTGGCTATTATAAACACTGCTGCGATGAACATTGGGGTACATGTGTCTCTTTCAATTCTGGTTTCCTAGGTGTGTATGCCCAGCAGTGGGATTGCTGGGTCATAAGGCAATTCTATTTCCAGTTTTTTAAGGAATCGTCTCACTGTTCTCCATAGTGGCTGTACTAGTTTGCATTCCCACCAACAGTGTAAGAGGGTTCCCTTTTCTCCACACTCTCTCCAGCATTTATTGCTTGTAGACTTTTGTATTTCAGCCATTCTGACTGGCGTGAAATGGTACCTCACTGTGGTTTTGATTTGCATATCTCTGATAATGAGTGATGTTGAGCATCTTTTCATGTGTTTGTTAGCCATCTGTATGTTTTCTTTGGAGAAATGTCTGTTTAGTTCTTTGGCCCATTTTTTGATTGGGTCATTTGTTTTTCTGGAATTGAGCTGCAGGAGTTGCTTGTACATTTTTGAGATTAGTTGTTTGTCAGTTGCTTTATTTGTTATTATTTTCTCCCATTCTGAAGGCTGCCTTTTCACCTTGCTTATAGTTTCCTTTGTTGTGCAGAAGCTTTTAAGGTTAATTAGGTGCCATTTGTTTATTTTTGCTTTTATTTCCAATATTCTGGGAGGTGGGTCATAGAGGATCCTGCTGTGATGTATGTCAGAGAGTGTTTTGCCTATGTTCTCCTCTAGGAGTTGTATAGTTTCTGGTCTTATGTTTAGATCTTTAATCCATTTTGAGTTTATTTTTGTGTATGGTGTTAGAAAGTGCTCTAGTTTCATTCTTTTACAAGTGGTTGACCAGATTTCCCAGCACCACTTGTTAAAGAGATTGTCTTTAATCCATTGTATATTCTTGCCTCCTTTGTCAAAGATAAGGTGTCCATATGTGCGTGGATTTATCTCTGGGCTTTCTATTTTGTTCCATTGATCTATATTTCTGTCTTTGTGCCAGTACCATACTGTCTTGATGACTGTGGCTTTGTAGTAGAGCCTGAAGTCAGGTAGGTAGATTCCTCCAGTTCCATTCTTCTTTCTCAAGATAGCTTTGGCTATTCAAGGTTTTTTGTATTTCCATACGAATTGTGAAATTATTTGTTCTAGCTCTGTGAAAAATACCATTGGTAGCTTGATAGGGATTGCATTGAATCTATAGATTGCTTTGGGTAGTATACTCATTTTCACTGTATTGATTCTTCCAATCCATGAACATGGTATATTTCTCCATATATTAGTGTCCTCTTTGATTTCTTTCACCAGTGTTTTATAGTTTTCTATATATAGGTCTTTAGTTTCTTTAGGCAGATATATTCCCAAGTATTTTATTCTTTTCGTTGCAACGGTGAATGGCATTGTTTCTTTAATTTCTTTTTCTATTTTCTCATTATTAGTGTATAGGAATGCAAGGGATTTCTGTATGTTGATTTTATATCCTGAAACTTTATTATACTCATTGATTAGCTCCAGTAATTTTCTGGTGGAGTCTTTAGGGTTTTCTATGTAGAGGATCATGTCATCTACAAACAGTGAGAATTTTACTTCTTCTTTTCCAATTTGGATTCCTTTTATTTCTTTTTCTGCTCTGATTGCTGTGGCCAAATTGCAGCTAGTTAAAAAAAAAACTTTATTGTTGTTTAAATGTTTGAAAAAGTGAAAGTGAAAGTCGCTCAGTCCTGTCTGACTCTTTGCTACTCCATGAACTATAGAGTCCATGAAATTCTCCAGGCCAGAATATTGGGGTGGGTAACCTTTCCCTTCTCCAGGGCATCTTCCCAACCCAGGGATCAAACCCAGGTCTCTCCCACACTGTTAGTGGATTTTTTACCAGCTGAGCCACCAGGGAAGCAATATCTTATTAGTTTAATATCTTATTATTTATTAAGATCCCACCCTATAATTATTAATATCTTATTATTATTAAGGTAATATTAGTTTACACCTTGTGTTTTGAGCTAAAAAAAAAAAAAAAACTAAGAGTTGATACCTTTGTTCCTAGGCTCTAATCTAATAACTAATTCTCGGACAAATAGAGGTTCCAAGACTCACATTACAATGGGGTGATTCCAGGGTTAGAAAAGAAAGAATAAGTTCTCCCAAGGGGAAAAAGAAGAATGTTTTATATTCTCGTTTTGTCACAAGTAGAGAAAGAAACTGAAGCTCAGAGACATTAATCAAGTTGGACTTGTAGAGTGAAGCCTCAATCTTGTATCTCTTTAAATTCAATCCCCAGATTGTTTAGGAGACAGACAACTGGTGCCTCCCCAGGAAGTCATTAAACATCATCTGGCCTCAGTTCTTCACCTTTAAAGTGGAAAGCTTGGACTAGATGAATTCTGGGCTCATTATGACAGGGACAGAGTAAAGTAACAAAGTAGGTGATTAAATAGTTAAACCCACTAGGGAATTGTAAGTAAAGAAAAGAAGTACGGGAGATCCCTGTAAGTTAATGATCACTCAAGAGAGCAGGTTTTTATTTTTGTTCAATTAATTTCAATCATACAATTAATGAATGTGGATATAAATATATACTTCAACCAAAGAAGTGAAGAATGTTGAAATGCCACACAAATTGATGTGTGTGAGAGGGAATGGAGATACATCCTTTGGCATCCCATTGTTGCTGTTAAGTCTCTAAGTCATATCCAACTCTTTGTGACCCCATGGACTGCAGCATGCCAGGGTTCTCTGTCCTTCACAATCTCCCTGAGTTTCCTCAAACTCATGTCCATTGAGTCAGTGATGCCATCCAACCATCTCATCCTCTGTCACTCCCTTCTCCTCTTGCCCTCAATGTTTCCCAGCATCAAGGTCTTTTCCAATGAGTCAGCTCATCCCATCAGGTGGTCAAAGTACTGGAGCTTCAGCTTCAGCATCAGTCTGTCCAGTGAATATTCAGGGTTGATTTCCTTTAAGATTGACTGGCTTGATCTCCTTGCTGTCTAAGGGACTATCAAGAGTCTTCTCCAGCACCACAATTTGAAAACATCTCTTCTTTGGCCCTCAGTCTTCTTTATGGTTCAGCTCTCACATCCATACGTGACTAATGGAAAAACCACAGATTTAACTATAGGACCTTTGTTGGCAAAATGATGTCTCTACTTTTTAATACACTGTCTAGTTTTGTCATAGCTATTCTTCCAAGAAGTGAGCATCTTTTAATTTCAAGGCTGCAGTCACTGTCTTCATTGATTTTGTAGCCCAAGGAAATGAAATCTTATACCGCTTCCACGTTTTCCCCATTTATTTGCCATGAAGTGATAGGACCAGATGCCATGATCTTAGTTTTTTGAATGTTGAGTTTTAAGCCAGCTTTTTCACTCTTATCCTTCGTGTTCATCAAGAGCCTCTTTAGTTCCTCTTCATTTCGTATCATTAAAGTGGTGTCATCTATATATCTGCGGTTGTTGATATTTCTCCCAGCAATCTTGATTTCAGCTTGTGATTCACTGAGCATACTAAAAATTTTGTTATCTACTACTCCTCTGCACATCAACAGTTCTAGCTAAGTGAAAGACCTTCATTGTGCTAAGACCTGACTGAAATCATTTTTCCATAGTGCTACGACAGTCCTGGCTTGACAAGGTAGGAAAAAGAAAACTCCCCCACTCAACATGAGAAGGAGCTGATGGTGGAAGTGTGATGTCTACTCAAGAATGAGGAAGAAGGTGGTCTTTTCCACCTCCCAATTTTCCTTTGATTATAAAACTGTAGCCCACTAAGTTCTGAGGGGTGGTACCTTCTCCCCTGCCCACTTGTAAACTTCATAAGCATCCTATTCTAATAAACCATCCCTTACCTATCATTTTTCCTCTCTCTGAATTCTTTCTGATCTGAGACGTAAAGGACCAGGGCTCTTTGGAACTCCTCAAAACACCACCTAGTGGCTTCAATTATGGCTCTAAATGTGTTTTTTAGGTTGAAAAAATTCAGAACCCCCAGGTGAGAGAGAAAGTATATGGGTATTTTTGTCTCCAAATGAGCTCATAAGCCTTCCTTTGAGGCCATAAATGTGGATTCTGCCTTATATTGCAGAATTTTAAGTATGAATTGGACCGAAGTGAATATTCTAGTTATGAAAAATCAGTGGCACTAGGACCTCCAGCTACTGGTAGACATTCAGATGATTTTATGTTCATAAGAATGATATTTGCTATTTTTTATTATTTATAGTTAAGGCTTGGTGACTTACATACTCCAGCAACTATTTTTTTTAATAAAATGAATATATTAAATGAGATACACTTTAATTATTATTCTTGATGCAACTTAATTATTACTTGGCTCCATTTTAATAATATAATCTGTGCACTTGGCATTAAAATATTTTGAATAATATCACTAACTTTGACTCTTCTCAGTTGATTATTTCCCCAAGAGCTTGATCTTGAAGTTCTTTTCCAGTATCTAAACTACAGCTCAAGTTGTTTGCAGTCCTCTATCTTAACTGCATGATTTATACCCAGCCGCATACTGACAGTTTGAGTTAGTTCCAGGCAATCAAATGTGAGAACTCTGATTTATTTTGTACACCTGTCTAGAACCAACCTGCCATTGCTTCAGAAGTCTTGCTTCAATTTTTTCCCCAGCTAATTCTGCAACTTGAACTGCAGTAGCATTTATCAAAAAAAAAAAAAAAAATTAGAAATCGCTCTGGTACACCCTTTGCGGTAGCCATCCTTTGGAGGATTCTACTTGCAAGTGACAATGCCCTCCACCCAGCACGTGGAATAATAATATTCACACTCAAGTGACTCATTCATCCTTTTACTAAGGAGAAACAAAGCCAAAAACAAATAAGTTTTTTAAAGGAGATTTTTCTCCATGCTGTTCTGTTATATTTTATATTTAGAGACTTACGGAAAGTCCTTAATTCAGTTAAGTTTTTCTTAATCAGCTAAATGATAGAAACACCTACTTGAACCTGAAAACTGTACTGTACTTAATACATTGGAGAAGTACTGTAAATGCTGTCCTTGAGTACATTGGAGAAGCCTATTTTATAAGCTGAATTGTGATCTAAAAGCAGAGAAACTTATGCTTGGGTTAAGGAATAGACCAACAATTTTTCAAGTCTGTTCATTTTTAGAAAAGGGAAAACTGATGAGATTTAAAATATTGGGTGACAGCAATAACCATATCTTGCTTTGGGACAAAAATGAAGATAGAGTTAGTGAAGAGACATGAATTTAAGAGGTAAGTGCTCTAACACTGTAAAATGGAGATCTGTTTTCATGTGGAAGTGATGGAAATGATATTAGAAAACAGAAACAATAAAATATATCAAGGAAAAGACAAGGTATCAAGTGTTTTAGGACAGCAATGGATGATGTGGAAGTAGGAAAGAGAAAATTATATTTAAAAATGAGATGGAGAAAAATCTAAGTATTGGAGAAAATGCTAAGTATTGAATGAAGTCTGAAGACTGATTAAATACAAAGAAATATGGTGCATTAGCATTAGATCTTAAAAAATGAATTACTTATTGCTAACTACGGAAAAGTCTGCCTCTGACCTCTTAAACATTTAACATCCCACATCATCAGGGTTCACACATTGATACATTCAACATAAAACTTCCTTTTAAAGAAAAGAGAAAAAGTCATATCTACTGATGGCCCACTATACGAAATAGTTTGAAGAAGTCGAATGACTTGGTCTTACACCCAGATCTGTCAACACTGCCACACCCCAGAGCCTTGAAATTCACAATACCATGTCTTCCCAGGAGGGGATTCAAGAACAGAAAGGACCTTTTGTATCAACAGGTACCCTATAAAGAAACATTTCCCAATTAAACTACTTAGATGAGCAGACTTCTCCAGAAATCCAACCGATAAATAGTTATGTAATCCTTACATTCTCATGGCAACTACTCAGCTCTGAAGCTGTAGCTCAAAAGCAGCGGTACACAATATGTGAATAAATGGACATGGTTGTGTGCTTCCCAGGTGGCACTAGTGGTAAAGAACCCACCAGCCAATGCAGGAGGTTAAGAGATACGAGATCGATCTCACATGGATCAGGAAGATCCCCTGGAGGAGGGCATGGCAACCCGCTCCAGTATTCTTGTCTAGAGAATCCCATGGACAGAGAAGACTGACGGGTTACAGTCCATAGGGTCACAAAGCATTGGATGTGACTGAAGTGACTTAGCATGCACATGCACGTTTTCCCAAAAACTTTACACAACGGGCAACTGGCTAGATTCGACTATAGGTTACAATGTGTCAAGTGATGTAGTTCTTTGGTAGATCTGATAATGATTTTGGGGACCCTAGTCAGGCTTCTCACTGGCATGTGCCTTGTCAAAAAGAGGAAGTGAAGAATAATACTAGTGATTAAAATGGAAGGAATTTAAAACAGAATAATTAAGTAGTGGTGCCTAAGCCTTATAATAAGTAAACAACATCTCAAATTTTTCCTTCTCCTTAGAGTAGAATGTGCATACATATGCTTGGGAAATATACATACATATTCTTGTGTATAAACCAGAGCATCTAAAAAAACTTTTAAAAAAATGAAAAACTTAAAACATGCCTCCCTCAAAGTGAGTTCAGAGTGATTTCTCCTGGTTAGACGCTTCACCTTAATATAAAAAATTCTTCTGATCAAAAAGACAGTGACTCCTGAGGAAGTCAAGTGATCAGAGACTGCCAGGGCAGCCCCATGCACAGGAGATGCTATCAATCCTCACTAACTCCGTGGAAGGGAAGATTTAGAAAGTGTCTGCTAGGCTAAGCCAAACGAATGGACTTGAAGTGATCACAAACCTTGTGATGATAGAAATTGAAAATGTTAACTTCAACGCATTACTGGGAAATTGGACATAAAGCATAGTTCTAATGAAAACTAATATCATCGAAAAGATTAAAAAAAAAAAAAAAACTGGAAAAGACCAAGGCTCATTTCATATTCAGAGAGCCAATGGAGGGTAAAAGAGAAAATTTAGAACTAGAAAGGATGCCAAGACCCCAGTCTTCCAGGATCTGACCAGAGAACCTATGACATAAAGAGACACAGGGGCCAGCCCAAAGGGACAAAACAAAGGAAACTGCATTTGTTAAGTTCTTATTAAATGCCAGGCACTTGTAAGTATTTTGAATTTGTTGTCTCCTTTGATCTTTTCAACTATCCTTGGAAATCATGAGTATTATTGTCATCACTTTACTGACAAGGGCAAAGAATAGGAGATGCTGTCATTGTCCACTATCATTCCGGGAGACCTGTGCTTTGGATCTTAGTCCGTATCTATCTGAACTTTTCCAGTAGGACATGCTGAGGAAAGAAGCAAAAGCTACCATCTCAAACCCTTGAGTAAATCCACATCAACACTAAATAAAAATGCCTACAAAGGTTGAATAGAAAGTATCCATTTTGTAGTTCAGCATCAAGATGGGATTTTATTGATATATTATAGTCAGAAATACTGATTACTAAAAATTAGCACATGATATTGGAGACATTTTGTGGAATATGATGAAAATATTAGCAATATCTTCAGCTATGTCATAAACAGAGCACATTCAACAGACTATCCAGTAAGACAAAATGTATCTACAATTGCAAAACAAATATTAAAAATAATCTTATTAAAAATGATGGACTGATTTTGGAAAAAAGTGTTAAGAATGTTCTACTCCATTCTTGAAAAAATCTTGTAAAGGCGTTGAGTCAGTTTCTGTATAGTTTTGTGTGATATCAATAGAAATTTGAGGATAAGAGTTATTCTTAACTACCTAGGAAATGGCAATATATTTTTTATTTCTACCTGTTATATCTTCCGATTGGTTTGGTGTTATAGTTGAAGGGTTGAGCAGTAGCTATATATTTTATTTTGCTACTAACACATTTTAGTTAGTATCTGCAAGTTAATACTAAGAAGAAAATGTACAACGTAATTCTTTTCTTTATTAGTTTAATGTACCTTTCACAGTTTGTGTTTGATCCCTGGGTTGGAAAGATCATCTGGAGGAGGAAATGGCCATCCACTCCATTATTCTTGCCAGGATAATCCCATGGACAGAGGAGCCTGACAGGCTACAGTCCATGAGGTCGCGAAGAGTTGGACACAACTGAGCATGCATGCAAGCACTTTTCACAGTCCAACCCCAATATGCCTCACCCCACTTCTAGGGGATGGGTGATGGTGCAGATTCTAATGATCAGCTCTCAATTATTCAGGGTGTTCATTTTTCCTTCTGTAAGATGAAGAGAAAGAAAATAGAACTAAATTTACTTAGTTACCATTTCAGACTATGCTGTATAAACATGCCCCTCTACATCCTGGACAGACAAAAGTACTACTTCAGATATAGGGTACTCTTTAAAAAATTTTTTTTACAGTGCAATCTTTAAAATAATATAAGCAAATTTCATTTTTCCTCCTTGCAAAATAGTATGTAATGGAATTAGATGCTTTTCCCCTGTTGATTATCATTTTAGTACAGCCTGTACTAAGTTTGGGGCTTGTCTAGTGGCTCATATGGTAAAGAATCCAACTGCAATGCAGGCGACCAAGGTTCAGTTCCTGGGTTGGTAAGATCCCCTGGAGAAGGGAATGACTACCCATCCCAGTATTCTCTGCCTGGAGAATTCCATGGACAGAGGAGCCTGGTGGGCTATAGTCTATGGGGTCTCAAAGAGTTGGACATGACTGAGCAACTAACACACACGTGTACCTAAAGTTATTCTAATTGCTCTTAGAAACTGAGGGCTGAGCACATTGCAGAATGCCTGAGGGGGATGGTGCCTACAGATTAGTCTAGTGAGATTTGCAAAGTTTAAAATCAAGAAGAGGATGAGAGTCTTCTGACTGCTGGTTGGCTTCTCTAAAGTCTTGTTCAATCACTGATTCTAGATTTAGACATTTGTGGCAACAGAGCAATTAAGAGAACAGCTGCACATATTGGGAAGCCATAGAGTAAAGGGATCTGTAGACTTTACACAGTCTGGAGTTCTGCTTTGTTTACTGGATTTGACACGGTCAGTCCTTCCAGAGACATGTGTGCCCACAACCTTTGCATCCCTCGCCATGTCCCCAAGTATGCTAGGAGAGCGTGTTTGACAGTTTGGACTCAACCCTCTGCGGAGATCTGAGGGGTGAACATTAAAAAGAAGCAGGCCATGCAGTGGTGACAGAAGTGGTGGGACTGCAGTCTCTACGATCTGGCTACTTATACAGCCAGAGATGGTGACGGCCTGGCCTATGCATTTGGTTGAGCTCTGCAGTCAGGCCAAATTATTTTTTTAAATCACATCAGTCACCAGCCTGCATCATCCCTCCTGCCACGTGCTATTCTATCCCAAACACAATCAGACCTTATATTATGATGTATGTGGCGATATGTAGAACAAGTTAACCTGGACTCAGAGCTAAAAGTTAGTGAATCCTGGTGACCTTGAAAGTACCCCATTTTCTGAAAGTGAAAACAAATATCTTCTATTAACACATATATGTGGAATCTTAAACAATGGTATAGATGATCTTATTTTGTATGGATGCTAAGGGGAGGGTGTGGGATGAGGTGAGAGATTGGGCTTGACATATATACACTATTGATGTGGGCCTGCTTTCATTCTAAGTTGCTTCCATGTGTCCAACTCTTTGCAACTGTATAGACTGCAGCCCACTAGACTCCTCTGTCTAAGGGGTTCTCCAGCGAAGAATACTAGAGTGGGTTGGTGGGCCCTCCTCTAGGGGATCTTCCTGATCCAGGATCAAACCTACATCTCTTAATCTTCTGCATTGGCAGGTAGGTTTTTATCACTAGTGCCTCTTGGGAAACCCATACACTAACCCTAACCCTAACCCTAACCCATACACCATGTATAAAATAGATAACTAATAAGAACTTACTGCATAGCACAGGGAACTCTACTCCATGCTCTGCTATGACCTAAATGGGAAGGAAATCCAAAAAAAGAGGGGATATATGTACACAGAGAGCTGATTCACTTTGCTGTACAGTAGAAACTAATGCAACACTGTAAAACAGCTATGCTCCACTAAAAAGTTAAAAATAAACAAACAAAAAATGAGTACCCCATTTTCAGTGAGGAGGGAAGTTTAGTTCTGTAAGAGCTGATGTGCCTTGAGAGATTTATCGCAACAGGTAAATGTGATGGCACCTGTTGCAGGGGGCAAGGAGGCCCTTAATCAGGGGTGCCCTGGGCTGCAGCAGCCCACAGATTGCCTAGGCTCATGGATCTAGACTCTGGGGCAAAGCTGAAAGTGAAGGTCAAGGTAAAAGTGAAGGAAGAGAAGGAGAAGGAAGAACAGGAAGTAAGGGAGAAGAGGAGAAGAAAGTGTGAAGGAAGTCAATCTCTGTGGCCCGCTAGAACAGATCAATACCTACACTGTGCTAAGTCTTTTCTCTGAACAGTCTACAGTTGCAGAAGTCATGGAATAGCATCAAGGAAGACTGGAAGATGGCGCATGAACTAGATAGGAGCCCAGATCAAACTAGTGTCCATCCTGGCCATGCTTATCCCAATGCCCTGGGTTCAAAGTGAGCCAGGGCTGAGTTCTCCTGGGGAAAGTCTTTGCCACTGTTAGAGCCAAACATAGAGAATATCAACACTTGAATCTGTCACAGGACATTCTGTAGACAGGAAAGAAACACAGAGTTATAGATCACATGGTATGTGTATGAAAAAGATGGCACCCATTTCGGATACCCATAGTTTGGATTTTATTACTGTAAATATTTCAGGAGAATTAAAAAGGTAATATAAATATATAAATATAATGTAAAATATTAAAGATAGAGAAGGAGAAGAGGGTGACAGAGGATGAGATGGTTGGATGGCATCACAGATTCAATGGACATGAACTTGGGCAAACTCCAGGAGATGGTGAGGGACAGGGAGGCCTGGCGTGCTGCAGTCCATAGGGTCACAAAGAGTCAGACACAACTTGGCAACTGAACAGCAACAAATA
This sequence comes from Bison bison bison, assembly GCF_000754665.1. Taxonomy (NCBI): domain Eukaryota; kingdom Metazoa; phylum Chordata; class Mammalia; order Artiodactyla; family Bovidae; genus Bison; species Bison bison. The sequence continues at coordinate 2,806,417 of NW_011494934.1, forward strand.
AAGATAATACCAAGGATGATAATCATCACGACAGCTGACATTTATGTGCTCACCTTCCAGGTGTATTTTACCTATATTAACTCGTTTAATCCTCCCAACAAAAGCCATGAGGTAGGCTCTATTTTCTCATGCATTTTAGAAATGCAAACCAGATGGATTAACTTTGAAAACAGTAATCCTATCCCATGAGCAGGCAACAGGAGCTGGCTTTCCTCTTGCTGTCTGTACAGCCCCTGCTGGACCCATCTCTGTTTTGCTACTCACATGACTGACCTTCTCTCTTAAGCAGAGTCTAATCGGGAAAGGCCTGTGTACTTTCCCCTGGTCCGAGCCAGTGACTGGTCTAATCTTTAGATCAAATGGTTCCACCATGATAGCTTATCAAAGGGGAGGGGCGAGGGGTGTGATCCTCTGCTGGTTTCCATGGTATGTCAGGTTACCAGTGAGCTAACCTGACATCAATTCCCCCTACAACTGGTCATCTTCCTCTCCCCTCCCTTCGTAGGACTGCTGCCATGTCCTGCCTGCTGTCCATTGAACAGGGTGGGGTGTCATTCCTGGACCTTGCTTCATGCATGTAAGATCTCCCATCCATTAACCACAGATGAATCTGTCACTGACTCTGTGTTCTTTCTTCTGTCTTGAGACTGGGCAAGTACAGGGTGTTCAGGCCTGCTGGGCACAGTCCAACACATATACTTAACAAACCTAACACCTATGCATTCTGATAAGAGTATAAATTTCTTAGGGAAACTTCATTCCTAGTTTTTCAGGTTTTCACAGATGACAATGACAAGTTAGTTTCTTCCCAGAATTTAGATTTCTACATACCCTTCTTAGATCCAAGGGACTTGAGCAAAAGCAATTCTGAAGAACAGCTGGTCATTGTCAGTCTTGATTAGGAATTATTTTCCTGAAGCCCATACACCATAGACTAACTTTCAAATTCTAAACATTTACTGTGTTGATAAAGAAGTGCATTTTACTCAGGAGAGGGGTTCACAGTTTTTACCAGATTTTCAAAGAGACTGATCATTTTGGCAAGAGTTAAAAACCACTGGGCTAAAGCTCCTTTTATCTCTAACTCTAGGACTGCTAAAGAGCTACTCCTGGGGGACAAAAGGGTAAAAGGCTGTGTGTGTGTGTGTGTGTGTGTGTGTGTGTGTGTGTGTGTGCGTGTGCACACGTGCGCACATGCCCATGCGTGCTCAAGCGTAGGTGACCAGACAGAACTTTGTAAGACCCTTCATGGATGAACCTTTGAGACTTGCCCCTTCCAAACTCCAGTTACACTGATTGTAATACCATGAATGTTCCATGTTTTCTTTTGTTCAAAGTCTTTGTACATGCTGTCTACACAACCTGAAACACCATTTCCTCTTGTCCACGTTCCCTTATTCCTCCCTTTACTCTAATAGTCACTGGTCTTAATGATGCTAGTTTGGAGGTTAGTCTTTCCTGAAAAGCTTTTCTCATACAGTCTATCCTGAAGTCGGTGCTCTTCAAATGTGCTCCCATAACACCTTTATTAATTATTCCTTCAGTAAGCCATTCATTTACTGAACATTTATTAATCATGGCCATTCTATATTAAAAAAGAGTTCTAAGAAATATTCTGGGAGTTGGGGACAGCAGTAAATATGTCCTCCCCTCACCAAATTCACATCTACTTAGATCCTCAGAATGTGATCTTATTTGGATACTTGATCATTGCAGATATAATTAGTAAGGTCTGACTGGATAAGGTGGGTCTTAAATCCCAAGACTGGGGTCTTTATAAGAGGGAAGAATGTGCAGTTACAGACAAGGAAGAAATCTACGTAAATGAACATGGGAGTTATACTGCTTCAAGCCAAGGTGTATGTGGAGAAGCTAGAAGACTCAAGGAAGGACTCTTCCCTAGAGACTTCAGACGGACTACAGCCCTTCATCTTCTTGAATTCAGAGTTTCGGCCTAGAAAACTGTGAGAGAAAAATAATTCTGCTTTTTAAAGCTTCTTGCTGCTGCTGCTGCTAAGTCGCTTCAGTCGTGTCTGACTCTGTGCGACCCCATAGACGGCAGCCCACCAGGCTCCGCCGTTCCTGGGATTCTCCAGGCAAGAACACTGGAGTGGGTTGCCATTTCCTTCTCCAATGTATGAAAGTGAAAAGTGAAAGGGAAGTTGCTCAGTCCTGTCAGACTCTTCGCGAACCCATGAACTGCAGCCTACCAGGCTCCTCCATCCATGGGAGTTTCCAGGCAAGAGTACTGGAGTGGGGTGCTATTGCCTTCTCCATTTAAAGCTTCTTAGTTGGAGGTAAATCGTCAAAGCAGCCCAGAGAAACTAAGTCAGGGATACAATATTAAGGAGATGCACACGGTTTCCGTCTTCAGATAGTTACGCCCACATGTGTAGGTGCTTATCCGACAGTATCACCGGCATCTGCCTCATGCAGCACAAGGCAAGATCATGAGGGTCAGATGGCCCGGCTCATCGGTGTATCTTCCACCTGAGTCTTGTTCACATGGAAAGAAGCTGGGAAAAGTACTTGTTGGATGAAGGGATTTGAAAATGATCAGAAGACAACCAATTTTGTGAGCACTACAGCTCGTATGGTAAGAAAATAATATTAGAAGATCAAGTGGGTAGTGGAGATCATTCTTTGGAACAGAGGGGAAAAGAAAAAGAAGAAAAAATGAAAGTTACTTTCAGAGAGATGGAAGAAGTGTTAAAATGTGACCTCAGATGGAAGGAAATAAAGATAAGCCAACCTCTTGAGAAAAGTCTGACACTTACGCAGGTGCTCCACGGTGAGTGAGACAATCACCCATGAGCACCTGAGGTTTCCTGGAGGTGAAGAGCATCAGCACATTCAACCTAAATATCCATCAACAGAAGAATGGATAAAGAAGATGTGGTACATATATACAATTAAATATTACTCAATCATTAATAAGAATGAAATCATACCGTTTGCAGCAGCATGGATGGACCTAGAGATTATCATTAAGTGAAGTAAGTCAGAGAGAGAAAGACAAATAACATACAATATCACTTATATATGAAATCGAAAAAAATGATACAAACGAACTTCTTACAAACCAGAAACCAACTTGCAGACATAGAAAACAAACTTGTGGTTACCAAAGAGGAAAGGTGAGGGGGGAATAAATTAGGAATTTGGGAATAACATACACACACTGCTATATATAAAATACATATACTACAGAGGCTACTATGTAATACAGGAAACCATACTCAATATTATGGAATAAACTATATGGGAAAAGAATCTGAAAAAGAAAGTATATGTATATATGTATGCATCACTGAGCCATTTTGCTGTTACGCTTGAAATGAACACAACATCGTAAATCAGCTTTACTTCAAACAATTAATTACTTAAAAAGACACACGTTCGGGATGTCCACAATCTCAAGGAGATGGGGAAACTCAGCTGCCATCATTGTCATTTTGTTGATCATACAGCACAATTAACAAATATTTCTAATTCGTTGATTGTCAGAGTAGATAGTTTCCTTTAACCAAATATTAGCCTTAAAAATGTTACCAATATCATTCTAATTCATGAATTTTCTAATACTTCACTTTGCATATAGAATTATGGAACATTAACAATGAAAGAGAGTTTAATGATAATTTGGTAGAGGTAGCTCCTTGTACAGTGAAAGAAAATGATATCCAGCAATGCTACGGACTTCAGTATAATTAATGAATGTTTTCATTTATTATGCCTGCATGAAATTCATGCAGGAACATATGTGTAAGTATAGCAGAAAGTGAAGAACTAAAGAGCCTATTGATGAAAGTGAAAGAGGAGAGTGAAAAAGTTGGCTTAAAGCTCAACATTCAGAAAACTAAGATCATGGCCTCTGATGCCATCACTTCATGGAAAATAGATGGGGAAACAGTGGAAACAGTGGCTGACTTTATTTTTCTGGGCTCTAAGATCACTGCAGATGGTGACTGCAGCCATGACATTAAAAGACACTTACTCCTTGGAAGGAAAATTATGACCAACCAAGACAGCATATTAAAAAGCAGAGACATTACTTTGTCAACAAAGGTCCATCTAGTCAAGGCTATGGTTTTTCCAGTGGTCATGAGTGAGAGTTGGACTATAAAGAAAGCTGAGCACAGGAGAATTGATGCTTCTGAACTGTGGTTTTGGAAAAGACTCTTGAGTCCCTTGGACTGCAAGGAGATACAACCAGTCCATCCTAAAGGAGATCAGTCCTGGGTGTTCGTTGGTAGGACTGATGTTGAAGCTGAAACTCCAATACTTTGGCCACCTGATGTGAACAGTTGCCAACTCATTTGAAAAGACCCTGATGCTGGGAAAGATTGAGGGCGGGAGGAGAAGGGGACGACAGAGGATGAGATGGTTGGATGGCATCACTGACCCAATGGACCTAGGTTTGGGTAAACTCCAGGAGTTGGTGATGCACAGGGTGGCCTGGCATGCTGCGGTTCATGGGGTCACAATGAGTTGGACACAACTGAGCAAATGAACTGAACTGAACTGATAGATATAATCTCAGTGATATGAGATGGGGATAAAGGCTGTCACTCCAGGGGTCTATTGTATCTCGAGTTGAGCTAGTTCTGATCTGGAAGCAGTCCTTTTTTAGAGCATGTGCTCAGTCAAGTGGGATGAACAGACTATGAATATGATGGAAAAAGAGAAGTGATGAAAGAGTGAAAATAAGCTCAGTTCAGTTCAGTCGCTCAGTCGTATCCGACTCTTCACGACCGCATGAGTCACAGCACGCCAGGCCTCCCTGTCCATCACCAACTCCCGGAGTTTACTCAAACTCATGTCCATCGAGTCGGTATTGCCATCCAGTAAGCTCAGGCTCTAGTAAAAGGGTAAAGTGTCTGAGAGTTGGCTACTTATTACATGTAAAATTTTCTTGAAAACTTGATTATTACCAAACTATTCACCTCTGATTCATGTTTTTGTTGTAATAGCTCAATTAATTCTGAAGGACTGTATCTGCTCCAATTTGCATAGTGAATGGTTTTAAAAATCAAAGTCACATAGGAATTAAAAATATTTTTTAAAAACTTAGTTAATAATTTTATTCATAGTTTAAGGAGACCAGATTAAAGGCAGGCTGTAAATCCAATGATGAAAAGATGAGAGAGAAAATCGCAACCACTTTAATTGTAAACTTTCTTTTCTTAAGTTTAGGTAAACTTTTAATAAAGAAGGCAGTGCAGGGTGAAAGATGCTGAGAAAAGGGGAACAGGTAAAAAAGTTCTCCATGTAAATTGAGCAGTTTCTAATGTGGGAAAATTTTTCTCCATAGAGAGCTTAAGCAAACATATCTCTAAGAAAAGCCAAAGGAGAAAATATTTGTACATTGTGTTTAGAATATGAGAGTAATGAACTTCCATTACATTTCCAACAAAACAGTATCACCAGTAAACTTTTTAACTTTTGCCATTATTTTTTGTTCTATAACATTTAACCTGATATTTCTCTGTAACTGATATTTGCTTTTTTCCCCCTCTTAAGCATTGATAGTACATCAGACACATCAAATGCTTGTTTTATTTTAGTTTAATGATCTGATGTACTTATTTTTTTCTCTTTTGGTCACAAAGAGTATATTTTTGTATCCATTTTATATCAAGAACTATATATTTTGTGTAAAAAATGAACTTTTATATTTTTGCTGACTTTGAATACATTAAAGCCTTCTAGTAAACACTGTTACATGAAACATAGACAAAAATCAGAAATCACTGGTCAGGAATCTCCTTGAAACCAAGAGACTAACATTCAGTTCAGTTCAGTCTCTCAGTCGTGTCCGACTCTTTGCGACCCCATGAACTGCAGCACGCCAGGCCTCCCTATCCAACACCAACTCCCGGAGTTCACTCAAACTCACGTCCATTGAGTCGGTGATGCCATCCAGCCATCTCATCCTCTGTCGTCCCCTTCTCCTCCTGCCCCCAATCCCTCCCAGCATCAGAGTCTTTTCCAATGAGTCAACTCTTCGCATGAGGTGGCCAAAGTACTGGAGTTTCAGCTTTAGCATCATTCCTTCCAAAGAACACCCAGGACTGATCTCCTTTAGGATGGACTGGTTGTATCTCCTTGCAGTCCAAGGGACTCTCAAGAGTCTTCTCCAACACCACAGTTCAAAAGCATCAATTCTTTGGCGCTCATCTTTCTTCACAGTCCAACTCTCACATCCATACATAACTACTGGAAAAACCATAGCCTGGACTAGACAGACCTATGTTGGCAAAGTAATGTCTCTGCTTTTCAATATGCTATCTAAGTTGGTCATAACTTTCCTTCCAAGGAGTAAGCGTCTTTTAATTTCATGGCTGCAATCACCATCTGCAGTGATTTTGGAGCACCCCCCAAAAAATGCCCAAAACTTATATGCAGTACATCATGAGAAACGCTGGGCTGGAAGAAGCACAAGCTGGAATCAAGATTGCTGGGAAAAATATAAATAACCTCAGATATGCAGATGACACCACACTTATGGCAGAGAGTGAAGAGGAACTAAAAAGCCTCTTGATGAAAGTGAAAGTGGAGAGTGAAAAAGTTGGCTTAAAGCTCAACATTCAGAAAACGAAGATCATGGCATCTGGTCACATCACTTCATGGGGAATAGATGGGAAAACAGTGGAAACAGTGTCAGACTAACATTAGAAGGAGATTTTGGTATTTTTGTTTATTTGTTTTTAATACCAATGAAGATTTATACTTGAAGAGATTACTAGCAACTATTTAATATCCACCCATGTTTTTAGCCAAAAAGTGAGCTATTCAATCTTGCTGAAAGTCAGTCCTCCTGATCACTTGACATTGAAAACTCTTCTACTACAAAGTGACAGAGTATAAGAGTAAAATCATTGTCATCACAAAGGAGAGTTGTCACACCTAGTGAAATAACTTTTCCTCTTGGAGAAATAACCAACTGATGACTTTTCAAAGGTGGTCCTGGCCTATTTTGAAGAAAACATATTTTCAGAGAAGGAAGCATAAAACACTTATGCCCTTGCTAATTTTGAATTATACTATTAAAAACAAGATGTCTGGATGTGCCAAAAGGAAATAATCTTTTATGTTCTATACCAACATTTTTAAAGTTACTTTTTCTGCATAAGGTCTCAAAAATAAAAATTCTTAAGTATTTATTCAAACCACTTTAGCATTTTTAAGTGAATTCAATTGGAAAATTTTCAAATTAAAGTAGGAAGTACTTGGTTTTGGCAGGGTTTTTTTGTTTTTTTTTCAGTACTAAAAAAAGAAATTCCAGTTGATAGCATTCTTGTCTAGTGTCTAGAGAAGGCTGAGATTTCCAGATGATGAATAATGCTATTGCATTGCCTTCAGCCCAAATTTCCAAGATTTCAGTTCATGTAGATTTTGGGTGGCCACAAGTTTCTTTCCAGGTAGAAAGTAATAAATGCAATTGACAATGCCGTCATCTCTTAGAGAAAAACTGATAATAGTAAACAAATTAAAACTTAAAATTAGAATAGTACTCAGATACCTTTTATCACACAATTTGGAGAGAACAGAACTAATTTCCCTATTCTGGGATGTGATCTTTTATATCTGTTGCTGTGTAAACATGTGTTAGTCGCTCAGTTATGTCTGATTCTTTGTGATCCAATGGACTGTAGCCCATCAGACTTCTTTGTCCATGAAATTCTCTAGTCAAGGATACTGGAGTGAGTAGCCATTCTTTTCTCCGAGGACAGAACCTGGGTCTCCTGCACTACAGGCAGATTCTTTACCCTCTGAGCCACCAAGGAAGCCCCATTGTTGTGTGAGGGTCCTTAGTAAATATTTGTTTAATCAAAAACAAGGAAAATACATCTGCCAAGATAAGCTTGTAATTTCTTCTAAAGTAAAATAATTGCCCAGTATGTTTACTTTTACAACTACAGGGAAACAATACTTTGGCCACATGATGTGAAGAGCCTACAAATTAGAAAAGACCCTGATGCTGGGAAAGATTGAGGGCAGGAAGAGAAGGGGATGGCAGAGTATGAGATGGTTGGATGGGATCACCTATTTAACGGACGTGGGTTTGAGAAACCTCCAGGAGACAGTGAAGGACAGGATGGCCTGGTGTGCTACAGTCCATGGGGTTGCAAAGAGTTGGTCATGACTGAGAGACTGAACAACAATAAATAGGGAAATAAAATTTCATAATATTCAAATATGCATTTTTATTTAAAGAAGGAAAATTCTCAGTCACTCAGTTCAGTAGCTCAGTTGTGTCCAACTCTTTGCAACTGCAGCATGCCGGATTTTCCTGTCCATCACCAACTCCTAGACCTTGCTCAGACTCATGTCCATTGAGCTGGTGATGGCATCCAAATATCTCATTTTCTGTTGTCCCCTTCTCCATCTGCCTGCAATCTTACCCAGCATCAGAGTCTGTTCCAATGAGTCAGTAATTTGCATCAGGTGGCCAAAGTATTGGAGTTTCAGCTTCAGCATCAGTCCTTCCAAAGAATATTCAAGGTTGATTTCCCTTAGGATTGACTGGTTTGATCTCCTTGAAGTCCAAGGGACTCTCAAGAGTCTTCTCCAAC
>NW_011494934.1:2815149-2817827 GCF_000754665.1 Bison bison bison
AACTTTTTCACTCTCCTCTTTCACTTTCATCAAGAGGCTCTTTAGCTCTTCTTTGCTTTCTACCATAAGAGTGGTGTCATCTGCATATCTGAGGTTATTGTTATCGCTCCCGTAATCTTGATTAAAGCTTGTGCTTCATCCAGTCTGGCATTTTGCATGATGTACTCTGCAAATAAGTTAAATAAGCAGGGTGACAATATACACCCTTGACATACTCCTTTCCCTGATTAGAACCAGTCTGTTGTTCCATGTCCGGTTCTAACTGTTGCTTCCTGACCCGCATACATATTTCTCAGGAGGTAGGTCAGGTGGTCTGGTATTCCCAACTCTTTCAGAATTTTCCATAGGTTGTTGTGATCCATACAGTCAAAGGCTTTAGTGTAGTCAATGAAGCAGATGTCTTTCTGGAATTCTCTTGCTTTTTTGATGATCCAATGGATGTCGGCAATTTGATCTCTGATTCCTCTGCCTTTTCTAAATCCAGCTTGAACATCTGGAAGTTCATGGTTCATGTACTGCTGAAGCCTGGCTTGGAGGATTTTGAGCATTACTTTACTAGAGTATGAGATGAGTGAAATTGTGCAGTAGTTTGAACATTCTTTGGAATTTCCTTTCTTTGGGATTGGAATGAAAACTGGCCTTTTCCAGTCCTGTGTCTACTGACGAGTGTTCCAAATTTGCTGGCATATTGAGTGCAGCACTTTCACAGCATCGTCTTTCAGGATTTGAAATAGCTCAACTGGAATTTCATCACCTCCACTAGCTTTGTAGTGATGGTTCCTAAGACCCACTTGACTTTGCATTCCAGGATGTGTGGCTCTAGGTGAGTGATCACACCATCGTGATTATCTGGGTCATGAAGATCTTTTTTGTATAGTCCTTCTGTGTGTTCTTGCCACCTCTTCTTAATATCTTCTGCTTCTGTTAAGTCCATACCACTTCTGTCCTTTATTGTGCCCTTCTTTGTATGAAATGTTCCCTTGTTATCTCTAATTTTCTATAAGAGCTCTCTAGTCTTTCCCAGTCTATTGCTTTCCTCTATTTCTTTGCACCGATCACTGAGGAAGGTTTTCTTATCTCTCCTTGCTATTCTTGGGAACTCTGCATTCAGTTGGGTATATTTTTCCTTATCTCCTTTGCCTTTTGCTTCTCTTCTTTTCTTAGCTATTTGTAAGTCCTCCTCAGACAACCATTTTGCCTTTTTGCATTTCTTTTTCTTGGGGATGGTCTTGATCACTGCTCCCTTTACAATGTCAGGAACCTCTGTCCATAGTTTTTCAGACACTGTCTATTAGATCTAATTCCTTGGATCTATTTGCCAGTTCCACTGTATAATCATAAGGGATTTGATTTAGGTCATACCTGAATGGCCTAGTGGTTTTCCCTACTTTCTTCAATTTAAGTCTGAATTTGTCAATAATGAGCTCATGGTCTGAGTCACAGTTAGCTCCCGGTCTTGTTTTTGCTAACTGTACAGAGCTTCTCCATCTTTGGGTGCAAATAATATAGTCAATCTGATTTCAATATTGACTATCTGGTGATGTCCATGTGTAGAGTCTTCTCTTGTTTTGTTGGAAGAGGGTGTTTGCTATGACCAGTGTATTCTCTTGGCAAAACTCTATTAGTCTCGGCAAAACTCCTTTTCCCTGCTTCATTCTGTACTCCAAGGCCAAACTTGCCTGTTACTCCAGGTATCTCTTGACTTCCTACTTTACATTCCAGTCCCCTATGATGAAAAGGACATCTCTTTTGATATTAGTTCTAAAATGTCGTATAGGTCTTCATAGAATTGTTCAACTTTAGTTTCTTCAGCATTACTGGTTGGGGCATAGACTTGGATTACTGTGATATTGAATGGTTTGCCTTGGAAACAAGCAGAGATCATTCTATCATTTTTGAGATTACATCCAAATACTGCATTTTGGACTATTTTGCTAACTATTAGGGCTACTCCATTTCTTCTAAAGGATTCTTGCCCAAAGAAGTAAATATAATGGTCATCTGAATTAAATTTGCTCATTCCAGTCCATTTATTTCACTGATTCCTAAAACGTCAATGTTCACTTTTGCCGTCTCCTGTTTGATCACTTCCAATTTACCTTGAAGGAAATTGGAAGGAAGGAAAGTTCTAGATAATATTAAAATTATGTATTTAGCTATGTGATTAAATTAAACATATAAGATCAAAATTAGTCATCCTTTTAAATGATTCATTTACTAGTAATATTGAACAACAGTAATTTAGCAATTTAACTTAACATATACATTTCAAAATATCTGAATTCTAAGGCCTTAGTGACTGGCTGCTCAGAAAATATTCAGAGACTGAAAGAAACTGTGTAAGTAGTTACCTCTTAGAAAAGACTTGTGAAAAAGCTTAGCATTCTGATTAACATGCTTGCAATAGGGTACCCAAAGCATTTTTATGACTGGACCGTAATCATATTGTACTTACTAAGAGTCCACATTACATATTAGGTAAGTTGGGAACTGTCTTTGGCTGCTAGCTTAGAGTCCGGAAATAGCAGTGACCTACTAAAGTCGAAGAAGTCTGGAGGTAGGCAGTTCAGCGCTGAAAGGGCAGTTTTATGGAATAAACTGCCACCTATGCTTTCAGTCTCTCTGCTTCAGCTTCAGTATAGCATGAGATGTCCATGCTCAAGCTCCCCCACCCCCCC
>NW_011494934.1:2817927-2832733 GCF_000754665.1 Bison bison bison
CAAGATGGTGTCAAGAACCCATGTCTCAGTTACCAAACAGAATTTCCCACAAATCCCACCCACGAACTTCTGCTTGTTTCTCTACAAAAGAGATGAGAAAATGTACCTATCTACATAGCAGCAGTGGAGATGCAGACATAGAGAACAGAGTTTTGGACACAGTAGGGGAGCAAAAAGGTGGGATGATTTGAGAGACTAGCATTGAAATGTGTGTATGTGAGTGCATGCTAAGTCCCTTTGGTTATGTCCACCTCTTTGTCACCCAGTGGACTGCATGCCAGGCTCCTCTGTCCCTGGGATTCTCAAGGCAAGAATACTGGAGTAGGTTGCCATGCCTTCCTCCAAGGGATCTTTCCAACCCAGGGACTGAACCCACATCTCTTATGTCTCCTGCATTGGCAGGCAGGTTCTTCACCACTAGCACCAACTGGGAAGTCTCGCATTGAAACATACACATTACCATATGTAAACTAGATAGCCAGTGGGGATTTGCTGTATGACACAGGGAACCCAAAGCCAAACTATAGAGGTGGGATGGGGAGGGAGGTGGGAAGGAGGTTTAAGAGGGAGCAGACATATGCTTACTCCTTGGAAGGAAAGTTATGACCAACCTAGACAGCATGTTAAAGAGCAGAGACATTACTTTGTCAACAAAGGTCCGTCTAGTCAGGGCTATGATTTTTCCAGTAGTCATGTATGGATGTGAGAGTTGGACTATAAAGAAAGCTGAGCTCAGAAGAATTGATGCTTTTGAACTGTAGCGTTGGAGAAGACTCTTTAGAGTCCCTTGGACTGCAAGGAGATCCAACTCATCCATTCTAAAGGAAATCAGTCCTGAATATTCATTGGAAGGACTGATGCTGAAGCTGAAACTCCAATATTTTGGCTACCTGATGCGAAGAGCTGCCTCATTTGAAAAGACCCTGATGTTGGGAAAGACTGAAGGCAGGAGGAGAAGGGGACGACAGAGGATAAGACGGTTAGATGGCATCACCAACTCAATGGACATGGGTCTGGGTAAACTCCGGGATGGACAGGGAGGCCTGGAGTGCTGCAGTTCATGGGGTTGCAAAGAGTTGGACATGACTGAGCAACTAAACGGAACTGAACTGAGGCATATGTATACCTATGGCTGATTCATGATAATATGGAAGATATTATAAAGTAATTATCCTCCAATTCAAATTAAAAAAATGAAAATGTACTTTTTTCTTTTTAAGCTGGGTGCATCAACCAAGTTTTCTCTTACCAAAGAAAAAGGGAGAATGGATATATGTAGAAAATCATCAGATACTATCTAATAAGTTAAATATCCCTAAGGCCAAATATAAGCCAAATACTTTAATTTTCTGTTTTTTTTTTTTTTTTTTTTCAGCATCATTCTACCTTCTCTGTTCAGAGAACAAATAGATACTATTACAGAGCAATCAAGGTGCATAATTCAGTCTAAACTGGAGAATTAGCATAACGTGTCTAACTCTTTGTGTCCCCATGGACTGTAGCCCACCAGGCTCCTCTGTTCATGGGATTTTCCAGGCAAAAATATTGGAGTGGGTTGCCATTTCCTTCTCCAGAGGATCTTCCCAACTCAGGGATTGAACTCGGGTCTCCCAAATTGCAGGCAAACACTTTACCATCTGAGCCACCAGGGAATTCCCAATGACATATTTAAATAAGCCCAAATATATTCAATGAAGTCTGAAAAGAATTTAGCCTTATGTGGAAACATTAACAACAATACTCAGAAAATGTCAAAGTAAATTTGTATTGATGAAAAATATTAAATTTAAAATACCTTCATAAAGATCTTCATACTAGCAATTATGAATTTTATGCCCTTGGTTGGGCTTTCCTAATAGCTCAGTTGGTAAAGAATCCACCTGCAACGCAGGAGATCCTGGTTCGATTCCTGGGTCAGGAGGATCCCCTGGAGAAGGAACAGGCTATACACTGCAATATTCTTGGACTTCCCTTGTGGCTCAGCTCATAAAGAATCCACTTGCAATGTGGGAGACCTGGGTTTGATCCCTGGGTTGGTAAGATCCCCTGGAGAAGGGAAAGGCTACCCAATCCAGTATTCTGACCTGAAGAATTCCATGGACTGTATAGTCCATGTGGTTGCAAAGAGACATGACTGAATGATTTTTCACTTTCACTTTCAAATGAACTTGGCTGAAATAGCTGTTGTCGACTCATGATACAAATATTTACTGAATTTTCTACTTGACTCTGAATCCATAATGTCTATCTTCACACAACCATAGGGCATTAGAATTTCTGCTCTATTTTGTAAGTAAATGTTGACTTTGACTATTAATAAAGTTCTGTTTATATTTAAGCCACTTTATAAAAAAAGAAAAATAGTCAAGAATCTATTAAGTGCTCCTTGGAGGAAAAGGCTTTGTACAAAAATGATTATTATCAGATCTAGCTGAACAGATATAAATATTTTATTGAGATATGGCATTCCAGTATAGATGCAATGTTGTTATGATTTTAAATACAGTGCTTAGAAATTCAGAATAAGCTGATATTTTGTTCCTGAGAAGCACTCTTTTTTTTTTTTTAATTGGGATGTAATTGCTTTACAATGTTGTGTTAGCTTCTGCTGTACAACAAAGTGAATCAGTTATTTGTATACATATATCCTTTTCCTCTTGAGTCTCTCTCCCATAGCCTCTAGTTCATCACGGAACACTGAGCTGAGCTTCCTGTTCTAAACAGCAGCTTCCTGTTAGCTATCTATTTCACACACGGTAGTGTATATATGGAGAAGGAAATGGCAACCCACTCCAGTGTTCTTGCCTGGAGAATCCCAGAGATGGGGGAGCCTGGTGGGCTGCCATCTATGGGGTCGCACAGAGTCAGACACGACTGAAGTGACTTAGCAGCAGCAGTGTATATATATGTCAATGCTACTCTCTCAATTCATCCCATCTTCTCCTTTGTATTCAATATGAGCATGAAATTACAGTGAAATTTTATAGTGTTTAAATCAGTCCATTCTTTCCAGAAATATTTCTAAGCTGCAAATTTTATAGGTTATAATACATAGATGAAAAGCTACAATTACTAAATATAATTTTATATGCACAGCAAAAGTCTTTGTTGAAATATGAAGAGCCCACCAGGCTCCTCTGTCCATGGGATTCTCCAGGCAAGAATACTGGAGTGGTTAGCCATTCTTTTCTCCAGGGAATCTTCCCAAACCAGGGATTGAACCCAAGTATCCTGCATTGCAAGCAGATTCTTTACCATCTGAACCACCAGTGGAGCCTTACGTTTTCCAAGTTTGAGTATAAGTTCAATGTAATTTTGCTCAAGTTACATACATATGCTTGCTGTAATTTCCAGATAAGGAGGAAACTTCCTTTACACCTGTGAAGAGCTTACAAATCAAATACACCCATATAATCTGTACATAAACTGTCTTTATTTAAACAGTGTTTCATTTATATTCTGGCATGCAGATTGTACCTTAGGCAGCTTTATTTCTACCAGATAGAGTGCAATTTCAATAACTATTAAAACTGAACTAATTTGCTTCACTTGAATATAATATGCATATTCAGTTCAGTTCAGTTGCTCAGTTGTGTCCAACTCTTTGCAACCCCGTGGACTGTAGCACGCCAGGCCTCCTGTCCATCACCAACTCCCGGAGCTTGCTCAAACTCGTGTCCATTGACTTGGTGATGCCATCCATCCATCTCATCCTCTGTCATCCCCTTCTCCTCCCACCCTCAATCTTTCCCAGCATCAGGGTCTTTTCCAATGAGTCAGTTCTTTGCATCAGGTGGCCAAGTATTGGAGTTTCAGCTTCAACATCAGTCCTTCCAATGAATATTCAGGACTGATTTCCTTTAGGATGGACTAGTTGGATCTCCTTGCAGTCCAAGGACCTCTCAAGAGTCTTGTCCAACACCACAGTTCAAAAGCATCAATTCTTTGACACTCGTATTTCTTTTTAATCCAACTCTCACATCCATAGGTGACCACTGGAAAAAACATAGCCTTGACTAGACGCACCTTTGTTGGCAATGTAATGTCTCTGCTTTTTAATATGCTGTCTAGGTTGGTCATAGCTTTTCTTCCAAGGAGCAAGTGTCTTTTAATTTCATGGCTGCAGTCACCATCTGCAGTGATTTTGGAGCCCCCCAAAATAAAGTCTGTCACTGTTTCCATTCTTTTCCCATCTATTTGCCATGAAATGATGGGACCAGATGTCATGATCTTAGTTTTCTGAATGTTGAGCTTTAAGCCAGATTTTTCACTCTTCTCTTTCACTTTCATAATATGCATATTACATAATATTAAATAAATTGCAAGGATTAGGATTGTATAGCAATACTATTACTGCATTTCTATAAGGTGCTTAATGATATAAAAATATAAAATTTTTAATTATCTAAAAGAATAGAAATTCATACTTAATTTCAAATGAAAACAATTCAAGTGAGAATAAGAAAGTGACAATCATTGGAATCTCTTTAACCCAAAGAATAACAAGGGATCACATTTTGGTACATATCCTTCCAAAATTTTCAGATAAGTATAGCTTTGATTTTCTTAAAGTGTATAATTTCTTCCATATCTAAGACTGTGTTCCCTTTATATAGCAATATTGAAAAGCATTTCGCCTGGATATAGAAATCCGTTTGTGTTAACTTTATTCTGTCAAAATTCTGCAGACAGTACTTCATCACCAGACAGAGATAAAACAAACATTTATTTGTGCTCCTCTTGTTGAAGGTAATCTTTTTTTAATTATTTTCTGCATCAATTATTTCATGATTTAAATATATATATATAATATATATCTTGAAACAAAACAAGCAAGTAAATGAACGTAATGGACTGTATTTATATGTACATCTTTTCTTATTATTTGGTTCAGAACTGCACATAATAAATAAGCTATTCAATAAATAAACATTTCCTTCAGTGCAGTCAAGTTTTCTTCATCTATATCATTGACTATTGCATGTCTTCTGGTTTCTTCCTCCAGAATCCTCATAGATGTCTATTATCTTTATCTCTTTCTTTTCCCTCCCTTGTGATTCAAGCTGGACTTAGAAAAGGCAGAGGAACCAGAGATCAAATTGACCACATCCATTGGATCATAGAAAAAGCAAGAGAATTCCAGAAAAATATCTACTTCTACTTCATTGACTATGCTAAAGCTTTTGACTGTGTGGATCACAACAAACTGTGGAAAATTCAAGAGATGGGAATACCAGACCACCTTGCCTGCCTCCTGAGAAATCTGTATGCAGGTCAAGGAGCAACAGATAGAATCGGACATGGAACAATGGACTAGATCTAAATTGGGAAAGGAATAGGTCAAGCTGTATATTGTCACCTTGCTTATTTAACGTATATGTAGAGTACATCATGTGAAATGCCAGACTGGATAAAGCACAAGCTGGAATCAAGATTAGGGGAGAAATATCAATAACCTCAGATATGCAGATGACACCACCTTATGGCAGAAAGTGAAGAGGAACTAAAGAGCCTCTTAATGAAAGTGAAAGAGAGTGAAAAAGTTGGCTTAAAACTCAACATTCAAAAAATGAAGATCATGACATCCATTCCCATCACTTCATGGCAAATAGATGGGAAAACAATGGAAACCATGAGAGACTTTATTTTCTTGGGCTCTAAAATCACTGCAGATGGTGACTGCAGCCATGAATAAAAGACACTTGCTGCTTGGAAGAAAAGCAATGACCAACCTAGGCAGCATATTAAAAACCAGAGGCATTACTTTGCTGACAAAGTCCATCTAGTCAAAGTTATTGTTTTTCCAGTAGTCATGTATGGACATGAGTTGGACCATGAAGAAAGCTGAGTACCAAAGAATTGATGCTTTTGAACTGTGCTGTTCGGGAAGACTCTTGAGAGTCCCTTGGACTGTGAGGAGATCCAACCAGTCAATCCTAAAGGAAATCAACCCTGAATACTCATTGGAAGGACTGATGTTGAGGCTGAAGCTCCAATACTTTGGCCACCTGATGTGAAGAACTGACTCCTTGGAAATGGTCCTGATGCTGGTGAAGACTGAAGGCAGGAGAAGAAGGTGATGACAGAGGATGAGATGGTTGGATACCATCACTGACTCTATGGACATAAGTTTGAGCAAGCCCCGGGAGTTGGTGATGGACAGGGAGGCCTGGTATGCTGTAGTTCATAGGGTCACAAAGAGTCGGACACGACTGAGAGACTGAACTGAATTGATGACTGATTCAATACATTGTAACATTGCTTCTTTTTTAAAACTAATTCTAGAATGGACTTGAATACTGATATTTTAAGACATCTTTGCATTCTTGTCTCATTCAAAAGCTTGTTGGAACTCTGACTTCCTATTAAATTGTTCCTCCCATTGATCTTAGTTTCATGCCCTACTACATCATTTTGGATGTATCTAGCAGCTCTCAAATTTTCTTCTTTTTCTGGTTAAAAAGCTTTCTATGTGCTATTTTATTAGTTTTTAAACTTTTTATTTTATATTGGACTATCGCCAATTAAAAATGTTGTGATGGGTTCAGGTGCACAGCAAAGGGACTCAGCTATACATATATATGTATCCATTCTCCCCCAAATCTCCTTCCATTCAGGCTGCCACATAACATTGAGCAGAGTTCCCTGTGATGTACAGTAGGAGTTTGAGTGTTTAGAGCAACAGTTTTTTTCTTGTATTATAGTTATTAAAATTGTCTTCAGTTTGTTATTTCCCAATTCTCATAAGTCAGATTAGCAGAATTAGACACAAAAAATTAATTCACAAATGAGATCTAAATTCTCTTAATCTGTAATATTTATTCTGGCTCTTGTGGCAGGTTAACAATGACATTTTTAATGTCAAACTTCTGAGATGGACATCTGAGATGATATCAAACTTCTGAGATTATATCACTTATAGGTTTTAAATATATATGATTAGAATATGCACTGTTACTATTTGTGAAGTATTTTGATTTTCTCACACAAAATGGACTATATAAACACCAATTATAATGAATATGCAGGTAAAGCTGATAATCTGAAGACCTGTATAGTCATGCAAGCTGTTAAACATTTTGAATTCACTGTATTTGATCAAGTCTAAGATGAACATTTTCTTCCATATTTGAACATCTCTGAAATGGGCTGTATTGTATAATTACTGGTGGAGGTTGTGATGTGGTTGTCACTCATTACATTTTCTTACAAATCTGAGAAAAAGCTACAGAATATTCCATTGTAGAAAAATAGCAGAAATCACAGTGGGATATACTCACAAAAATGTTGTAGTACCCATTCTCAGGGTGACACAGATGATGATGTGTGAGAAAACATGAAAATTGATGACTATGTTGAAAATGACCCAGAAGACTGAGATTCTCAACCTAAATAAATTATGAATATGCCTTAACCAAGTAATTGTTTTTTATGTATGCAAAGAAGTGATAAATAATTAAAAATCTAAATTTTCATATGTCTGAAAAGCTCTTTCAATGGGGCATTCTAATTAATGAGAAAGGATTGTGAATTTAATCAGTGGCAACTTTTTTTTTTAGTCGTGCATAAAATAATGGAATGCTCTATTAAGCATTAAACTAGATAAAAAATAATAAAATAATAGCATCTTGTTCTCCCACAGATATTTAAAACAAAATGAAAATTCATCCAGGCATTCTGTTGTAAACTCAATAACTTGAAATTAATTTAAAGTTAATGAAATATTCCTTCGAAAAGAAGTTTGCAAAAGGGATTTAAGGCACTTAGGCGTTTGTAATCTTTAAGTCCTTGTTCAGTGAAATAAAAATTTTAATGCACACATTTGCACACAAAGGCAAAGATGACAACAATAATGAAAACACCTTGCAAAACCATCCAGGAAAAAAAGTATGTCCTTCCATAGGGAAACAAAGAGACCAAGACATGATGAACATATAATCTGGTAAGAGCAGAAAATTAAGTATGGAACACAAATTTGATAGCAAAGTAAAATCTTCCAATAAGAGAAATCATCACTTTAATCTAGAATTCCCCATTCAAGTTTGAGAAAAAGAACATTTTGGAGGGGCTGATTCAATCAAATAATCTTTATTGTGAAGGAAGTACTAACCAAAAAAGTGTTTAGCTGTTTCCATTACCCTTGTGTTAGAAATCAGCCTTTATGAATCCATGGAGGAATCTGGAGAACTTGTATGAAGAGCTGATAGAACACAGCTTTGTCCTTAAACTCGATGAGGAGAGCAGAGTGAGATCTGGCCACTGGCAAATCCTTGAAGCAAATCATGGATATAAGGTACCTGGCATTAAAGAAAATATGAGTTAGCCATTCTTATGAATAGGTTTTTTTCCCTTAAGCAAATTCAGTAATTGCATTAAAAATGAAAATGTGTCCTAGTTCATTTTTTGTAGCCAAATTGATTTTAAATTTATGTAAATTGAGATATGCAGAATAATAATGAAAAATATAATGTAAAAACATCATTGCCTGCATGGCCATAGAGTAGCTGCACGTTATCATAGAAGAGATACTAGGCACACAGTCACATTACCATCTGTCAACAGCAAAACCTCACTAGCAAATATGGTCAAATTTAAAAATCTGACCTTTAGTTTCAGAGTAGAGTGCAATTAGCATGCAATGGCACATGCAAATAAAAGAAAATATTTAATCATTTTGTACATTTAAATAATTGCAAATCTGCAGATCCAAACTCTGTGGGTTCTCAGGTAAACGTGGAAAATTATAATTTTAGCAAAAAAAAAAGGAACTTTTTTTTTTATCATTATGCTCCTCTATCAATTTTTTTTTTTTTTTCTGTTCATTACTTTGTGTACTCAAAGTGTATTTGAGGAGAGGCTGCCATAAAACCTGCTCTATCTCCATTTTCTTTCTGCTGGCAAAGGCCATCTGAGGTCCGCAGAGGAGAAGTAGGGAAAGGCAACACAGATTCATTCATTGCACATTGACTAGGAGTCATTAAAGCAAAACACTCACATTATCTCTAAATTATCGCTGGCAAAGCTGGTGATGTACTTTTGTGCTATATAAGCAGCAGCAATGGGAACTTCATTTTGTTGTTAAATTAGAATATGCTATCCTAAGGACTGAATGTTTTCTGCACTAAATCCTACATAATTCCTTTTATTTTATTTTATTCATTATCTATCGTTCTATCTATCATCTCTTCCTTCTAATAGTGCATTACATGCACAGCCTAATACATACATTTTCAGACAAAATCTAAAGAGTAGCTAAATAAAATTCATTAAAAAATCCTCCCTCTTTTTTGCACTTATTTTAAAATATTAAATTTATTTCTTAATGACTCATACTTCCACATGGCTCAAAGATCATAATTACACAAAACATATTCATTAAGATGTCTCATAGCTACCCTGATCCATCATCCTAAATCCTTCAGTCTTCTCATAGGTAAAAAATTAAACATTTTTTGGAAACAATTTCAGAATTATAGAAGAGTTACAAAAATATTACATTTAATTCCTACATTCCCTCTCCCAGTTTCCCCTTATGTTAACACCTAACAATCAGGGAACATTTACCAAAACTGAGAAATTACGTGACATGTCTTCTTTGTCTCCTAACTCTATAGCACATTTTTAATTTATTTTATCAAAGTTTACTTAATTGACAATGTTGCATTAATTTCTGCTCTATAGCGAATTGATTCAGTTATATATTCTTTTTCATAGTCTTTTCCACTATGGTTTATCACAGAATATTAAATATAGTTTCCCAAGCTATACAGCAGGACCTTGCTGTATCCATTCTAGGTAAATATAGTAGTTAGCATATGCTAATCCCAAACTTCCAATCCATCCCTTCCCCCATCCTCCTTTCCCCTTGGTAACCACAAATCTGTTCTCTATGTTTTGTAGATATATCTGTTTTGTATCATGGTTTAGATTCTACATGTAAGTGATATCGTAAGATATTTGTCTTTTCCTGACTTTCTTCACTTAGTATGAAAATCTCTAGGTCCATTGATGTTGCTGCAAAATGGCATGTTTCATTCTTTTTTATAACTGTAGTATTCCATTATGCATTTGTACCACATCTTCTGTATCCATTCATCTATTGATGGCCTTTTAGGTTGTGGTCATTGTAAATAGTTGCTGCAATGAATATTGGAGTGCATGTTTATTTTTGAATTATGTATAGTTTTCTCTGGATATATGCCCAGGAGTGGAATTGCTGGGTCATATGTTAATTCTATTTTTCGTTTTCTGAAGACCCTCCATACTGTTTTTCATAGTGGCTGCACAGATTTACAGTCCCACCAACAATGTCGGGGGGGTGCGGTTCTTTCTTGCACACCCTTTTATGACAGTTATTTTAAAGTCCTTTCCTGCTAACTCTAATATCTGGATTGTGGATGGATTTACTTCTACTGTTTTGATTTTCTACTTACTATTCCTGGTCACGTTTTTATTATCACTGTGCATATATCATTTTAATATTGTAATCAGATATTTTAAATAAATGGATTCTAGAGGCTTCAGATGATATGATTTTTCCCGGAGAGCATTCATTCTTTCCTAGGTTAGGCAGAATGCATGGAGAACTGACTCCACTGACCAGTCAGACATCGAACTGAGTCCATGCCAATTTGTAACTAGACTTAGTCCATCTATGATGTGTCCTGTTCCCTGAGCCTTGCCACCCTGGCCTTCTGCTTGAGAGCCTGGAAAGTCTCTGTCTCTTCTGAAACCTCAATCTATGTATATTGTAGGCCTTCTTCTGCCTCAAGAGAGTTTTTCTTCTAAGCACACCAAATGGGTGGATTTCAAATTGCCTGTTAGAATTTTCCTACTCACCTCCTTGGTTTCCTGTTTTATTGCAACACATAGCCAAGGTCCACAAAGAAGACTGGCCATACATTTGGGGGCACTTCTAGACTCAAGGCTGTCATACTGGCCCCAGTGACTATCTAAAGCTTTACTTCTCTTTCTCAGTAGAATACTTCTTCCTGTACCAAGTCTAAACTACTGCCAGTGTCCAGAACCACAGATGCCTCAAGGAAATATAACAGCAATCATCGATAGCTCTAGGCAATACATTTTCTTCCCTGAGATTCTAGTTTGTCTAATTCTTCTTGCCTCCACCACATTTCAGTCTTTCCAGGTGTTACATTCAGAATGTTAACCTATCATGGTATACATTTTGTTCAGTAGCAGAATCCATTTCTCAATATTTCTGAACTTGGAAGGAATTCAAATTAGTTTCTATAAGATGATAGAAGCTGTAAAATGTAGTCTTCAGAAAGTACTAGTGATTGTGTTTTCAACATTGTGGAGAAAGTCTGTCTACAGTGAAACAGATGAAAAAAGTCAACGCAGACAAGAACCAACAGAAAAAGGAGAGTCCTGATGGTGTCTGGAGTGTGGATTGTTCCTAAGGATTGGCTGTGTTCCTTCCTGGTCCAACGGGGCTGGTGGCTCAATTCCTCTCTTGATTTTTGAGGGCCCAGCTCTCCTTGAAATATGTTCTCTCTTTTGATTTAGTTGCGATTAAATTGGTTTTACATCACTTGTAGAAAGTGCCTGAATTAATACTATATTTCATACTATTAAATGTTAACACAAATTATGTTTTTATCATCATTGTTTTAAGCTTCTATTTTTTAAAGTTTACCCTATGATCTCCTATTTTGCAATAATGATAATAGCTGTGACATCATAATGCTTTCAATATGCTTACCAGACATAATTTCTCATCCTTTTCTAATGTGATGCTTCTAATATTCAGGGTCCTTGGAACTCACATAGCTAAACATGTTTGAAGTGTATGTAAAGCAAGAAGAAATAAGATTTGATATAGATAACACACTTATGGTTATCAGGGGAAAAGGGGTGGAAGGAGGGCTATAGTGGGAGATTGGGATTGATATATACACACCACTATATATAAAATAGTTAACTAATAAAGACCTAAAGTATAGCACAGGGAACTCCTCTCAAAACTTTGTAATGGCCCAGGTGGGAAAAGAATCTAAAAAAGAGTGGATATATGTGTATGTGTAACTAATTTGCTTTGCTGTAAAGCAGAAACTAACACAACATTGTAAATCAACCATACTCCAATAAAAATTTAAAAAGAAAAATAAAATAAAGAAGATCCTCCTCATGGGAGGAGCTCTTTCATGGATAAAGGGCAGAATTTTTAGTCCTTCGAAATCTAGATTCATTTTGTTTACATTCCTGATTTGGGCAAGTTCTTATTAGATGAACATGCCAAACTGCTGATTTCTAGTTGAAAAGATCTCTTTTAAAGAACTTTTATCTGAATAATTTTCTCTCAAGGAAAAGGCCTCTGTTTTTTTAAGTCCTTGACCCACTGGTGGAAAACAAAAAAGACTATTGCATTCAACGGACAGGAGAAAAATAAAAGCAATTCAATTTTTAAGGTTATTTTTCTGATATTTACATTGACATTATTATAAATGGAGAACTTTATTTAACATTTCTTCCAAGCAAATTTAAACTTATTGTGTTTTTTATTTAGTGCATATGTGTGTCAGGCTTTGGAAGAAGTGATAAGGATTAGGAGACAGGAAGAAGAATGAAGAAGAGAGAAAAATAGGCACATGAGATGGGGCGGGGCGGAGGGGGAGGGTGCGGAATGAATCCTGAAGGTAACTAAATGGGACCAGAAAAGATGTTAAAGTGTTTGGGTTGTGGACTTCAAAATGTGTAGTATGTGATCACCTATTAGTGCTACTTAGGAATTGATGATCAGCTGGCTCAATAGAACTATGGTGTACAGTCCTTTACCTGATTTTTATCATCACCATCACCACCCCCAGAAAAAAATATGTAGGTTCCTAACCAATATTTGGAGATTTAAGTAGCCATGAACTTTGATGTCACTTCAGAGGTGGGATGAGCTAAAGCCACAGGCAAGATGGTCAAAAGGGCCATCAGAGCTGAGTAGCCTGGCTGACTTGGTCTAGACAATTGGCAAAGAGGTGGACCTTGAAATGAAGAGAGACTAGTTCTACCAGCAGCTGTCTGGCACTGGCAGAGTTCCTTAAATTCTCCAAGTTCAGCTTCCTTGGGCAGAAAATGAGGATGAAAATGTCAGCTCCTAGCGCTGTTATAAGAATTAAATGAGAGAATGCATGTGAACCATGTAGTATAAGGTTTAGATGGTACATAGTCCTCAATAAAGTATAAAGCTGTTATTTGTTAAGTACAGGTGAAGAAGTAATAAAATAGCTTTTTTTTTTTTCAAATCTAGAGTGAATCACAGAGTGATGCAATATTTCCTAGTCTGAATATAAGGCAAAAGGCAATTTCTATTGCTTCTTTCCTTAAGCCAGTGGACAGCTTCACTGTTAAATCTCTGATTTCACTTTTTAGGAGAGACTTCATCCTGAACAGAACAGCCCACTGGTGGTGGCAAGTTGTTCCTAAATTTAGTGAATTCACTGGCATTGTTCTTCTATCCAAAGATTTCTTATCATTGCTAAAACCTATTCTTTGTCCAAAAAAAAAGAAGAGAAAAAAAAAATCAGCTCTCCTTTCCCGCAAGCAACCATGCTTATATAACTTTAAGCTTTGCGTTGGACATTTTCTTATAAGATCTAGCTCTTCAGCCATGTAATACCTGATTGAGAACTAAGTTGGGAACTGGCTCTTCTACTAGTTTGAACTGGGCTAACTTGGAACTAGCAGTAATCTACCTGTTGTGGGTATCTGTTGGAACTAGCAAAGTAGTCGTTACTAGAGACACAGGAATTAGAACATGTCTATCACTCGGTCAGGAAGATTCTCTGGAGAAGGGAATGGCAATCCCCTCCGATATTCTTGCCTGGAGAATTTCATGGATAAATGAGCCTGGCAGGCCACAGTCACAAAGAGTCAGACACAACCAAGCAACTACCACACAAACAAGTTATATATACATACTCTGATTTTTGTCTACATTCTTCTTTAAATATATGTATAACTTATACAATATTTATATTCATATGCAAACACATACCAAGGTACTAATTCTCAGGGATTAATTTATGCCAGCCTGGCACTTCTAGAATAAAGCACTCAGTTTATTCTTTGTCTTAAAAATCCCTTACTGAGCACCCAACATATAAGGACCATGACACAAAAACCAAATCAAAATCCCAATGTTGTGTCAATAATATGGAGCCTCAAAAGGTCTGGCTGCAAAAATTGTGTGTATACATCTGTATGTGTGTGTGTGTTCATTTATCAGAACATTTCCATAGTTTCAAGTAAGACATAAGGGAGACTTGTACTTTGATTGCTACCGGTATTCTCCTTAAGGAATAGTTAGTTACTCGATGAAATACAAGAGGAACCTAGAAATGGGTTGTACAAAGCTCCTGGTCTCCTGCTGCCCATTTCCTGAGTGGAAGCAGAAACAACAACAGCAACCCCTTCCACCCCCACACCCCCAAAAATCAAAACCAGGCAAACAAACAAAAAAAAACAGTGGCCACAGACAGGAAGCAAGATTTGCAAGAAGTGGTTTGCCAGGTTCCCACGTTTTGTGGTTAGGGACTGCTTGTGGAGTTTTCAAATGGAGCAAAGCAAGGAGAGCTTGAGAATTTCGGCTTCCCCCCTCTGCAGAGCAAAGGTAAATATTCAAGTTCTTTGCTCCTGCGCCCTGGAGCTAAAGTCTTTTTCTGGGAAATGCCGGAAGGAGTCTAGGGATGCTGGAAACGCACAGACCCTCGAGCTGGCTGGCTTCCAGCCAAACCAGAGTTGCTGCGCTGCAAGTTCTACCGCGGGTGTGGAGGTGGGGCGGGCTTCTCTTCCC
>NW_011494934.1:2832833-2871166 GCF_000754665.1 Bison bison bison
CTCCTTAGCGCTACGCCGCCACTCTGGAGGAAGGAGCCTGGCGTTTCGCAGTAGCATAGGCGAGATCTCTCGGAAGGGCGTTTCTCTGGTCTCTCCGCAGCTCACGTCTGCAGTATCAGGCTGGCTTCGTGTCTGATCACGGACGTCGCCGTGGTTCCAGCATTATCCTCCACCTCCCCAGCTTCTGCCGAAAAGTCATCTGCGTGGAGTTGATGAGGGGAGCACGCTGATTTGCAGTTTTAGTGCCGGGTGGCCAAACAGAAGGTCCATTCCCCCTAACTAACCTTTGCTGCGCTCTTTGTACCCCAACGCGATTCCCTCCTTGGCGCTCCAGCTGTGTCGGCTGCATTTCCCTCAAACTTGAAGAGACGTTGCCCAGAGCGGCTGGGGACTGAGGGGCCGCCAGGGAACCTTCCTCTGCAGGGGCGACCCACGTAAGCGATTTTTAAAGATCCTGGCCTCTGGCATGTTTCACAAACATGCACCCATGTGCAAATATTTATGTATTATATGTTTGTAAGCGCAAAAAACGGGTGGGTGAAATGAGGGAGCCCTGTTATGAAACATAGTCCTGCACTAAACTCTGCCAAAATACCATCTATGTGATGGCTGGGTGTGTTCACTCAATTCTTAACCAAACAGGGAAAAAAACAAACTCCGCCCAGTGCTGGCAGATTGCATTCAGGGTCCGTGACTCGCGAAATTGCGAAAGTGTGGCTGGAGAAAGCCACAGGTCCCCCACTTCGCCAAAGCCAAGCCCGAGGAAGAGCAATTAAGTTGCAAAAGGAAAGACTGCTTGCAAGCCTCTAACATTCCTCTTTGACTTCTTTCTCCTCCTTGAATCCCTTCAAGCAGTTCTCTCTAAACTTAGCCCGCTCCCCTAATACGTATCCATACTCCCGCCCCCAATTCCCCGCCTCATCACACACACACACACACACACACACACACACACACACACACACTTTTGCTCCATCCTGACCAACGCCCCCACCTAGTGGTTTAGGCTTGCCTGCTTCTCTTTCCTTTGCTGCGGTTTCTAAGAGAGCGTTGCAGTTTGCAAAATATTTAACTCGGTAGGGGCCGGACATGGGTGGATGGGATGGAAGGATGGGCAAGACCCCTTGCAATGCGGTGCAAATGAAGCTTAAATTTACCCGAGCAGTGCTGGGTGCTAGAGAGCAGGAGAAAGGAAAGAGAAGGTTGTGCCTTTATGCCCAGCTTGGCTGCTGCAGCCTAGGCTGCAGCCAGAGGATGACTTTGGAGAGTTTCCACCTAAAGAAGTATCCTCGCTCTCAATACATGCATGTGTTCCATTTTCCGCATAACAACGCTACATGAAAGTATGTTAATAACACTATTTATGTTATTACTGCCTGTCTGCCTCTTCTAGAATGTAAACTGTTTGAAAACTGGGTCTGGGTCTGCCCCACTGGCCTTTATACCCCAGATGTCTAGAAGAATTCCCAGCACAGAACAGGGACTCTATTTTTTTTTTTTTTTTTTTGCCTTCTGGTTGTTTTCTTAGAGACGCGTGAATCAACGGAACTTAGTGTTGTATCACCTTGGGCAAAAAAAAAAAAAAAAAGTTCTTTCAAAGGATCTCAGTGACTCTACTAAGCCGAACGGATGGGCCAGATAATGTTCGGCTCCAAATTGAAGAATTCTCTTTAAAATACGCTAAAATTTATCCCGAGAAGTTCAATGATAAGATCACTTTTATTGAATGCACTCTAACTGCCAAACACGGAGCTAGGCGCTTGGAACTCGCAATAGCTCACGAGAACTCAGCTCCCACGGCTGAAAATACGGTGGCCCTTTCCTGGTGCTTTTCTTTGAATGTTCTCGGACTTGTACTTCTACTCTACCTGGGTTTCTGTGAGGGCTGGAGGAGGAACAGTATACCAAGCACCTGCTCCGGGGTCATGGGATCTAGGTACTAGTAGTTCTTGGCGCCACACGTGGCTGACACTCCGATGTATTTGTTGAAATTCAAGGAGACGTAGGGATAGTGCTGGTGGTCTTGGTCCCAGAGCCTGTTTTTTTCTTTTTTTCTTTTTCCCTCGCTCGAATTCTGATGACCTCCTTTCGAGGCACTGCGAACTGTTTTCCAGAGGCACCCAACAGCCGCGCGGCTGGAGTGGGAAGGTTGAGTGGTCTGTTTAATTTCACAGTATGCTTCTGTTTGTGATACTTTCACATTTTTGAAGTGTTTTTTTTTTTTTTCCCTTCCTTCCCGCCTTTCTGCTTTCCTGTTGACTCACAGTTGAAGGGGTGGGGTTACCCTGAAAGCACAGATTCCTACAATCAGATATGAAAAATTAGTTTGCATTGTACCGAGGGTTTCTGACCTGAATCCCGAAGTATAAAATGCAGGATGGGCCATTTCCTTCTAAGGCGATATTACTGGCGCCTCCTTCTAACTTGGGTGTGGCCCGCGAGGATGGATAAAATTCCCGAGCGGAGAGGTCAGAGCCTGGGGTTGGCTCTACCTGCTCTAGGCCGGCCCTGGTGGGGTCGGGGGGGTTGCTGCGGTAGGTGGGAGTCTCATAAGGGATCTGATTAGAGCCAGTAAGGCGGTGCGCGTGCCCGCGGCTGAGGGTGCGGGTCTAACCCGAGGGGCCGGCAGCAAGTTGGGAAGAAGAGAGAGGCAAGCACAGGGTGCCCTCACCCCCATTCCAGCCAGAACTGCGGTGTCAGGGGGGTGGTTCGGATTGGGAGAGGGGCCAGGGGGTGGAAAGTGGAGAAGAAGGCGGTAGGACCCGGCGGGAGCTTCCTTGGCGGGGAGGGAACCGGGCGGAGGATAGGAGCGAGGGAGAGAGAAAAAGGGAAGGTGATGGGGCGCGGGCGTCGGCACTCGCCGAGCTGCACGAGTTGCGCGGCTTTGGCGGACCGGACCTGGACTCTATAAAAGGAGCCTATCCGCTCCGCCACTCACAAGCTCCTCCTGGACTGGCGTCCGCGCGTCCCTCGATCTCCCCCCAGACACCTGCCCCTTCCCCGTGAGCCCTGGGCTCCAGGCTCCCCAGACCCGTGCGCCCGGCTGCCAGGCTCCGCGCGGTGCCCGGGGGACCGAGGTGGCGCGCCAGTCGCGCGGTTCGAGCAGCCACAGCCCGAGCCCCCGAGTCCCTCCTCTGGCGACACCCCGTCTCCGCGGGGCAGCTCGCAGGAGCGGCCAGCGCGTGAAAAAAGAAGGGAGGGCAGAGCTCCGGTGCGAGGAGCGGCTCCGCGCGGTGCCCAGATTTCACTCCACCCAGCTCGGGCAGCTGCGGCCGCCGCAGGAAACTGCCCCAGCCTGGGGAGGAGGGCGGGAATGCAAGACCCGGACTCCTCGCTGGCCTGCAAGCTCTGGTCTCGACAGCCAGCAAACTCCTGCGGGTCGAGTCTGCAGAATCTGGAGCGCCCGGGTTAGGAGACGCTCAGCCCCGAACAGTTGGGGTAAGAGATCCCACCTTGCCAATGTTCCCTCCCCAAACCAAACCAAGCTTTCCACTTTCTAGACGCCCGGGTGGGAGCCGGAGGGGAGTGTGGCTCTTTGGACCAGTCCTTGGCAGCCCGAGGCTGAGACGGGGCTTAGCGGGGAGCGGCCGGAGACGCGGCGGCAGCGCTGCGCGCACTGGAGGTGCGGGGAATGGGCCAGCCAGCCAACCTCGCCCTTGACCTCTCGCTTGATCTGAGAACCTGGGTGGAGGCGTAATTAAGGAACCCTCCACGGAAAGGACAATCTCCCGGGGTGGACGAGACTGCAGTCTCCTCCGCGGTCCTCTCATCCTCATCTTCGTGCGCTCCATGCCCCAGAGCTGCGCTCCGGGGCCACGGGCGAGGAGAGACATGGAGGCAGTGGCCGCTCAGTGTCCCCAGCCACCGTCCGCGAGTTCCCAGACTGGGCTTTCTCAAGCCAACCTTTCGGCTGGTCCCTCCCACAACTGCAGCGCCGCCGAGGAGTACATTTACCAGGACTTCATCGCCCTGCCCTGGAAAGTAGTCGTGGTCCTGCTGCTGGCGCTCTTCACCTTGGCCACCACGCTCTCCAACGCCTTTGTGATTGCCACTGTGTACCGGACGCGGAAGCTGCATACCCCGGCCAACTACCTGATCGCCTCCTTGGCGGTCACCGACCTGCTCGTGTCCATCCTGGTGATGCCCATCAGCACCATGTACACGGTCACGGGCCGCTGGACGCTGGGCCAGGTGGTCTGTGACTTATGGCTGGCGTCGGACATCACCTGTTGCACAGCCTCCATCCTGCACCTCTGTGTCATTGCCCTGGACCGCTACTGGGCCATCACGGATGCCGTGGAGTACTCGGCGAAAAGGACTCCTAAGAGGGCCGCGGTTATGATCGCGCTGGTGTGGGTCTTCTCCATCTGCATCTCGCTGCCGCCCTTTTTCTGGCGGCAGGCCAAAGCTGAGGCGATGTCTAACTGCGTGGTGAACACCGACCACGTCCTGTACACCGTCTACTCCACGGTGGGCGCTTTCTACTTCCCCACCCTGCTCCTCATCGCCCTCTATGGCCGCATCTACGTGGAAGCCCGCTCCCGGATTTTGAAACAGACGCCCAACAGAACCGGCAAGCGTCTGACCCGAGCCCAGCTGATTACCGACTCCCCCGGGTCCACGTCTTCGGTCACCTCGATTAACTCTCGGGCTCCGGAGGTACCCAGCGAATCCGGGTCTCCTGTGTACGTGAACCAAGTCAAAGTGCGCGTCTCCGACGCCCTGCTGGAGAAGAAGAAACTCATGGCCGCTAGGGAGCGCAAAGCCACCAAGACCCTGGGGATCATTTTGGGCGCGTTCATCGTGTGTTGGCTGCCCTTCTTCATCATCTCCCTGGCCATCCCGATCTGCACATCCTGCTGGTTCCACCAGGCCATTTTTGATTTCTTCACGTGGCTGGGCTATCTCAACTCCCTCATCAACCCTATCATCTACACCATGTCCAACGAGGACTTCAAACAAGCTTTCCATAAACTGATAGGCTTCAAGTGCACGAACTGACTTGTTAATTACAATGGGGTCGCCTAAGCGCCCTTCAGGGGACCATGCTGTGTCTGGTTCCACAGGTAGGTCGACTCTTCTTTCACTGTTAGTGGGTCTGAACGAGGCTGTCTCTTTTGAGCAAGGGCTGTGGATCCTGAGAAAACCAGGACAGCCCTAAGAGAGCTCTAAAGGAGAATTGTTCAAACTAAGGACAGAGCTGCCTGGCTGAGGAAAAGGCTCACTTCCTCCTTGCAAACCCGTTTCAGCACTGACCCTTCAGCAGCACATTGCAAGGGGGCTGCAACTTTTAGAAAACCAACGATGGAAAAGGGAGCCCTGCACTGCTTTGATACCATGGATGAGGCCCTCTAGAACTAGAGGTACTTGTAGTTCTTGTCTGGAGCCTGTCTGAGACAGAGCTACATACAGCCTGACAGTACTTGAACTAGACACCAACACCCTGTCTTTTGGGGAGAACTCTGTGTTACAGCTTCCTTTAACAGTTACTTTGGCATCCCACAATCTTCATTCAGTTTTTGTTTATTTAAACTTGGTTGGAGAAACTTGCGGATTCCGGTGTGACTTGGATAGCACAGAGAAACCTTGAAGAGTTAACAGCAAAATTCTGATGTTAAGATCTCTATTTTTATTATAAATGAAACTATATGGGATGGGTGGGTGAAAATGGGAGATGGGGAGTATTAAATGGAAAACCAACACCTATGGATTGTTTGTTTTCTGCAGATTTATAATTTTTTAATTTGTATGTAGTGATTGTCAAACCACACTAACAACTCAGACAAAATGTTATGTGTGCTAGTGCCAAAGTCTTCAGATTGCTTTCTTTTTCCTCCTAATTTCATGTACTTGTCATTTTACACATTTAAATCCCCAGAAATGGGGGATATAATGGGTGACTCAGCGCAAGCTGCTGCTATATTTCTTATTAATGCCACTGATGAAACTGATGAGTATGATATAATTTGCAAGGTAAGTATTTTTAATCCCAATCGAGTGAGCCATGGAATTGAGTGAGATGAGATAGGAATAGTTCTTATACAATTAAGGAATGGGTGGCAACAGGAGGATGTATATTTTGACTTGTAAAAAAATCTTAAATGCATGAGACTTTTTTCTGCTAGTCATTTGCACTCTCCTTCCCATCTGTAATTCCTTTGTGTGCTAACATGAAAAGTAACCAAGAGAACTAGCTCCTTTCTCCAAAAGTCTTCAAAATAGTAAAACTCCTAAAACCTATGTTAAAGATAAAAACCTGTTTCTTTTCCCTTGCTATTGAAGTCTGAGTAGGAACAAAATTATTAGAAAGACAAGTAAGGGTTTTCAAAAAGCTTAGAGAAGCTAAAATTGAACCTGGTTCCTTGTGACTCATGGAACCAACCCTCAGACTTCCCAGGAACCCAGAAACTAACAAGCTTTTGAATCTTGGAAATTTGTCATTGACCTGATACTTCTATGGATATAATATCAATAGTGCTTTAAATTTATCTCTGTTTCAAATTTCAAAAATACTTAGTTGTTATCTCAAATTCACTCTGAGGACTGCCTAGTACAGGGCAAGTTACACACTAAAAGATGAAAAATGCATGCTCTAAATAAAATGGAGTAGCCCCAAAGGACTACCTGCATGGAAAATGAACGTCTCTGTGGAACATTCATTATGCCAAAGAAGATTCACACTTTGTTCTTTAGAGAGCTTTCTGCAGTTGATACCTTTTGTCTGCAGAAGCAAGTTATCTTTGTAAAATGGATTCACTCCCTGCTTGAAGCTTCCCAGTCCAGACTGTCAGACAATAGATGTATTGAGCTGAAGTACACTGCTTCCCTGCTGTGCAGACCTTTACTCTGGCATAAAGACTCTTGAAAATATCCTATTCAAAGGTTTACATGTAAACTAAGTACAAAAGAAAATTTTGATCAACACTGACACCTGTCACTGGAATAAGAGAAAATTGTAGGCGTTAGATAATCGTATATTTTTGCTGTATCCCCAACGTCTCTTGTTTGTTTTGTGTGACATTTCTCCTATGGAGAGATCTAGCTTACTACCGAGAGGACTGTGCATAGAGCACATAATTTATTTTTATGTACTGTTGGTCTTTTGGTTAGGCATTTTCTTGGGCCTAAGAAGCAATTAAGCCAACTTCTAGGAGCCTGAGAGAGCAAAATTAATTGAAACCAATAGCCACTTACAAATGATTTCTTTATAGGGCATCTGCAATGATTTTGTCCTCATATTAACAAAATGTGGTCAATTTAGTCAAACGGGTTGTTTTCCATTTATAGATGACCTACCTAAATTTTTGCTTGACTCCTTTGCTGAATCAACTGGATTGGGGGCATACTGTATGAAGTAGAAGCTTGCAAACCCTTGTAGTTATAAGAAATCTAGACTCCTCATCCAGCATTGCACATGGTTATGCAAAGTGTATTATTCATCCCAGGGGTATGTAGTTAAGACTGTTAAGCTTCTTTTCAGTTACTGCTGCCTATAGCATAGATTGTTTCATAAACTAAACATACGACTTTTTGCAGAACCTTATATGGGAGATGGAAATATTTAACTTACATAGAAATGAAAATATATTTTCATTGGCTGTGGTAGCAAATAACATTTTCCATATTGTTGAATTGCACAAATTTTCACAAAAATATATGAATGTATACTCATCCCTAAATGCCAATATTGTCTTGTGTTTCTAGGAATTTTAGAGTTTCCTTTTAAAAAATGGACACTGTACCTATGAATGAATGGTTATTGACTTCAAGAAATTTCCTACAGAACAATATAGGAAACACTGAGTGGACTATAATTTACTCAAGCAGCAAAAGCTCAGATTATGTGCATTTGATGGAGTTACTGTGACTGCAAATTGCCGTTTCCACCTTTCAAAAATGTGTAATTGAAATTTAGGAAAATAATGAAATAAAAGTCCTTTTGTGTTCTACAATGCATTGGGGAGTAATTCTATAATTATGGAAAGATTGCTTCATTGGATTCTGGGTTGCATTTAGGAGCTTGAGCCTTCAAGAGAGACTAATTGATGACTAATGATACTGTGGTGGACTGGCAAGTATGGCCACAATATGTGGGATTTAGTGTATACCTGTAGGAAGAATTTAAAAGGAATTAGACACAGTCTGCAAAGAGTTTAGTCAATTCTGTGATCCCAGGAATTTTCCAAATCAGCATTCTTAGAAGGAATGTTTAGACTTCAGGCTAGAGAATGAGATTCCAAGGCAGTACATGGTACTTCAAATACAGAAAACAGAAAAGGAGAAGCTGAATTAGAAGCAGGCTTGGGGCGGGGGCAGGCAGAGACCTAAGAGGAGGAGACCAAGCATCAGAGTGCTGCTAAGTCACTTCAGTCGTGTCCGACTCTGTGCAACCCCACAGACGGCAGCCCACCAGGCTCCCCCATCCCTGGGATTCTCCAGGCAAGAACACTGGAGTGGGTTGCCATTTCCTCCTCCAATGCATAAAAGTGAAAAGTCAAAGTGAAGTCGCTCAGTCGTGTCCGACTCAGCGACCCCATGGACTGCAGCCTACCAGGCTCCTCCGTCCATGGGATTTTCCAGGCAAGAGTACTGGAGTGGGGTGCCATTGCCTTACAGGTAGAAAATAAAGCTTTTGGAATCAGAAAGCTCCAGGTTCAAGTTGCAAATAGAGCATGTTATTGCTGTGTGGTTCTCCTCAAATGCAGCCTACTTGCGATTTGTTGCAAAGGCTTAGAGCCTATACACATAGAGCATTTATCAAGATCCCTGACACTTTTTATCGCTCAGCAGATGGTACTTCCTCTCCAGCAGTTATTTTGTCATTGCCCTTTTTGTGGATGCAGGACACCTGCAGCAGAGAAAAACTTGAAGGCTTTTTGAGAGAGGTTGGACTGAAGAAAGTCAAGCTAGCCCAAATGGAAGAAACATGGCTAAACTAGAAGCAACTGAGGCTTGAAACTTTTCACGCTTATGCTCTGGGCTGGCAACGCGCAGCCAAGAGGCCAAAAGAGAGCAGGAGAGATGGTTTGTGGTGGCTCTCCTGGCCAAGAGGAAATTGCAAAATATTTCATTTCCTGTAGCATCCTCTCATTGATTTTTAAACCCTCTTTCCTCTTTCTTGTCTAGAGATTTCCAATTGTTTTCTAGTATCCAAAGGCCCTCACCACATTCATGTCTTCTCTCAGCGTCTCATTTTCCACTTCTCTGCTTTTTTCTTACCTGTGCAAAGCCGTGATAACCAATGATAAAGGGTTGATCTCATACGGTTCTTATCTTAGCTGTGATGGACTGATTGGGCATTCCTGGGTTTTTATATTATAACCAAAGGAAATTTTTGGACTAAATGAATGAGAAAAAAAAAAAGCTTTCAACGTGGGGCATCTACTTGAGTTTTCAGGTGAGAAGAGCCTGGTAGGAAAAGGATGTGAGAAATGATGGCTCCAAATCTTTTCTCAAAAACCTGTGCTTGAACCGTCCACCAGGGGGCAGAGCGCCTCTGAGTTGTGTGGAGGCCGCAGGTGCTCAGTACTCACAATCGGACTCCCTCTTCCTGGACACTGCAAAAGGTATCAGCCTTCCTAGGCTTCGAGAACATGGAGATCCATGAACCACGGAAGGTGGGGTTTATCATTTATTTTAAAATAGAAGCTTTTTCAGAGCTGAAAATTCAGGCAGAAGATCCTTATAATAAAACTAAAGGTTTTCTTCATATTTACAAACTTATTTTCTTATTCTTCACTTGTCCTAAAAAAAATGCTACAAAATTAGTATTTTAAAACGTTGTGACCTTTGATTATTGTGCCATCGAGTGAAGTCAGAGATTAGAATATAAAGAATTTACATACAAATAGGGCTACTTACTTACTTAAACTTACCTTTTGTCATGATTTTTCACATCATAGTTTTCTTTTTTCCTTTCAAAATGTCATTGGCTTGAAGTTAATAGATCCATAGCTCAAAGGTCGAACACTACCATTTACCATTTAAAGAGAATATTGCTTTTTTTTTTGCACAGAAATCAGGTATATTTATATATGTCAGTTTTTTCCAGGAGGCAGACTTTCAAGTCTGTGTAATTTTGGCATTTACTTTAAAAACAGGCATATATAAATGTGAGTACAATCTTATGTATCACAAAATAAATTTTCCGTGTCAGAAAACTGATCATATATAATGAGAAAGCCAGTGAGGTTATAGCATTGCCATTTTCCTTAACTGTTACTCTCTACATTTTCACTGTCCCCAGTGGGGAGTTTTCTGTGTGTGATTTCACACATCCGTCAGTTAAATAAGACTTTCAAAGTCAACATTCACATTTTAGGATTAAACTAGGATTTCCAGTGCTCCCTGAGAGAGACCTAGTCCCTAGAATTGGGCCAGCTGACAGAGAGATCGTCTTAACACTATTCCTAGTAGAGTGTGTGAAAGAAAATGTCCATTTCTTCTTAATTTGCACATATTTCCAAAGATAGGAGGAAGGAAAAAACAAAAACAGAAACTCTTTCCAAACAGCAAACTGGAAATCTATTTAACAAGAATGATCTTATAATATTTCTTGTACCTAAAGTGAACAGATGGCAATATAGGGAGCCATTTATGGCAAATGCTTAAAAGAATCTACACATGGCTTGTTTAAATGATGCACAAAGGCATGACTCACATCCTCCCGACGCTGTGGGAACATTCCACACATTAGCCTCCAACTGGTCATCTCACGTTGGGATAACCGATTGAAATTTCAGGAGATCTCTTGCTCACAAATGTGGTGATGGGCTACAGTGATAAAACAGCCCCCAAAGGGTAGGTTACTTGGTCTGGAGGCGGTGCCCAGGGTACTTTTGTCAACACACCTGATTGTCTCTTGTAACACTTACACGCTTGTGCTTACTCTCAGTCGTGTCTGACTCTTTGCAACCCTATGGACTGTAGCCTGCCAGGCTCTTCTGTCCATGGGATTCTTCAGGCAAGAGTACTGGACTGGGTTGTCATTTCCTCTACCAAGGGATCTTCCTGACCCAAGGATCGAACCCGTGTCTCTTGAGTCTCCTCATGTGCTAATCCAGTTTGGGAAAGTGAGTATGGATTCACAGCTCGCCCTGTGACTTGCCAGCCCATTCTTGGCTCATTGAATATTCTCAATGAGTTCAACACTAGGCTGGTCTACTTTCGTGGAGAAGCACTTGTTTTTAACCCAATCTTGCCCAGCTTTAAGGTCCTGGAGTCCACTGTCTTTTCTCCTTTTTCTCAGAGGCTTTCTCACAGAGTATAGCATGTTGGGATAATCACACACGGGGAGTTTAGAACTGGTTGGCCTGAAGCCCCTAACACTTGGTTGATTTAAAATGCAAGAGCAAGTGTTTGAAATCAGAAAAACGAGTTTAAATGCATTTTTGGCAACCATGAGCAAGTTCCTCTATAAATGTAGTCTTACACACCTTTATGTTTGCAGGTAAAAGTTGAATGGGATAATGCAATTGTTTTCACCCTTTGCTCCATATTTCATTTATCAGGAGAGCTTTAAAAAGAACTTTGTTCAGATCCTGTCTCAGACTAATTAAATTATGTTATCTGGAGTAAGGCCTGATAGTTTTATTTAAAACATTTTCTCTGGGTAATTCTAACATGTGACCAGGGTGAGATCCACTGAGGATATGTATACACAGCTCTTAGAGCCGTGTTTGCACACGCAGGATCTTTGGGTGTGAAGGGGGACCCTGAATAATATGGAAAGTCAAGTAGATTTGGCCTTTCACAATTGTGCTTCTTGAAATTTAATGCTCATATGAATTACGTGGGGACTGGGTTAAAATGCAGATTCTGATTCAGCAGGTCTATGGAGCAGCCTGAGATGATGCATTTCCAACAAGTGGTCAGGAAACACCAATGATGCTCATCAATGGACCACACTTTGAGTACAAGAGCTTAGTGACAGAGTATCTACTGTTTCCTAAAGATGGATATATATATGTGTGCACACACACACACACACACACACATATATATTAATGTAAAACTTACAGATGAGAAAATGTATTTTTTTAAAGTACAATGCATTATGTTTTCTTGACTTGTTTACATTGTATTCATGTCTCAGCTTCAGAAGTTGTGAAATACTTCCTTTTACATGCTATCTCCCAGATGCTTCAAATCCTGTCTACCCTAAAACAAACAGCTTATTTCTGCATCTGAATCGGCAAAGCATGACTCTCAGATTCAGTCCTTTGTTTTTACTTCACTTCCAAATAAAGGCTTTGTCTTTTGTTTTAAAAAAAGTTAGTTAAAAATATAAGGCAAATGATAAAACAACAATTAAAATAAAGAAATAACAATTGTGAGCATGTGGAAGGCAGCACAATTTCCTTGTAATCTGTTTCACTTAGTAAACCCACTTGGATTCCATCTGTTAATACACACAAATACACACACACACACACTTACAGCCAGGAAACACACCATGCCCCCTGACCTCTTCCAAGCGAATTGGTATGGATAAAAATGTACATTTAAACTGTTGGATTCAGAAATATTAAATATAAATGCTTTGACTGTGATGAGTAATGCATGGCAGGAGGTATTACCCTTTTATGGAAACTTACTGAGAAATACATATGTCAAAAACTTGGGTACTGAAACATACGCCTATTTTTACATGGAGTCAAATTTCTGAGTGAAAAGTAAATTCAGGCAAGTAAGAGGATGTTTCAGGTATTAGAGTTTTTTCTCATTATATAGATAAAACTTCTAAATTAATACTATATTTTCTCTGTTTTTTAATTGGATGTACTATTAGCAAAGTCCTTCTTTGCCAGGAGTTTCCATTCTTTTCCTCTCCTGTCTCTATCTCCACCTTCCTCCCACCCCCAGAATTCTAAAACATTACCACAAACAACAAAGCCCAGTAAGTATTGGAGAACAGAAACTTGGTAGTCACAAAACTGTCTTAAAATCAAAACACTTAGACTAAATATAAAAGAAAAACTTCCTTTCATCAAGTAGCTACCAGAGAAGGCAATGGCAGCCCACTCCAGTGCTCTTGCCTGGAAAATCCCAAGAATGGAGGAGCCTGGTGGGCTGCAGTCCATGAGGTCTCGAAGAGTCGGACACGACTGAGCAACTTCACTTTCACTTTTCACTTTTATGCATTGGAGAAGGAAATGGCAACCCACTCCAGTGCTCTTGCCTGGAGAATCCCAGGGACAGGGGAGCCTGGTGTGATGCTGTCTATGAGGCTGCACAGAGTCAGACACGACTGAAGGGACTTAGCAGCAGCAACAGCAGCAGCAAGTAGCTACAATAGTGAGTGTGTAGGGCTGTAGAATCTCCTCTGTTTTGGATAAAAAATATACATATAAATTGGAGAAAATTCTGCTCAAAATAGTTTTTGCCTTCTGTGCTTGATTATCCTGGAGAAGGAAATGGCAACCCACTCCAGTGTTCTTGCCTAGAGAATCCCAGGGATGGGGGAGCCTGGTGGGCTGCCATCTATGGGGTTGCACAGAGTTGGACACAACTGAAGTGACTTAACAATTAGCAACTTGATTATCCCTGATGGCTCATATGGTAAAGAAGCTGCCTGCAGTGCAAGAGACCCAGGTTCAATATCTGGGTTGGGAAGATCCCCTGGAGAAGGGAATGGCTATCCACTCCAGTATTTTTCCTGGAAAATTCCTTGGACAGAGAAGCCCGATGGGCTACAGTCCATGGGGTCACAAAGAGTCAGACACGACTGAGTGACTCACACATACACACACACATCCATTTTTAGTTGAGACAAAGATATCTGACATAGAAACTTTGGTAAACTTGGAATTAGAATCCAGATCCAGGCTGACCTTGGTTCAAATTTCAGGTTTATTACTGGCCAGTTCTCTAACCTTTACCGAACTGACCAATCATGTCTTCAAGTATTAACGTAGGCTGAATGGTATTTTCTCCACAGCTTAGTGATGAGGATTAAACAAGCTGCCATATGGCAGTGCTCAGTCCAGAGAGTGCTTAAAACGTGGTAGTTGTTGACTAGATTCCCTCTGTTCAGACAAAATGAACCAGGTGTCTATCCAGAGACCCTGGAATTTGGAGGCAGAAAAACTGTTTAAACTTCTGTTTTTGTTCCTTATTAGTATGCAATTTGGATCATGCTATTCAGTTTCTGTAAATGGCAGTTTTTCTATACCTAAAATAGGACTAATATGTCCCTCTTGAAAAGATCTTAAGACGATGGTATTACATAATAATGCAGACATCTGAGACAGTTCTTGGAGCAATGTGATTGCCAGGGGAATTCAGTATTCTACTCTGTTTGCTGCCTTTTCTGTCTTTAGGAGCTAGGATCTGATATTATTTGCTATTCTTCCAAGTTAGCCAAATCCCTTTTATTGTTAAAAGTGAGGTCTGGACAGATTTTTGGTTTGGAACCTGTTTTATTGACACTATCTCAAAATCAATTTTATGCTGAGATTCAAGAGATTCTAGAAAACATACCCTGTTTCCTGCCCAAGAACCCACTTCCTGTATTTTAAAATATAAATACTTCTTGAAGTTTTGTCATATTCTATTAGCCATGAGTCCTTTACACCTTAATGTAAATAAGTTTCTTAGTGTCATGGATATGGATAGTTGGAGCCGAGAACATTAAAATAATGTGACTTTTGAATATTACAGGATAAGAAAAGACTAATTTTGAACTGTGACTCAAATATTTCTAGATAGACAAAAATGAGCAGCAACATGTCACAAGTAGTCATGTAAGAGCCCCAGGGGAAGAGTGAAATTTAAGAGATTATTTAAAATAAAACTTATCTTTTTAAAATAGTTTAACAGCATGCTTACATTTTATACTGTATATTTCTGTAAGATTTTTGATTATTTTAAATACCACAAGCATTCAAGCTTGCTGGAAGAAAAAATAATTTGGGATGGTAAATAAGTCACTGTACTCAGCTAGAAAAATGCAGCTGAGCTCAGACAAGCTAACTTGCTGTGCGTTTTAATGTTCACTGTGGGTTTCTCCACATTAAAGGTGGCTGGCCAGTGTATATTTCTAAGAGAAAATACTCTAGTAGACACATAGAGTGTGCTTTCCTGACCTCGTATAGGTGCAGTTCCAAGCACCACAAATATATACTGAGTAGCTGTTTGTCCACAATAACCCAAACCACTGTCCAGAGACAATGAAATAATTTTAAAGGTCACTTAGTCTGCATTTAATCAAGTCTGTTTTCATCTTTGACTGCTCGTGTTACTCAGTGGTATTCATAAAACACAGATATTTGCTATAGCAACAGCCACAAGCTAACACTGCAGGGCGGATGGACTGGCCAGATTATTTTCATTCACGAAGGAGATCCCTCCCCTGCCTTTATGAAATGACCTATTTTAGATCAAAAGAAGGACCCAAACAAGGCAGGTAGGAAGGGCAGTGAGAAAATATAATCAAGACTCTCCCAGGTAGCTGACCCACAAACAAGAAGATAGTCATAAGTGCACAGATTATCCCCAAGGAGTGAGGGTTAGGAGTCTAATATCAGCTCTCCAGACCAGGGGTCTGGCATCCAGGAAGACAAAACCCCAGAATGCCTGGCTTTGAAGGCCAGCAGACTTGCATGTGGGAATCCAGAGGCTGTAGGACACAGAGAGTCAGCTCTTAGAAGGGCACACGTGGAATCTCACATGCCCCGAGTTCCAGGGACCTGAGTCAGACACATTTGTTGATCTCAGAGAGGAAGGAGGCCAGTGGGATACCTGTTGGCGACAGAGAAG
Organism: Bison bison bison; assembly: GCF_000754665.1. Taxonomy (NCBI): domain Eukaryota; kingdom Metazoa; phylum Chordata; class Mammalia; order Artiodactyla; family Bovidae; genus Bison; species Bison bison. The sequence continues at coordinate 2,848,593 of NW_011494934.1, forward strand.
CTGGCAGCAGCAAATTTAGGATGCTCATTCTAACACAAAGACATTCCATTTTAGTGTCTTTCCTCTAGCTAGTTAGTACCAGGAGATTACCTACCTACCAGCAAGCCAACAACTGTCCTGGGACCCCTGGGCCAGCAGCCAGTCATACTGGAGCCTGGGCCCACCTTTCAGCTTGCTGGCATCAGCTCCAGGACCCACCAGTCCCTCAGGAAGCTGTCCCAGGATCCAGCTACCTATCTACCCACCTACCAATTGGCTAGCAGCCATTGAATGAGGCAGGTCCTGAGAGCCGGCTAGCCAGTGGCTAGCAGATGCACAGTAGATGGCTCTGCCACTATAGAAAGGTGCCTGCAGTCCGGATAGAGGGCACCCCTAGAGGATATAACTCTAATGACTGACAGGAAGTGAAGTTCTGGGCCCTAAAGAACAGCTTCTACATATGGCCACTTCTCCAAGATTAGGAAATGTAACTTATCTACCAAATACACTGAAATAAACAAAGAGAATTATACCAAATGGGGTGACAGAGGAATATGTTCTGAACAGAAGAATAGGACAAAACTCCAGATGAAGAACTGAGCAAAATAGAGATAAGCAATCTATCCAATAAAGAGATGGATAAGCAATCTATCCAATAAAGAGATGGATGATCTCTCTATGATCTTTATGATTTCTTTATGATCCCTCTTTATGATCTCTTAAGGTAATGATCATAAAGATGCACAGTGAACTCAGGGAAGAATTGATGAATACAATGTGAAGTTTAACAAATATTTAGAAACTATAAAGAAGAATTAAACAGCTGAAGAATACATTAACCAAAATTAAAAATGCACTAGAAGGAAGCAGTAGTAAATCAGATGATGCCAAGAAATGATCATTAAAGACAGAGTAGTGAAAACTACCCAAGTTTGAAAAGAAAAAATAATTTTAAAAAATAAAGATAATTTAAGAGACTTCTAGCACAAAATCAAGCATATTAACATTCACATTCTAGAGGTCCCAATAGAAGAAAGAGAAAGAGGTGGCAAACTTATTTGAGGAAATAATGATTGAAAACATACTTCATCTGAGAAAGGAAACAGTTATCTATGCCTGAGAAGCACAGAGAGTCTCAAGCAAGATGAACCTATAATCAAAATGACAAAAATTAAATATAAAGGGGAAATCTTAAAAGGACTAAGAGAAAAGTAACTAGTTACATACAAGGGAATTCCCAAAAGACAGTTAGTCAATTTTAAGGAGAAATCTGCATGCCAGCATGGTGTAGCACAAAGCATTCTAAGTGGTGAAAAAGAAAACAAATTTACAAACAAGAATCTTCTATCCAGCAAGGCTATTATTCAGACTGAAAGGACAGATAAAGGATTTTACAGGCAAGAAAAACATACAAGAGTTCAGTACCACTAAGCTAGCATTATAAGAAATGTTCAAATAATTTTTCTAAGCTGAGAAGCCCACAACTAGAAATATGAAAATTACACACACCAAAAAACCCTCATAAATAAAGGCAAGCATATAGTAAAGTAGTAGATCAACCACTCATAAAGCTGTTAATCAGATGGAAGTTATAAGACAAAAATAATAAAATCATCTATATCCAAGTAAGTAAAGGGATACACCAAACAAAAAATGTGAAATAATAATGTCAAAACATTAAGCAGGGAGATGATAAAAATGAAGGGTACTTAGAATGTTTACGAACTTAAGAGTTCATCAACTTAAAATAATCATATATATATATATATATATGTTATTATACATGAACCTCATGGCAACCATCAATCAAAACTATTTAACAGATATACATAATACAAAGAAAACAATCCAAACATAAGACAAAACACACATCAAGTCATTAGGGCAGAAAGCAAAATAAGAAAGGAACAGAAAAGAACTATAAGGTCAAGCAAAAATCAATGAACAAAATGGCAATAAGTACATGCTAAGTCACTTCAGTCGTGTCCGACTCTGTGTGACCCCAGAGACGGCAGCCCACCAGGCTCCCCTGTCCCTGGGATTCTCCAGGCAAGAACACTGGAGTGGGTTGCCATTTCCTTCTCCAATGCATGAAAGTGAAAAAAGCACATACCTATCAATAATTATTTTAAATATAAATGGACTAATGCTCTACTCAAAAGATAGAATGGCTGAGTTGATTAAACAACAACAACGAGCCTAATATATATGCTGCTTACAAGAGACTCACTTCAGATCTAAAGACCCACACAGACCAAAAGTGAGAGTATGAAAAAGTATTCATGTAAATAGAAATGAAAAAACAAAAACAAAAAAGTAGCAGAGTGATACTTATATCAGACAAAATAGGCTATTTTCAAGATGTCAACACAGTTTATTGGGAAAAGTTCATATTGAAAACTGCAGCTCCTCATTTGTATAACTTATAAAAATAATATTTTGGTATATAAAATGAATTGGTTTTATATATCAAATTATTATGTAAGTACAGATGGCAAAAACATCCATATATTTGCCATTCAGATAAATTTCACATTCCTGACTTCTCCTGTGGCATGTCTCACATCAGATTTAAGACATCTCTTTGCCAAGGAGGCCCTGGTTTTTAACTAAGTTTATGCTTACAGTTGCACTCTATCAGAAGCTGTGTCTATAGAGCCTAGTCAAAACTAAGATGAAAAATTCAAGGCATTTCTTCCCTTTAGTCTATTTTGATATAATTTTTGTGATAAAACCAGGCACTAATGCTTTACTGAACAATCTTATCGTACCAATCAGTCAAGATGAATTAGACCAGTCCATCTTTCGATCTCATATATATAAAACAGTACTGATTTATTAGTATATAATTTTCCCTCATCCCAACTCTATAAACCACTTTCAAAGAAAACCTTATCTTAAAGTTTTACTACTTAAGGTGGCCTTAATATTTTGCAATAGGCTTTGGTCATGAAAAATATACTCTTCTCAATGCCATATCAACTTAACATGATCAGAAAAAGAATCAATTATTAATGTTATTAATTAAAAACTCATAAATAATGCATATTAAAGAAATAATTATGCTTCTTTAAATGGCTGGAGGTTTGAAAAATATTTATTCTTTTCACTTCTTTTAGCATCAGTTCAGTTTAGTTCAGTCACTCAGTCATGCCGACTCTGCAACCCCATGAACTGCAGCATGCCAGGCCTCCCTGTCCATCAACAACTCCCGGAGTCCACCTAAACCCATGTCCATTGAGTCAGTGATGCCATCCAACCATCTCATCCTCTGGTGTCCCCTTCTCCTCCTGCCCTCAATCTTTCCCAGCACCAGGGTCTTTTCAAATGAGTCAGCTCTTCACATCAGGTGGCTAAAGTATTGAAGTTTCAGCTTCAACGTCAGTCCTTCCAATGAACACCCAGGACTGATCTCCCTTAGGATGGACTGTTTAGATCTCCTTGTTGTCCAAGGGACTCTCAAGAGCCCTCTCCAACACCACAGTTCCTAAGCATCGATTCTTTGGCGCTCAGCTTTCTTTATGTTCCAACTCTCACATCCATACATGACCACTGGAAAAACCAAAGCCTTGACTAGACGGACCTTTATTGGCAAAGTAATGTCTCTAACAATTTTTTACTAATATCCTCGTCTTTAGTGCTTAATAGACTCAGTCCATTCCATCTGGGAAAAACAATCTCTGAAGCCTTCTTATTTTTACCTTATAAATTGGTATGATTAATACTCATATTCTTGTACAAATGTAGTATAAGTTATACAGATAGTTACAAGAAAACATTGGCAAATTATAGATAATTAGTTAAAAGACATCTTATTTAGCTCTATAAAACAAACATGTAAAATATGAATATAAAATTATAGCAGCATTTAAGAAACATTTTCTTTTAAATTATTTTAGCATTTTGAATAATTGTATGAACATTGTCATAAAAGGATGTCATAAAAGCTCACATTTTTCTGAGGAAAACAACTTGTTTGCAATCCATCTCAGGAGCAGTGATTTTCTTCTGCTTATTTCCCATCTTTGGTGGATGTAAAGAAATACCTTGGCTTGGCCTTTTTGCCACCCTGCTGACACTCATGGGCCTCTCTCCAGTGGTGTCTGACCACTATGCACTCCTCTCCTTTGAAGTCCACTGTCATGATATTGTCCTATGGCTTGGCCTGTTATATATATATAAAATACACATGTATGTGTATACATATATATACACACACACACACACGTGCACACAAACATATATGCTACGTTCCATCCCAAAGCAGCATAATACACATTCTTTTCAAGGGCATCTGGAACATTCTCCAGGATAGATCACATGCTAGGCCACAAAGCATGTCTCAGTAAATTTAAGAAGACTGAAGTCATAGCAATCATCCTTTCTGACCGCAACAGCATAAGACCAGATAGCAACAAGAACAAAGTGGAAAAAGCAAACACGTGGAATCAAAACAATGTGCTACTAAACAACCGTGCATCACTGAAGAATCAAAAAGAAATTTAAAAAAATGCCTTGAGATAAATGAAAATGGAAACACAATGTTCAAAAATCTATAGAGCTATCAAAAGCAACTCTAAGAGGAAAACTATAGTGAAATAAGCCTACCTCAGGAAACAAGAAAAATTTTAGACAAATATTTAAATTTATACCTAAAATAAACAAGAAAAGAATGAATAAAGCAAAACCTAAAGTTAGCAGAAGAAAGAAAGTTAAATTGTTCAGAGTGGAAATAAAGAGACTAAATAAACAGAAGAAAGAACCATTGAAATTAAGAATTGATTCTTTGAAAATATGAACACAATTAATAAGGCTTTAGATAGAGTCATCAAGAAAAGGGAGGACCCAAATAAATAAAATCAGAAACGAAAGAGAACTTATAACTGACGCTACAGAAATACAAAGGATAAAAGGATAAAAGATACTACTACTTAATGCCTATAAGTTGAACAACCTAGGAAAATGGATGGATTCCTAGAAACACACAATTTTCCAAGACTGAATAAAGAAGAAATGAAGAATATAAATAGAATGATTACCAAGAATTACATTGAATAAATAATCAAGTGTTTGCTAACAAACAAAATCCAGGGACAGAGGGCATCACAAGTGAATTCTACCCAAACACTTAAAGAAGAGTTTAGAATTCTTCTTTTTAAATTGTTCTAGAAAATTAGAGAAGAATTGCCTCGAAACTAATTCTACAAAGGCATCATCACCCTGATACTGAAACAGATAAAGACACCAAAAAAACAAACAAGCAAGCAAGCAAAAACAGACCAATATCACTGATGAATATTGATGCAAAAATCAACATAATATTAGCAAACCAAATTTAGCAACACATGAAAAGGCTCATACTCTATGATCAGGTGGAATTTATTCCAGAGGTCCAAGGATGATTCAGTATCCACAAATCAATTAATTCAATACACTGGAATAACCAAAGGAAGGATAAAAGTCACATAATAATCTCAATAGATGCAGCAAAAGCTTTTGACAGAATTCCACATCCATTTATGATAAAATATCAAAAAAGTGGGTAATGAAGGAACATATCTCAACATAATAAAGGCCACTTATAATGAACCCACAGCTAACATCATGTTCAATGTTGAAAAGATGAAAGCATTTTCTGTAAGATCAGGAAGAAAATAAGGATGTCCATTCCCATCACTTGTTTTCAACATAGTACTGAATGTTTGTTCTAGCCACAGTAATCAGACACAAAAAATATGATAAAAAATCCAAATTGGAAAAGAATACATAAAACATCACTGTTTGCAGATAACATGATACTGTATATAGAAAATCTTAAAGACACCACCAAAAAGCTATTAGAAACAATAAAAATTTCAGTAAAGTTGCAAGATACAAGATTAACATATAGAAATTGATTGTATTTCTTTACACTAACAATGATTAGATAGAGAAGTTTAGAAAACAATCCCATTTATAATAGCATCAAAAGAATAAAATACCTAAGAGTAAATTTAAGCAAGGAGGTGAGAGACCTGTGCTTTGAAAACTATAAGACATTGTCAAAACAAATGAAAATGGACACAAATGGATGCATATACTCTGTTATGGATTGGAAGAATTAGTATTATTAAAATGACCATAGGCAATCTACAGATTCAATACAATTCCTATTAAAATACCAAAGAAGTAGAACAAACACTTCTAAAATTTTTATGGGAACACAAAAGACCCCAAATAGCCAAAGCAATCTTGAGAAAGAACAAAGCTAGAGGTATCATGCTCCCTGATTTAAAAGAATACTCCAAAGCTATAGTAAATTAAAACAGTATGGTGCTGGCATAAAACAAACACATAAATCAACAGGACATATTGAAGTGACTAGAAATGAACCCACACATGTATAAGTAAGTAATTTATGACAAAGAATGCAATAATACACATTGGAGAAAAGACAGATTTTTACATAAATGGTGTTGAGAAAACTGAAAAGCTGCATGCAAAAGAATCAAACTGGACTACTTTCTCATACTATATATAGAAACAAACTGAAAATGGATTAACAACTTAAATGTAAGGCCTAAATCCATAAAACTCCCAGAAGAAAACATTGGCAGTATGTGATTTGATAATTGTGTTAGCAATACTTTTTTTGGATATGTCTCTTCTGGTAAGGAAAAAAACAAAAATACACAAATAAGACTTCACTAAACTAAAAATATTTGTACAGTAAAGAAAACTATCAACAAAACAACAAGGCCACTGACTGAATGGGAGAAGTTATCAACAACTGAAATAGCTGATAAGGAATTGATATCCAAATATATAAAGAGCTAATACAACTCAATATCAAAAAGTCAAACAACCCTATTAAAAATGGGTTGTGGACCTAAATAGACATTTTTTATAAAGAAGACATACAGCTTGCCAACAGCCACGTGAAAAGATGCTCAACATCACTCATCAATCAGGGAAATGCAAATCAAAGTCACAATGAACTACAACCTCACAAAAAAGACATTAGATGGTTATCAACAAAAAGACAAGAAATAACAAGTGTTGGCAGAGATATGGAGAAAAGGGTGACCTTGTATACTGTTAGTCAAAATGTAAATTGGTAGGACCACAATGGAAAACAGTATAGAGGTTACTCAAAAAAGTAAAACTATCATATAATTCAGCAATTCCATTTTTGGGTATCTTTCTGAAGAAAACAAAAACACTAAATTGAGAAAATATATTCACCCTTATTTTCAGGGCTTTCAAGGTGGTTCAGTGGTAAGGAATTCACCTGCTAAGCAGGAGTCTGATCCCTGGGTTGGAAAGATCTCCTGGAGAAGGAAACAGCAATGCACTCTAGTATTTTTGCCTGGGAAATCCCATTGACAGAGAAGTATGGCAGGCTAAAGTCTATGGGGTCTCAAAAGAGTTGGACAGGACTTAACAAGTGAACAATAATAATTCACCCTTATGTTCATTGAGGTATTACTTCAGTTCAGTTAGTTCAGTTCAGTCACTGCCTAGTTGTATCCAACTCTTTGCAACCCCATGGACTGCAGCATGCCAGGCTTCGCTGTCCATCACCAACTCCCAGAGCTTGCTCAAACTCATGTCCGAGTCTGTGATGCCTTCCAACCATTTCACCCTCTGTCGTCCCTTTCTCCTGCCTTCAATCTTTCCCAGCATCAGGGCCTTTTCAAATGAGTCAACTCTTTGCATCAGGTGGCCAAACTACTGGAGTTTCAGCTTCAGCATCAGTCCTTCCAATGACTATGATTGACTGGTTTAATCTCTTTGCAGTCCAAGGGACTCTCAAGAGTCTTCTCCAACACCACAGTTCAAAAGCATCAGTTCTTTGCCACTCAGCTTTCTTTATGGTCCAACTCTCACAACAATACATGACTACTGGAAAAACCATAGCGTTGACTAGATGCACTTTTGTTGGCAAAGTAATGTCTCTGCTTTTTAATACGCTGTCTAGGTTGGTCATAGCTTTTCTTCCAGGGATCAAGCATCTTTTAATTTCACGGCTGCAGTCACCATCTGTAGTGATTTTGGAGCATAAGAAAACAAAATCTGTCACTGTTTCCATTGTTTCTCCATCTGTTTGCCATGAAATGATGGGACAGGATGCCATGATCAAAAAACTCAGTTTTTTGAATGTTGAGTTTTAAGCCAACTTTTTCACTCTCCTCTTTCACTTTCATCAAGAGGCTCTCTAATTCCTCTTCAATTTCTGCCATAAGGGTGGTGTCATCTGCATATCTGAGCTTATTTTGTTTTCTCCCAGCAATCTTGATTCTAGCTTGTACTTCATCCAGCCTGGCATTTTGTATGATGTACTCTGCATATAAGCTAAATAAGCAGGGTGACAATATTCAGCCTTGACATACTCCTGCGCAATTAGAACCACAATTGTATTGTATGCTATTGTAAAAACAATACAATTGTTTTTACAATATTACTTACAATAGCCAAAATATGAAAGCAACCTATGTCCACTGATAAAAAGGTTTTATGTGTGTGTAGATACACATATATTAACATTTTTATTAGAGTCTTTATGAGGCCCCTTAGAAAGTTAAGAATAATTGTTAATGAAGAGCAAGACAATATAGGGTTATTGAAAAATGTGATTGAAATGCCAATCCCCTTCTCCTCATCCTTTAAGTCCCAGTTCACTGGCCTTTACCTTTGAGAAACTGCTTTTGATTCTTCCAGGTGGAGATATTTTTCTTGCATTTATGCTGTTTCTGGAGAAGGCAGTGGCATCCCACTCCAGTACTTTGCCTGGAAAATCCCATGGACGGAGGAACCTGGTGGGCTGCAGTCCATGGGGTCACGAAGAGTGGGACACAACTGAGCGACTTCACTTTCATTTTCACTTTCATGCATTGGAGAAGGAAATGGCAACCCACTCCAGTGTTCTTGCCTGGAGAATCCCAGGGATGGGGGAGCCTGGTGGGCTGCCATCTATGGGGTCCGACAGAGTCGGACACGACTGAAGCGACTTAGCAGCAGCAGCAGCAGCATGCTGTGTTTGTAGAATTTCTACAGCATGCCGTGAAGATGCTGCTGCTGCATGTCTACAGATGGGTTTTTAGGAGTGTTAAACAGCATCTAAGGAGAGTATAATGTGAACTTGATCTGTACACTCTTCCTTTTTTGGAGGTTTCAGTGTTCATCTTGAATTCTAGGGCCTGGCACTGAGCTTCATACTTTGCAGGAACTACTTAAATGATCAGTAAATGAATGTGTGAAGAATGAATAAATGAATTAATATTTCACCTTGCAGGGTAATTCTTTGAAAAATATTTTTTCAACCACATGGTTTCCTAAAAGTCTTTTAGTTAAAAGCATACAATTGAAAAATAAATGTGTTACTTTAAAAGAGAATCTGCCTATCTGTTCTTAATAAGATACTGTGAGATTCTGAATCATCAAAAATGACTACATGATACTACTTACTCAAGAAGAAAAATGTACTAATACATTCTAAGAAGATTTTCGGCATCAAAGGTCACAATGAAAAGTCATGGTACTTTAAGAGTCCAATATTTAGCACCAGGAAGCAAAGTTAACCTCATTTCTCCTCTTTCTGCACCATTGCACTTCCATTGTCATTAAATGTTTTAAATACAAATTTCCACACATTGGTCCTTCATGGGATCATTGTTTTCCATCTTGAAATGCCTACTGCAGTTTTGCACAGGATGGTGAAGGAAGATTTTTCTGAAGGTATGAGGTTATGATGAACTAAAATAGCCTACAGGGAAGGAAGCCTAAGGCGGTCAGGAGGGATGGTTGGCAGGAGCCAGGGTGGGAGAGCCGGTCCTCCTAGAAGGAAGGCATTATTCTGGCTCTTGGCTGCTCAGTGCTTCCCGCTGAGTCCCTGACATTCAATGGGAATTGTGGTGAGGAAGGACCTGGTGGGAATCTTGGCTACAGCCATGGGGATTGGAAGTTCACGGGTCCAGAGGTAGAAACAGTAAAATTTTACAGGCATACGGCCTCATTCTGGCACAAAAGATAGAGATTCCTAATCCCTGTTCTTCATAATATAGTCTTTACATTTTTTCAGGTCTGAGTGACAAACATAAGTAGCCCAAGCATCTTTCTTTACTCATCTGCAAAATAAACAATTTCTAAATTAGAATACAAAATCGCCATTTGTTAGGCACATTGATGTCAACAAAGGCCAAGCTTTCATGCAAGATTAGGATATTCTTTTCAAATGATTTAGGCATTAATACAATAACAACAACAACAGATTTTGGTAGCCTAAATAATTAATTAAAATTTGTGGTTTGCATTGATTGAGTTCATGAGATAAGTGCACATTTCTCTTCTTTCTGCTCTCGTGGACCCACCGCACAGTCTTTGAACAAATGTTAAATGATGGGAAATTTTTGTTTATTGTGTAATTCAATAGCCCTGCATTACAGCTGCTTATTATGTGATTGTAAGATGCAGTGACAAGGAAAATTGCAAGTTTCTTGTGCTGACTGGCACAAACAATGCAATTAATTAGTTGACTCTCAATTACACAGAAGTATGAAGTTGCTGTGCAAGTATCAAGCTCAAGTTTTGTTGTTGTTTTTTTTTTTTTCTTAAGGGGAAACAATGAGCAGGGGGAAAGAAAATGATTTTGACAGAAGATTACGTTTATTGTGACAAGCTTTATCACTCCAATATCAAGTTCGTTTCTTGGGGCTGAGCGAGGAGAAGAAAAGAGAGCACAGAGGTGAGAACCAATAAGAAAAGCAGTGTGTTGGGAGCAGCAATATTTCCGATCATTTATCATTGACACTCCCAAATGAGTGTTTAAGAATTAAATTATCTTGTCATTTCCCTAAGGACTGAAGTTATGAGTAATGGAAAAAGAAACCAAACTCATACCCTCTTCTCTGTAAAATCAACCTGCTATCTAAGCAAGTGAAGTCTATATCTTGGCTGCTTCTAATTAAATACAGGATTGTTTCATTACTTCTTAAGCTTCCTGTCACATGTATCGGTTCTCCCTGAAAACAACAGAAGAGATTGCTGTTTGGAGTCTCTGGTTTTGAATACTGCTCTGTGTAAACAATATACATGGGTATCCTGATAAACAATGGATTTATTTTGGTACCAAGCGACGTGTTTTTTTTGGAATTGTGGATATATAAAATCTCAATTCCTCTATTCCAAAACAAGTGCCAGAATTTCTTCAGTACTGAGGCACTATGGTGATGGTTTTATATACATCATCTCACTGAATCTCAAGAACACTGAAATGGTATTGCTATGGTTATTGACAGTCCCATTTCCAGCTGTACCTCCTCATTTACCTGATGCCCAGGTATAGTAAATGTCCTAGCCCTTGGAATACAGATGCCATTTTCCTGGTCCACATATCTGCTACTCCCTCTATTGGTATTGGACCTGGGAATGTCTACTCATCTTCTAAGATGCAGCTCAAACAGCAATTTTTCTGCCTTGTGCTCTTATGCAGAACTAATTACTGATTCCCTTTGCTCTCATACCAACTTACAAAAGGCCTCTGATTCCATTATATTGTATTTTTACTAACATGTCTATATCTTTAAGTGGATTTAACATTTTTAAGGACATTAATTATTATTTATTCATCTTTGTAACTCCATGGCCTTAGCAGAGGTTCTAAGCTATAAAAGAAACTATAAATGTTCACTAACTTGTTAAATGGTTATGGTTAATTTCATAGATTTACTAATGTTTCTGCGTTAACATCTAGGTTTATCCTGAGAAGTGACACGTTTTTTGTATCTGTATTATTCCTTATTATTTGTTGTTTAGTTGTCAAGTTGTTTCGACTCTTTGCAACACTATGGACTGTGGCCTGACACTCTTCTGTCCATGGGATTTTCCTGGCAAGAATCTTGAAATGGGTTGCCATTTCCTACTCCAGGGGATCTTCCTGACCCAGAGATTGAACACGCCTCTGCTATGCCTCCTGCATTGGCAAGAAGATACTTTACCACTGAGCCACCTGGGAAGCATTCCTCATTATAAGTATGCTTAAATATTTTGTACATTTCTGGGAGAAAAAAGGTTTTATTTTTTCCCCTTAAAGGGGAATTCTTTAACAAACTAATTAAAAAGTCACATGCTTCTGTTAGGTGGACGCTTACTCTTCACATCGTCCCATTTCCACAAAGCCTTGATGAAAATTCCCAGATTTAAAGAAATTCACAATATCAACAAGAGAAGCTGTGTGGCATGGAGGGAAAACAGAATTTAGAACTCAGAGACATGGCTTTGAGTCATAAAATTTCCCTTGAGTAAATGAGTGACTTTGGGGAACTCAATTTTGTTTAGCATCTATATTTACTTACAGAATCCTTATAAGGTTTAAGAAGATGTATTTACTGTGTCATTGCTTTTCCAGTTTCTGGGTACACAGAAGTGAATCAAACTGCCCAATCCCTGTCATCATGGAGTTGACATTCTGGAGGGGCATTGAGACAATAGTCAAGTAAATATAAAGCAGGAAGTAGTAGTAGTACTGGGAAGAAAATGGAATGGTACACAGCAGTGTGCTCTTTTAGTGAGGCCTGCCAAGGAAATCCTCTTTAATAAGGGGACATTTGAAAAGAAACTGTAGGGAAATGAGAGTGTGGGCCAAACTGGTGTGTATGGGGATGAGAGCTCAGGCCAGTGAGGTCAGCTGTTATCATTCTTTGAATATTTGCTTTGAATGTCCCCAAACTTGGAAGACATATTAGTAATTACAATGATCTCAATGGAAGAAAGTGTGCACAAAAAAAGGAAACTATTTCCAGACATTTTCCCACTTCAAAGCACCCTTCCGATAGACCTGCTGGTCTTACTGGGTTGCTGCCACTGAAATTCAAGACACTTGCCTTTTCCCAGTAATGTTAGATTGTCCAATTGCAAATTCATTTATATGTCCCCATGTGTACTTTTGGAGTAGGAAATGGCAATCCACTCCAGTATCTTTGCTTGGAAAATTCCATGGACAAAGGAGCTTGGCAAGCTACAGTCTCTGGGTTGCAAAGAGACACAATTGAGCACACACACACATTATTTGTACTTAAAAGAAATTAACTTAGAGCTCAAATTTACTTTCATAGTTTCTTGAAGTCTGTGCCTTTTTCCTATAAATATTGGCTAAACTGATGAATGCTTTGTATATATATTGAGAGAAGCAATGAGAAAAGTAAATGCATAGACAGTTAATACTAAAAATTAGCTGTGAGAACTCCCTAGCAGTGCAAGGGTTAGGACTGCAAACCTTTATTGCCTAGGACATGGGTTTAATCCCTGGGAAGGTAAGATCCCACAAGCCTTCTAATGCAGTCAGATAAATAAAATTATCTTTAATCTTATAAGATGGTGGAGTAGAAGGACATACTCTTATTTTCTCCTACAAGAACTAAAAAATTGCTACTCGCTGCTGTATAACCATCAACGGGAGAATGTTGGATCCCACCACAAAAAGATACTCCATTTCCAAGGGCAAAGGATAGCTTCAACAAGATAGTAGGAGGGGGAAAATCGTGTTTAGAATCAAACCTCATACCCACCAGACCCTCAGAGGGCTCAAACAAAACCTTGTGTGCACCAGGACCCAGGGATCCCACAGAGACTGAGCCAGATCTGCCATTGAGTGCTTCAGCGTCTCCTGTGGAGGCACGGGTCATCAGTGGCCAGCCACAGGGACAGGGGTTCTGGCTACAGCAGACCTGGGAGCCACCACGTGTGGCATAAAACTTCTTGGAGGAGATCACCATTAGCCATATCATAGAACCACTGGGCAGACGACTCATAAAACTGAAGAACAATTATACCAAAGAAGTTCTTGCACTGTTATGAAAGTTCTAGGATCCACAGCAGATTTCCCAACTTGGGGATCCAGCAACTGACTGATCTGGCACATTCCCCAGGGGATTTGACTTCAGAGGTTAGTGGGATATGATTACAGAACTTCCACAGGAGTAGGGAAACAGACTCTTGGAGGGCACAAAGCCTTGTGTACACCAGGAGTCAGGAGGAAGGAGCAGTGTCCCCATAAGAGACTGAGCAAGACTTGCCTGGAGTGTCCAGGAGTCTCCAGCTGAGGTGTGGGTTGACAGTGGCTTATCATGGGGACAGGGGCACTGAATACAGTAGTGCCAGCATAAGTTCCTTTGAAGGAGGTCACCATTACTGCCGTTATCCCTACCATAGTTCAGCCTCAAGCCAAACAACAGGGAGGGAACACAGCCACACCCATCAACAGGAAATTGGACTAAAGATCTACTGAACAAGACTCCTCCCATCAGAACAAGACCCAGATTCCCCCACAGCCAGTCTCTCCCATTAAGAAGCTTCCACAAGCCTCTTATGTTTATCCATTAGGGGACAGACAGAATGAAAACCACAATCACAGAAAACTAGCCAAACTGATCACATGGATCACAGCCTTGCCTAAATCAATGAAACTATGAGCCATGCCCTGTAGGGCCACCCAAGACAGACAGGTCATGGTGGAGGGTTCTGACAAAACATGGTTCACTGGAGAAGGGAATGGCAAACCACTTCAGTAGTCTTGCCTTGAGAATCCCATGAACAGTACAAAAAGGCAAAAAAGATAGGACACTGAAAGATGAACTCCCCAGGTTAGTTGGTGCCCAATATGCTATTGGAAAAGAGTGGAGAAATACTCCAGAAAGAATGAAGGGTTGGAGCCAAAGCAAAAACAACGCCCAGTTGTGGATGTGACTGGTGATGGAAGCAAAGTCCGATGCTGTAAAGAACAATATTGCATAAGAACCTGGAATATTAGGTCCATGAATCAAGGCAAATTGGAAGTAGTCAAACAGGAGATGGCAAGAGTGAACACTGAAATTTTAGGAATTAGTGAACTAAACTGGGCTGGAATGGACAAATTTAATTCAGATGACTATTATATCTATTATTGCGGGGAAGATTCCCTAAGAAGAAATGGATTAGCCCTCATAGTCAGCAAGAGTCCAAAATGCAGTACTTGGGTGCAATCTCAAAAATGACACAATGATCTCTGTTTGTTTCTGAGGCAAACAGTTCAATATCACAGTAATCCAAGTCTATGCCCCAAACAGTAATGCCAAAGAAGCTGAAGTTGAATGGTTCTATGAAGACCTACAAAACTTTCTAGATCTAACACAAAAAAAGATGTCCTTTTTGTCATAGGGGGCTGGAATGCAAAAGTAGGAAGTCAAGAGATACCTGGAGTAACAGGCAAATTTGGCCTTGGAGTACAGAATGTAGTAAGGCAAAGGATAACAGAGTTTTGCCAAGAAAACATATGGTTCATAGCAAACACCCTCTTCCAACAAAACAAGAGGCACCTCTACACATGGGCATTACCAGATGGTCAATACAGAAATTAGATTGATTATATTATTTGTAGCCAAAGATGGAGAAGCTCTATACAGTCAGCAAAAACAAGACGGGGAACTGACTGTGGCTCAGATCATGAACTCCTTATTGCAAAATTAGGACTTAAATTGAAGAAAGTAGGGACAACCACTAGAACATTCAGATATGACCTAAATCAAATCCCTTATGATTATGCAGTGGAACTGACAAATAGATTCAAGGGATTAGATCTGATAGACAGAGTGCCTGAGTAACTATGAACTGAGGTTTGTGACATTGTACAGGAGTCAGCTTCCCATGAAAAAGAAACGCAAAAAGGCAAATGGTTGTCTGAGGAGGCGTTACAAATAACTGAGAAAAGAAGAGAAGTGAAAGGCAAAGGAGAAAAGGAAAGATATATCTATCTGAATGCAGAGTTCCAAAGACTAGAAAGAAGAGAAAGGAAGCCTTCCTCCATGATCTGTGGAAAGAAATAGAGGCAAACAGTAGAGACTATAGATCTCTTTAAGAAAATTGGAAATACCAAGGAAACATTTCGTGCAATAAAGGACTGAAACAGTACAGATGTAAACTGAAGCAAGAGATACTAAGAAGAGATGGCAGGAATACACAGAAGAACTATACAAGAAAGATTTTAATGACCCAGACAACCAGGATGGTGTGATCCCTCACCTAGAGCCAGATATCCTGGAATATGAAGTCAAGTGGGCCTTAGGAAGTGTCACTGCGAAGAAAGCTAGTGGAGGTAATGGAATTCCAACTGAGCTATTTCAATACCTATAAGATGATGCTATGTAAATGCTACACTCAATATGCCAGCATATTTGGAACACTTGGCAGTGGCCACAGGACTGGAAAAGGTCAGTTTTCATTCCAATCCCAAACAAAGGCAATGCCAAAGAATGTTCAAACTACTGCACCATTGCACTCATCTCACATGCTATCAACGTAATGCTCAAAATTCTCCAGGTTAGGTTTCAACAGTACATGACCGAAAAACTTCCAGATGTTCAAGCTGGATTTAGAAAAGGCAGAGGAACCAGAGACCAAATTGCCAACATCTGTGGGAGTATACAAAAAGCAAAAAGTTCCAGAAAAATATCTACTTGTGCTTTATTGATTATGCCAAAACAAAGCCTTGGACTATGTGGATCACAACAAACTGTGGAAAATTCTTTAACAGATGGGAATACAAGACCATTTTACCTACCTCCTCAGAAATCTGTATGCAGGTCAAGAAGCAACAGTTATAACTGGACATGGAACAACAGACTGCTTCCAAATTAGGAAAGGAGTATGTCAAGGCTGTATATTGTTGCCCTGCTCATTTAACTTATATGCAGAGTACATCATGAGAAATCCCAGACTGGATGAAGCACAAGCTGGAATCAAGATTTCTGGGAGAAATATTAATAAGCTTAGATACACAGATGACACCACCCTAACATCAGAAAGTGAAGAGGAACTAAAGAGCTGCTTGAAGAAAGTGAAAGAGGAGAGTGGAAAAGGCTAGCATAAAGCTCAATGTTAAAAAAATTAAGATGATGGCACTCAGTCTCATCACTTCATGGCAAATAGATGGAGAAACAATGGAACAGTGAAAAAGTTTATTTTCTTGGGCTCCAAAATCACTGTAGATGGTGACTGCAGCCATGAAATTAAAAGATATTTGCTCCTTGAAAGAAAAGCTATGACAAAGTTAGACAGCATATTAAAAAGCAGAGACATTATTTTGCTGACAAAGGTCTTTCTAGTCAAGGCTATGGTTTTTCCAGTGGTCATGTGTGGATGTGAGAGTTGGACCATAAAGAAAGCTGAGGGCCGAAGAACTGATACTTTTGAACTGCAGTGTTGGAGAAAACTCTTGAGAGTCCCTTGCACGGTAAGGAGAGCCACCCAGTCAATTCTAAAGGAAATCAGTCCTGAATATTCATTGGAAGGACTGATGCTGAAGCTGAAGCCCCAATACTCTGGCCACCTGATGTGAAGAACGGACTCGTTTGAAAAGACCCTGATGCTGGGAAAGATTGAAGGCAGGAGAAGGGGATGACAGAACATAAGATGGTTGGGTGGCATCCCCAAGTCAATGGACATGAGTTTGAGCAAACTCTGGGAGTTGGTGATAGATAGGGAAGCCTGGCGTGCTGCAGTCCATGGTGTCACAAAGAGCTGGACACAACTGAGCAACTGAACTGAACTGAACTTGATGCATAAAGTTTAGATACATAGAAAAATGGCCCTTTAACATAGCAAATAATTGCAGTTTTGAAGGTGAATAACCTCAGAGTATGTTTACTATTTCACTGGCCTAAGTTACCAACTTTTACTTTTCTCTGTTGTAGCAGATGAATAAAAATGGATAGTTTCCATCATAGTAGTACTCTGCACATTGACACATTGATTTCTATTAGTTTCTGGCGGCTGGCATTTTACTTTTACTCCATTAATAAATTGCGCTTAGATGCTGCATGTGCATTTTTATTGAGGCCCCTCATTTGCTCTTGACTGATTCCAAAAATTCTTTTGAGTTTTGCAATTTGCATTTCTCTTGTTCTTTGTTTTCTTTTTTTGGGAAATGTACAACTAGTACCACCCAAGTCTATTTCCCAAGGAACACTAAAGCACAGAAAAGCATATTCTATTTCAATTTGCGGAGGTTATTTAAGGGATCTCTTTGTTTTTCCTGTTTCTGAAGTCCTAAAGAACAATGCTTTGCATATGCTGAAACCACAGGACTGCAAATCCGAAAGAGATTCGTTTTGCCACCTGTGTAAAATTGGTGTGAACAAGTGGATTGTTTTTCTGAGTGTTATTTTCAAGCCCAGCACTTCACAGTGGTCCAGTTTCCCTAAATCCACAGATAAGAGAAATAACATTAAAGTAAAATTTTAATAAAGTAAAAGTCATTAAATTTGAATACTTGCCCTAAATCCAAGGTTATGTAATCTAAATTTTTTTGGTGTTGTGTTCTTTCATGAATGATTGGAGATCGTCCATGGTCATTGTAATTAATTTTATGTCTAGAATAATGATCACTTATTTTTTAAAATAAGAAATAGAGTAACATAGTTCAAAGTGTAAAAAACAAATATACACCTTTCTATAACCTCCTATTTGCTACAGTTTTCCCACCCTAGGGGAAAAGGGCTTGCTGTCACTGTTATATTTCTGGAGCTCCTTTATGCACATGCAAGCAAAAGCAAATATATATCATTTTCCCTCAACCTTTTCCACAAAGGTTGAGGATACAAAAGTATCATGGTATATACATAATTCTTCATATTGTCATTTTGAAGTTGATTTTGATAAGTATATATAAAATAATAATTAAATACATTTGTATTTATATGACAATATATAAACAATTATTAATGCACTGAAAGTAACAAAAAATGTATAGGAAGGTCCCTTGTTCCATCCATCCAGTTTACCCAGTGGTAACCTGTGCTGTTCTGTGCCGTGCTTACTCTCTCAGTCATATCTGACTTGAACTGTAGCCCACCTGGTACCTCTGTCCATGTGGATTCTCCAGGCAAGAATACTGGAGTGGGTTGCTGCATCCTCCTCCAGGGGATCTTCCTGACCCAGGGATCTGGGTATCCTGCATTGCAGGCAGATTCTTTACCAGCTGAGCTACCAGGGAAGCCCCATTAACATGTTGCATAACTTTTAATACAATATAATATCAAAGCCAAGAGAATGACATTGGTATAATTTACAGGACCTGTTTAGATTTCATCAGTTTTATATGTATTTGCGTAAAATTAATGAAATATGGAAATCATTAATTGGTTCTCCATCTGTAAAATATTATTTTGAAAATGTTATATATGCGGAAATGTTATATATGTGTTATATATGTAAGTCATATATACCTTTTGAGATAGGCTTTTCCACTCAGCATTATCACCTTCAGATTTATCCAAGATATGCAGGCACCAACAGTTAATTCCTTCTGACTGCTTTGTTTTCCACAGTAAAGATGTCCCATGGTTTTTTCTTTTAACCATTCATCTATGGTTTTTAATGTTTGGCTGTTACAAATGTAAATGTGCTATTGACATCATGAACATTTATATTAATGTACGTTTTCATTTCTCTGGGCTAATACCCAAGAGTATATCAATAGGTCAAGTGACAGGTGCATGTTTAGGTTTATGAGAAACTGCCAAACTGTTTTCTAGAATGGATGTACAATTTCACATCCCTATCACAATGTATGAGTGCCAGCATTTGGTGTTATCACTTTTAGTTATTCTAATAGATATGTAGTAATATCTTGTATTTCTAATTTGAATTTCTTTACTGGCTAATGATGTTAGTATATAATTTTTTGCCATGTGTATGTTATTTTTGAGTTCTTCAAGAAAATTAGAGTTATCAAGGGAACATTTCATGCAAAGATGACCACAATAAAGGATAGAAATGGTATGGACCTAACAGAAGCAGAAGATTTAAGAAGAGGTGGCAAGAATTCACAGAAGAACTATACAAAAAAAGATCTTCATGACCCAGATAACCACGATGTTGTGATCACTAACTTAGAGCCAGATATCTTGGAGTCCAAAGTCAAGTGGGCCTTAGGAAGCATCAATATGAACAAAGCTAGTGGAGGTGATGGAATTCAAGCTGAGCTATTTCAAATCCTAAAAGATGATGCTGTTAAAATACTACACTCAATATGCTAGAAAATTTGGAGAACTCAGCAGTGGCTTCAGGAATGAAAAAGGTCAGTTTTCATTCCAATCCCAAAGAAAGGCAATGCCAAAGAATGTTCAAACTACTGGACAATTGCATCCATCTTACATGCTAGCAAAGTAGTGCTCAAAATTCTCCAAGCCAGGCTTCAACAGTATGTGAATCAAGAACTTCCAAGTGTTGAAACTGGGTTTAGAAAAGGCAGAGGAACCAGAGATCAAATCTCCAACATCTGCTGAGTCATAGAAAAAGCAAAAGTGTTCCAGAAAAACATCTACTTCTGCTTTATTGACTACGCCAATCAGTAGTGTGGATCCACTTTGATGGATCACAACAAACTGTGGAACATTCTTAAAGAGATGTGAATACCAGTCCACCTTACCTGCCTCCTGACAAATCTGTAGGCAGGTCAAGAAGCAACAGTTAGAACTGGACATGTAACAACAGACTGGTTGCAAATTGGGGAAGGACTATGTCAAGGCTCTATGTAGTCACCCTGTTCATTTAACTTATATGAAGAGTACATAATGCAAAATTCCAGACTGGATGAAGCACAAGCTGGAATCAATAACCTCAGATATGCAGATGATACCACCCTTATGGAAGAAAACAAAGAGGAACTGAAGAGCCTTTTGGAGAAAGTGAAAGGGGAGAGTGAAAAAGCTGGCTTAAAACTCAACATTCAGAAAACTAAGATCATGGCATCTGGTCCCATCACTTCATGCCAAATAGATGGGGAAACAATGGAAACAGTTACAGCATTTATCTTCTTGTGCTCTGAAATCATTGCAGATGATGACTGTAGCCATGAAATTAAAAGATGCTTGCTCCTTGGTAGAAAAGCTATGATAAACCTAGACAGCATATTAAAAAAGCAGAGACATTACTTTGCTGACAAAGGTCCGTCTAGTCAAAGCTATGGTTTTTCCAGTAGTCATGTATGGATGTGAGAGTTGGAACATAAAGAAAGTTGAGCACCAAAGAATTGATGCTTTTAAACTGTGGTGTTGGAGAAGACTTGAGAGTCCCATGGACTGCAAGAGACTAAACCAGTCAATCCTTAAGGAAATCAGTCCTGAATATTCATTGGAAGGACTGATGCTAAAGCTGAAACTCCAATACTTTGGCCACCTGATGCAAAGAGCTGACTCATTGACAAAGACCCTGATGCTGGGAAAGACTGAAGGAAGGAGAAGGGGACAACAGGGGATGAGATAATTGAATGGCATCACTGACTCGATGGACATGAGTTTGAGCAAGCTCCAGGAGTTGGTGATGGACAGGGAAGCCTAGTGGGCTTCAGTATATGGGTTGCAAAGAGTCAGACATGACTGAGTGACTGAACTGAACAGATAGCTGAACCTTAATTTAGTGAAGAAAACAGGGTCAGCTGTACTAAGATATCATTTTTTACTTATCATCTTCAGTTCAGTTCAGTTCAGTCACTCAGTTGTGTCCAACTCTTTGTGACCCCATGAATTGCAACATGCCAGGCCTCCCTGTCCGTCACCAACTCCCAGAGTTCACTCAAACTAACCTCCATAGAGTTGGTGATGCCATCCAGCCATCTCATCCTCTGTCGTCCCCTTCTCCTCCTGCCTCCAATCCCTCCCAGCATCAGTCTTTTCCAATGAGTCAACTTTTTGCATGAGGTGGCCAAAGTACTGGAGTTTCAGCTTTAGCATCATTCCTTCCAAAGAACACCCAGGACTGATCTCCTTTAGAATGGACTGGTTGTACTTCCTTGCAGGCCAAGGGACTCTCAAGAGTCTTCAACAACACAGTTTAAAAGCATCAATTCTTTGGCGCTCAGCTTTCTTCACAGTCCAACTTGCACATCCATACATGACCACAGGAAAAACCATAGCCTTGACTAGATGGACCTTTGTTAGCAAAGTAACGTCTCCACTTTTGAATATGCTATCTAGGTTGGTCATAACTTTCCTTCCAAGGAGTAAGCGTCTTTTAATTTCATGGCTGCAGTCACCATCTACAGTGATTTTGGAGCCCCCCAAAATAAAGTTTGACACTGTTTCCATTGTTTCCCCATCTATTTCCCATGAAGTGATGGGACCGGATGCCGTGATCTTCGTTTTCTGAATGTTGAGCTTTAAGCCAACTTTTCCACTCTTCTCTTTCACTTTCATCAAGAGGCTTTTTAGTTCCCCTTCACTTTCTGCCATAAGGGTGGTGTCATCTGCATATCTGAGGTTATTGATATTTCTCCTGGCAATCTTGATTCCAACTTGTGCTTCTTCCAGCCCAGAGTTTCTCATGATGTACTCTGCATAGAAGTCAAATAAGCAGGGTGACAATATACAGCCCTGACGTACTCCTTTTCCTTTTTGGAACCAGTCTGTTGTTCCATGTCCAGTTTTAACTGTTGCTTCCTGACCTGCATATAGGTTTCTCAAGAGGCAGTTCAGGTGGTCTGGTATTCCCATCTCTTTCAGAATTTTCCACAGTTTATTGTGATCCACACAGTCAAAGGCTTTGGCATAGTCAATAAAGCAGAAATAGATGTTTTTCTGGAACTC
>NW_011494934.1:2871266-2873604 GCF_000754665.1 Bison bison bison
GATCTCTGGTTCCTCTGCCTTTTCTAAAACCAGCTTGAACATCTGGAAGTTCATGGTTCACGTATTGCTGAAGCCTGGCTTGGAGGATTCTGAGCATGACTTTACTAGCTTAGCCAAGTTCAAAAGTTCTATAGTTCTGTAAGGTGTAGAAAAGAGATCCTACTACATTGCTGGTAGGTGTCTAGGCAAATACAACATCTGTGAAAGACCCTTTGACAATATTTCTTCCTTCTGGAAGTGGGTATTTCTGGTCTTTGACAAGGATTTTGCTTTGTTTTAGTGATTATGCATTTACAATATTGTCTACCTATTCTAATGCATACTTTGTACTCAAATCTATAAGTCTGCTACTGTGCACCCTAATCTATCTTATGTGGTTTATTCTTCCCCTTCCCTCACCCTTTCTTTTTCCTCTGTAATGCAGTGTTATTCACTGTAAGTATTTTTGAGTATCTACCTTTGTACCTCTGTCATAGCTTCTCCTTAACCTCCTTATATTTACTTTCCACCCTAGTCCACTCTGGTCTCTGTCCTGGAGGATGTTGACATGTATGGGCCAATAGATCCCTTGCTGCCTGGTCTCCAGTTTGACTCGGCAGGAGACTCAAAAGAGGGAGAAGAGTGAAGTCAGGTCTCTTTTGAAAGGTTGCCCCAGACTGCTGTGCTCTGTGATTTTTCAAGGTAGCCTTCTTTATAGAACTGTCTTCTTTAGGTTCTAAGAACATCTATTTGTCCTCATATTTTTGGGTCCTCCAATGTTAACTGCTCTGCTATTAATATCATCACAGTGCACATACCTTTGAACATATTCTCTTTATAAGATTTTCTTGAAAGACTCTAATTTGAATGTGCAGCTTGTTTCATGCTGAGTCCCTGAATAATTCAACTATTACTTATGTGTATTTAGATCTACCATATCTCATCTGCAATTCTGATATATAAAAAATTCTAAAGAGCAATTTTTTTTTTTTTTTGGTAAATTTGTCACTAATTTGCTTCTTGGCAAAACGTGAGGAAAACTCTTTACACTCTTTTTTTTTCTATGAGTTAGGATGAATAGTCATATGTTTCATTACAGACATATTTTTTAAAGCTGATTTTAACTATCTTTTAACTATGAAGAATTTTGAATATACACAGACATATAATAATGTAATAAACCCACATACATCTACTAACCAGTCCCAACAAATATCAGTTCATAACCAATCTGGTTCCATCTAGACCATAGATCATTTGCTCCCAGGGCCCAGTCAAGAGACATAAACCATACAGTAAATAAAATAGGGAAATTTTAATGTAAAGAACTATTTACTATTATAAGACATTGGAATAGTCAGGAGTACACATTTTGTAGCAATTAAAAGGAAGGGAATGGCTAGGACACTTTTTAATATTCTACACTCTAAAAATATTTTTGTTGTAACAGAGATGACAAACATGGCCCTGCAAATCCCTCTGACCAAACTATGCAGTTTTTATGGAACTTCTTAATTTTTGTTTTTCTGAACTAATTTGTGTGAAGAAGGGCTTCTGCCAACGGTTCTGCTAGCTCTGATTCCTATATGTGCTATATGAAAACAACATACTATTTCAAGGTAAGCCTCTTACCTACAGGAAATGAACTTTTGTTGATGTTAGTGGTGGCTCAGCTGGTAAAGAATCCGCCTATAATGCAGGAGACCTGGGTTTGATCCCTGGGTTGGGAAGATCCTCTGGAGAAGGGAATGACTACCCACTCCAGTATTCTGGCCTGGAGAGTTCCGTGGACTCTAAAGTCCATGGGGTCGCAAAGAGTTGGACACAACTGGGTGATTTCCGCTTTCACCTTTCACTTTCAAAGTTTTAATGTATTCATGTATTTCCATTCTTCATGTACTTCATGTACTACATGTACTTCATCTTCATGTATTTCCATTCTTCTTTCCTCTTTCTGTTTAACATCAGAAGGTATAATTAGCTTGGCATATGCTTACTCCTTGGAAGGAAAGTTATGACCAACTTAGACAGCATATTCAAAAGCAGAGACATTACTTTGTCAACAAAGGTTCGTCTAGTCAAGGCTATGGTTTTTCCTGTGGTCATGTATGGATGGGAGAGTTGGACTGTGAAGAAGGCTGAGCACCAAAGAATTGATGCTTTTGAACTGTGGTGTTGGAGAAGACTCTTGAGAGTCCCTTGGACTGCAAGGACATCCAACCAGTCCATTCTGAAGGAGATCAGCCCTGGGATTTCCTTGGAAGGAATGATGCTAAAGCTGAAACTCCAGTACTTTGGCCACCTCATGTGAAGAGTTGACTCACTGGAAAAGACTCTGATGCTGGGAGGGATTGGGGAC
>NW_011494934.1:2873704-2875432 GCF_000754665.1 Bison bison bison
GACTCACTGGAAAAGACTCTGATGCTGGGAGGGATTGGGGACAGGAGGAGAAGGGGACGACAGAGGATGAGATGGCTGGATGGCATCACTGACTCAATGGCTGTGAGTCTGAGTGAACTCCGGGAGTTGGTGATGGACAGGGAGGCCTGGCGTGCTGCGATTCATGGGGTCACAAAGAGTTGGACACGACTGAGCGACTGATCTGATCTGGTCTGATGCATATTACAGGTGATTATATTGTTGTTCAGTCTCTAAGTTATGTCCAAATCTTTTGCAACCCCACGGACTATTAGCCTGCCAACCGCCTTTGTCCATGGGATTTTCCAGGGCAAAATTTTGGAGTGGATTACCATTTCCTTCTCCAGAGGATCCTCCTGACCCAGTGATTGAACTTGTATCTCCTGCATTGGCAGGTGGATTCTTTACCACTGAGCCACTTGGGAAGCCCATAGGAGATTATATTTATCTCTTTATTTTGCAGAAAACAAAGTTTGGGTTTTTCTAACAATTTTCAGCATAAATAGAGAAGATAATTGCTCATTTTACTTTTAATGTCCATACTCAACAAATGAAAAATTTGGCAATCTTATATTGCTACTTCCCTGCAGCTTTTCTAACAATTTTCAGCATAAATAGAGAAGATAATTGCTCATTTTATTTTTAATGTCCATACTCAACAAATGAAAAATTTGGCAATCTTATATTGCTACTTTCCTCTCTTTGGTTCGCTCTCTTTCTGTCTTTCTAAACAGAATAATAGAAATGTGAAGACTGGAGAACCAGTTGTGTTGTGAACAAATACAAATTTTGTAGAAACAGAAATCTGAATTACAATCCTGGTTTATTACTTACTGTTTGTGCCACTTACTGTATTGCTTAAATTATTATTACTTGTCACAGCATCCTCAGATATAAAATATGGACCACAACAACATTTTATAGGATAGTTACAAAGAGCTCATAAGGAAAGTTGTGCCCAGTATTTGCCCTCTCAGATGGTCAAAGTTTCTTAATATTCTTCTGCTGTCAAGGAGGGCTTCCCAGACGGCACTAGAGGTAAAGAACTTGCCTGCCAATAAAGGAGATGTAAGAGAGGTGGGTTTGATCCTTGCATCAGGAAGATTCCCTGGAGGAGGAAATGGCAATTCAGTCCAGTATTTTTGCCTGGAGAATCCCATGGACAAAGGACCCTGGCAGACTGCAGTCCACAGGCCCACACAGAGTAGGAACATCACTGAAGTGACTTCACATGCACGCTGTCAAGGACCCTGCTGAACTTTTTAGCAAGTGCTTAAGTAGTATAAAAAAATCTATTTTTAAAAGAACTTAATTCATCCATGTAATTGATTTTCATGTCGTAAAGAGTTGTGCCTCTTGGTATGGGGGAGATCAGTATGCAAATTGTTATAATCTTTGGAAAAGTAGATATTCTGATTTTTAAGGGAAACATAAACATGCATCTGAAACTATTACTCTTGTGTCATAAGTCACACCAAGAGGGGAGGACAAGATGGTGGAGGAGTAGGTGGATGTGGGGTACATCTCTCTCCACGGATACATCAGGAATACAGCTTCAGACACAGAAGTGCATGCAGAACTCCATCTGAGAGCAGACAAGAGTACCTGACCAGTGGAAAATAATATATAGAACGATGGAAAACTCTGTAGGACTGAAGAACTAGGGGGGAAAACAGGAGTGTTAGTGTGACTGGACCTGCCCTTGGCAGG
>NW_011494934.1:2875568-2883560 GCF_000754665.1 Bison bison bison
AAGAGGATGTGAGGGAGGAGACTGTGGTGGGAAATGACTGTGGAGAAAAGCCAGGCAGCCATGGAAGCAAGGCAATACTGCTGAGTCATGCATAGGGAGTGAAGCCATAACCATAGCCTCTTCCCCCGCACCCCTCCACCCACCCCGCCCCCACATGCCGGCATTGGCAGCTGAACAATCACACTGAACTACAGAGTAGGACTCTTACGCAGGGTGCTCTTTTAAGTGCCTGACACAAGGATATAATGAGTAGGACCCCAGCCATGGGGGCCCCCTCTATGTGCCTGATGTACCAAACAATAGAGAAGGACCCCAGGCAACGGAGCCCTCTAAGTGCCTGAATGGGCAGAGCTACAGAGAAAGACTGGCCAAAGAGGCCTTCTGATCGCCAGCTACAAGAGGCTCAACAAAAGACTCAGGGCCATAACTCCTGGGGTGGAGGCAGTCTGTGTCCCTGCACAGTTGGCGCTACCAGGGTCCCCAAAAGCCAAGCAGCTGCCCCACCTTCACACTCAATTCTCACTGGGGCAGAACTGCCACAGGCAAAAAAAAGTCTTGCGTCTATGCATGCAGAGTCACTTTGGTCGTGTCCAACTCTTTGCAACCCTGTAGACTGTGGCCTGCTAGGCTTCTCTGTCAGGGACGGGGGACTCTCCAAGCAAGAATACTGGTCAATACTGGTTGCCATACCCTTTTAGAGCACTATATTTCCTGCTGCTCTAGCCACCAACCCCCCTGAGTACCCCGTGCTGCCAGAACCCCTGCGACCCAATCAGCTGCACCACCTCCACGGCAGCCTCAGGAGCAAACCCCAGTAGATGATCCACATGCAGAGGTGGAAATAAAACCACAATTGAAACCCAGGGACAGTGTGGCTAAGTAATAACACCCAAAACCCTCCCACCAGCTGTATGAGCTGCAGATTAAATCCACATGATCAACTAGGCAGACTCTGTATTATGCAATATATACATATATATGGAATATATAAAAGGTCACTGACAGCTCCCACAAAAGAAAACATGCTAGTTCTGAAAGCTGTGGACATTGGAGGCAAGACACAGAGGAGTAGGACCAGATTAGAATCTGAGCTGCCCCCACAGCAGGTCCAGAGGTCAGCACAGTGTTAGAGGGCATCCTAGGGAGATGAGGTGGGCTGTGTCCCAGTGAGGGAAAGGACTCTAACAGCAGTGACTCAAGAAAAACATTTATTATTCTTATGTTTTGACTTGTTCTATAGATTCTTTTGGACTTTTTTCCTTCTCACCCCCCCACCCCTGTTGTAGTTGTTGATTTTAATGGCACTATGAAATCTAATTAAGCTTTTGAGTTTTTTTTTTTTTTTTCTTTTTTTTTTCAGTCACATTTTTGTTGTTATAAACCTCTGCCTCTACATTGGGCTTTTGCAGTTCTGGGGAGTTTCCCTTTTTTTTTTTTTCTTTCTTAAATAATTTAACATTTAATTTTTAAAACCAATTATATTTTTTCCTTTGTTTGCCTTTCCTATTGTCCTTTTCCCCTTGCAGTTAATCTTTAATGTATATAAATCTTCATCTACCTCTATTTAACTTTTCATGTCTATTCTTTCTTTCCTTTCCCTCAATATATTTGTTAGTTTTGTTTTCATTGCCTTATTTCCCACTTGGCACCTTGCTTTAGTTTTGTTTTCCAGTTTGTGCTTTAGTTAGTTTTGTTCTTAAGTGACAAATATAATTTTTGATTTCCTATGTTGCTGCGTCAATCTATTGTACTTTATTTTTGTTGGACTGTTTTGACTTTGCTTATGGGTGTATACATATATGTGTATATTCCATTATTTTAATTATTATTTGCCTGATTTTGTAACTGCCATTTGTCTGGGGTTTATCATTGGTTTCTCATTGGTTTCTCATTTTTGTATATTTGTTTTCATCCCAATGCCATAACAAACCACGTGTGGAATCTTCGTTCCTGACCAGAGATCAAGCGCTGAGCATTTGGAGTGGGAGCATTGTCTCCAAGGCCCTAAAACTACCAGAGAAATAACCCTAAGGGGTACCAAACAGTTAGAACTCACACAAAGGAAACCACTTGAATACAAGACCCAGCGTCACCCAACCACCAGTAGCACCCTGTGCAGGACACCTCATCTAAACAACAAACAAAACAAAAATACAAACCCAATCATCAGCAGACAGGATTACCACCTCACTCAGCATTGAATATCAGAGGAAAAACAAACAAACAAAACCTCAGCACAAATCTCACCCTATGTGAAGTTTACACAAACCACTGGGCAAACTTTAGGAGGGCAGAAACCAAAATGAGGAAAGAATTCAAACTTGAAGCCTGGGAAAAAGAGACCTCAAACACAATAACTAGAAAAAAAATAATGAAAAGGCAGAGAAATACTACATTAACGAAGGAACAAACTAGAAACACAGACGTCTAAATAAATGAAGAGTAAATAGGCAAATTATCCAAAAAAAAATTCAGAATAATGATAGTAAAGATGATGAAAAACCTTGAAAACAAAATGGAGAAAATGCAAGGATTGGTTAACAAACGCCTAGAAGAATTAAAGAATAAACATGCAGAGACAAACAACACAATTACCAAAATTAAAACTACTTTAGAATAAATCAATAGCAGAATGTCTGAGTCAGAAGAACAAATCAGTGAGCTGGAAGATAAAGTGGTGGAAATAACTTTTAAAGAGCAGAATAAAGTGAAAAGAATGACAAGGACTGAGGATAGTCTCAGAGACATCTGGGAGAATATCAAACACACCAACATTCAAATTATAGGGGTCCCAGAAGAAGAAGAGAAAAAGAAAGGACATGAGAAAATTTTTGAAGAGATTATAGTTGAAAATTTCCCCAACATGGAAAAGGAAAGAGTCAATCAGTCCAAGAGGCACAAAGAATCCCATATAGGATAAACCCAAGGAGAAACACACAAAGACACATACTAATCAAACTAACAAAGACTAAACACAAGGAAAGAATATTAAAAAGCAGCAAGGGAGAAGCAACAAGTAACATACAAGGGAAACCCCATACACTTAACAGCTGATCTTTCAGCAGAAACTCTGCAGGCCAGAAGGGAATGGTAGGATATATTTAAAGTACTGAAAGGGAAAAATCTACAACCAAGATTACTATACCCAGAAAGGATCTCATTCAAAACTGATGGAGAAAGAAAAAGCTTTTCAGACAAGCAAAAGTTAAGAGAATTCAGTACCACCAAACCAGCTTTACAACAAATGTTAAATGGACTTAATGGCACCCCACTCCAGTACTCCTCCCTGGAAAATCCCATGGACGGAGGAGCCTCGTAGGCTGCAGTCCATGGGGTCGCTAAGGGTCAGACACGACTGCACGACTTCACTTTCACTTTTCACTTTCATGCATTGGAGAAGGAAATGGCAACCCACTCCAGTGTTCTTGCCTGGAGAATCACAGGGATGGGTGGGCTGCCGTCTCTGGGGTCACACAGAGTCGGACACGACTGAAGCAACTTAGCAGCAGCAGCAGCATAGTCAAGAAATACAAGAGAAGGAAAAAGGTCTACAAAATAAACCCCAAACAATTAAGAAAATGGCAATAGAAACATATATATCAATAATTGCTTTAAATGTAAATGGATTAAAGGCTCCAACCAAAAGACACAGACTGGCTGAATGGATACAAAAACAAGACCCATATTTATGCTGTCTACAAGAAACCCACTTCAGACCTAAAGACACATATAAACTGAAAGTGAGAGGATGGAAAAATATATTCCATGCAAATGGGAAGCAAAAGAAAGCTGGAGTAGCAATCCTTATATCAGACAAAATAGACATTAAAATAAAGAAGATTACAAGAGATAACAAATGATCAAGGGATCAATCCAAGAGGAAGACATAATGATCAAGGGATCAATCCAAGAGGGAGACATAACAATTGTAAATATCTATGCACCCAACACAGGAGCACCTCAATACATAAGACAAAGACTAACAGACATAAAAGGAGAAATTGACAGTAACACAATAATAGTAGGAGACTTTAACACCCCACTCACACCAATGGACAGATCATCAAAACAGAAAATAAGGAAAGACAAGTCTTAAATGATATATTAGATGAGATGGATCTCATTGATATCTTCAGGACATTCCATCCAAATGCAGAATACACCTTCTCATGTGCACATGGGACATTCTCCAGGATAGACCACATCTTGGGTTACAAATCAAATCTCAGTAAATTTAAGAAAATTGAGATTGTATGAAGCATCTTCTCTGACCACAACACTATGAGACTAGATATCAATTACAAGAAGAAAAAAAACTCTAAGAAACACAAACACATGGAGATTAAACAACACATTTCCAAATAATAACAGGTTACTGAAAAAATCAAGAAGGAAATAAAAAGAAAATCTAGAAACAAATGACAATGAAAACACAACTCAAAACCTATGGGATGCAGCAAAAGCAGTTGTAAGAGGGAAGTTTATAGCAATACAATCCTACCTGAAGAAAGAAGAAAAACATCAAATAGACAATAAAACTTTACACCTAAAACAACTGGAAAAAGAATAAAAAGACCCCAAAATTAGTAGAAGTAAAGAAATCATAAAGATTCAAGCAGAAATAAATGAAAAAGAAATGAAA
This sequence comes from Bison bison bison, assembly GCF_000754665.1. NCBI lineage: Eukaryota > Metazoa > Chordata > Mammalia > Artiodactyla > Bovidae > Bison > Bison bison. Next base: position 2,880,211 of record NW_011494934.1, read on the forward strand.
GAAACAATAGTATAAGATTAATAAAACTAAAAGCTGTTTTTTTGAGTTGATAAACAAAATTGGCAAACTTTTAGTCAGACATCAAGAAAAAAAGAGAGAAAAATCAAATCAACAAAATTAGAAATGAAAAAATAAAGGTTACAACAGACAATGCAGAAATACCAAGGAGTATAAGAGACTATTATGAACAACTATATGGCAATATAATGGATAATCTGGAAGAAATAGACAGATTCTTAGAAAAGTTCAATCTTCCAAGACTGAACCAGGAAGAAGTAGAAATTATTAACAACTCAATTACAAGCACTGAAATTGAAGCTGTGATCAAAAATGCCCCCAAAAACAAAAGCCCAGGACCTGATAGCTTTGCAGGAGAATTCTATCAAATACTTATAGAAGAGCTAATGACTATCCTTCTAAAACTCCTTCAAAAAATTGCAGAGGAAGAAATACTTCCAAACTCATTCTACAAGGCCACCATCACTCTGATACCAAAACCAGACAAAGACAACTCAAAAAAAGAAAACTATAGGCCAATATCACTGATGAACATACATGCAAAACACCTCAACAAAATTTTAGCAAACAGAATTCAGCAGCAAATCAAAAAGCTCATACACCATGATAAAGTTTGGATTATTCCAGGAAGGCAAGGATTCTTCAATATATGCAATCAATCAATGTGATACACCATATTAACAAATTGCAAGATTAAAACCATATGATAATAGATGCAGGAAAAGCCTTTGACAAATTCAGCTCCTGTTTATGATTAAAAATTTTTAGAAATGGTCATAGAAGGACCCTACCTCAGCATAGTAAAGGCTATATATGATAAGCCTATAGCAAACATTCTCAATGTTGAAAAACTGAATGCATTTCCCCTAAGATCAGGAACAAGAAAAGGGTGCCCACTTTCCCCACTATTATTCAACATAGTTCTGGACGTCCTAGCTACAGCAATCAGAGAAGAAAAAGAAATAAAAGGAATCCAGATTGGAAAAAAAGAATTAAATCTCTGTTTGCAGATGACATGACATACAAAACCCTAAAGATAGTATCAGAAAATTACTAGAGCTAATCAGCGAATTTAGCAAAGATGTAGGATACAAAATCAATACACAGAAATCACTTGCATTTCTATATGCTAACAATGAAAAATCAGAAAGAGAAATTAAGGAATCAATTGCATTCAGCATTGCAACAAAAAAATAAAATATCTAGGAATAAACTTACCTAAGGGGACAAAAGAACTGTACACAGAAGATTATAAGACACTAATGAAAGAAATGAAAGATGACACAAACAGATGGAGCCCTATTTCATGTTCCTGGGTAAGGAAGAATCTATATTGTGAAAATATCTATACTACCAAACACAATCTACAGATTCAATGAGATCCCTATCAAATTACCAATGGCATTTTTCACAGAACTAGAGCAAAGAATTTCACAATTCAAATGGAAACACAAAAGAACCTGAATAGCCAAAGCAGTCTTGAGAAAGAAGAATGGAATTGGAGGAATCAACCTTCCTGACTTCAGATTATAGTACAAAGCTACAGTTATCAAGACAGTATGGTACTGGCACAAAAACAGAAATATAGACCAATGGAACAAGATATAAATCCCAGAAAAAACAAAAACAAAAACAAAAAAAAACATGCACCTATGGGTACCTAATTTTTGACAAATGAGGTAAGAATACACAGTGGGGCAAAGACAGCCTCTTCAATAAATGGTGCTGGGAAAACTGGACAGCTACATGTAAAAGAATGAAATTAGAACACTTCCTAACACCATGCACAAAGATAAACTCAAAATGGATTAAATACCTAAACATAAGACCAGAAACTATAAAACTCTTAGAGGAAAATATAGGCAGAACACTCAAGGCATAAATCAAAGCAATATCCTCTATGACCCACCTCCTAGAGTAACGGAAATCAAAACAAAAGTAAACATGTGGGACTTGATTAAACCTAAAAGCTTTTGCACAGCAAAGGAAACTATAAGCAAGGTGCAAAGACAACCCTCAGAATGAGGAAAATAATAGTAAATGAAACAAGTGACAAAGGATTAATTTCCAAAATATACAAGCAGCTCATACAACTCAATACCAGAAAAAAAAACAACTCAGTCAAAAAGTGGGGAAAAGACCTAAACAGACATTTCTCCAAAGAAGACATACAGATGGCTAACAAACAGATGAAATAAGCCCAACATCTCTCATTATTAGAGAAATGCAAATCAAACCCACAATGAGATATTACCTCACACCGGTCAGAATGGCCATCATGAAAATGTCTGCAAACAATAAATGCTGGAGAAGGTGTGGAGAAAAAGGAAAGCTCTTGCTCTGTTGGTGGGAGTGTAAATTGACACAGCCACTATGGAAGACAGTATGGAGATTCTTTAAAAAAAATTAGGAATAAAGCCACCATCTGACTCAGCAATCCCACTCCTAGGCATATACCTTGAAGAAACCAAAATTGAAGAAGACACATTGTATCCCATTGTTCATTGCAGCACTATTTACAATAGCTAGAACATGAAAGCAGCCTAGATGTCCATCGACAGATGAATGGATAAAGAAGTGGTGGTACATAAGCACAATGGAATATTACTGAGCCACTAAAAGGAGCATTTTTGAGTCAGTTCTAATGAGGTGGATGAACCTAGAACCTATTATGCAGAGTGAAGTGAGTCAGAAAGAGAAAGATAAATGTCGTGCACATATACAGAATCTAGAAAACCGGTTCTGAAGAATTTACTTACAGGGCAGCAATGGAGAAACAGACATAGAGAATAGACTTATGGATGGGGAGAGGGGAGGAGAGGGTGAGATGTATGGAAAGAGTAACATGGATACTTACATTACCATATGTAAAATAGATAGCCAACAGGAATTTGCTGTATGTCTCAGGAAACTCAAACAGGGGCTCTGTATCGACCTAGAGAGGTGGGATGGGGAGGGAGATGAGAGGGAGTTTCAAAAGGGAGGGGATATATGTACACCTGAAGGAAATGGCAACCCACTCCAGTGTTCTTGCCTGGAGAATCCCAGGGACGGGGGAGCCTGGTGGGCTGCCATCTATGGGGTCGCACAGAGTCGGACATGACTGAAGCGACTTAGCAGCAGCAGCAGCAGCAGCATGGTTGATTCATCCTGAGGTTTGACAGCAAACAACAAAATTCTATAAGCAATTATCCTTCAATTAAAAAATAAATTTAAAAAAATCACCAAAGTAAAAATTTATAGTTTAAAAAATAAACTGTCTACTTGCCTTTCAAAAGCATGATTAGGATTGCACTGCCTTCAGCTAATAGTAAACATGAAATCAGGTAAAA
>NW_011494934.1:2883660-2892074 GCF_000754665.1 Bison bison bison
ACCAGAAACTATAAAACTACTTAGAGGAAAATATAGGCAGAACACTCAATGGCATAAATCAAAGCAATATCCTCTATGACCCACCTCCTAGAGTAACGGAAATCAAAACAAAAGTAAACATGTGGGACTTGATTAAACCTAAAAGCTTTTGTACAGCAAAGGAAACTATAAGCAAGGTGCAAAGACAACCCTCAGAATGAGGAAAATAATAGTAAATGAAACAAGTGACAAAGGATTAATTTCCAAAATATACAAGCAGCTCATACAACTCAATACCAGAAAAAAAACCAACTCAGTCAAAAAGTGGGGAAAAGACCTAAACAGACATTTCTCCAAAGAAGACATACAGATGGCTAACAAACAGATGAAATGAGCCCAACATCTCTCATTATTAGAGAAATACAAATCAAACCCACAATGAGATATTACCTCACACCGGTCAGAATGGCCATCATGAAAATGTCTGCAAACAATAAATGCTGGAGAAGGTGTGGAGAAAAAGGAAAGCTCTTGCTCTGTTGGTGGGAGTGTAAATTGATACAGCTACTATGGAAGACAGTATGGAGATTCTTTAAAAAACTAGGAATAAAGCCACCATCTGACTCAGCAATCCCACTCCTAGGCATATACCTTGAAGAAACCAAAATTGAAGAAGACACATTGTATCCCATTGTTCATTGCAGCACTATTTACAATAGCTAGAACATGAAAGCAGCCTAGATGTCCATCGACAGATGAATGGATAAAGAAGTGGTGGTACATAAGCACAATGGAATATTACTGAGCCACTAAAAGGAGCATTTTTGAGTCAGTTCTAATGAGGTGGATGAACCTAGAACCTATTATGCAGAGTGAAGTGAGTCAGAAAGAGAAAGATATATATTGTATTCTAATGCACATATACAGAATCTAGAAAAATGGTTCTGAAGAATTTACTTGCAGGGCAGCAATGGAGAAACAGATATAGAGAACAGACTTATGGACATGGGGAGAGGGGAGGAGAGGGTGAGATGTATGGAAAGAGTAATATGGATACTTACATTACCATATGTAAAATAGATAGCCAACAGGAATTTGCTTATGTCTCAGGAAACTCAAACAGGGGCTCTGTATCAACCTAGAGAGGTGGGATGGGGAGGGAGATGAGAGGGAGTTTCAAAAGGGAGGGGATATATGTACACCTATGGCTGATTCATCCTGAGGTTTGACAGCAAATAACAAAATTCTGTAAAGCAATTATCCTTCAATTAAAAAATAAATTTAAAAAAATCACCAAAGTAAAAATTTATAGTTTAAAAAATAAACTGTCTACCTGCCTTTCAAAAGCATGATTAAGATTGCACTGCCTTTAGCTAATAGTAAACATGAAATCAGGTAAAAGTATCACTATCATCTTCTCTTTTATTTGTGAAAAATACAAGTGGTATTCACAGATTGCTGAGAAGATATTCTTCTGCTTCTAGATGTTTATAACTTTATGTATTGTATTCGTGTGGTGCTCAATGGTTTCTGAGATAATAAAGTATAAAATACATATTTTTATGACAGTTTATTTTATGAAACTATAGTTTTCATATTTCAAGGCAGGGTTTAAAGAAAATGAATGAGACAAGAAGCAAGAAAGCTTAAAGGAAGGATGGTTGAGAATAAGGTCAGCAGTTTCCTGGAACCTTGCACAGAATACATATCTGTCTCATTTCCCTTTTCATCACATCCATATACACACACATTTGATACTGTACACTAACATACGTGCTTAAAAGGAAAATAGAGGCATATTTTCCCATCTGTGAAATATTAAATTCATTATATGTATTTATATATTGCTTGTTTTCCTTGTGTTCTAAATACATACATTGCTTGTCCACTGGTAATTCAGTGCAGGGTGAAGCAAATATTTTTATTTGCCATCCTTGGTGGCTCAGACCGTAAAGCATTTGCCTATAGTGTGGGAGACCTGGGTTCAATCCCTGGGTCAGGAAGATCCTCTGGAGAAGGAAATGGCAACCCACTCCAGTACTCTTGCCTGGAAAATCCTGTGGACAGAGGAGCGTAGTAGGCTACAGTCCGTGGAGACACAAAGAGTCAGACACAACTGAGCGACTTCACGTCACTCTTAACTTCATTTTCACTTTGGTACAACTTAAAAAATTCATGGACCACATTATTTCACTTCAAAATTAAACCACATCTCTGTTTAGAAACCATAAGTATCAAAACATGAAAATATGAGAACCTTAATTTCATGGAGATTAAGTGGATATGTTTAAGCTATGAATCATTATCACGGTGATGTATGGTTTTTGTAAAGGTATATTTTCTAAAGAGTTTTATGAAAATACTGCTTTTCTTCTGTAATCACCTCATTTATCATGTAGAAAGAAAACATAGAATTTAAAATGAAAATGTCTTGAATGTAAAGACCTATTAGATGATAATTACAAAAGAAAAATTTTGAAAATAATTCTAATTCAAAGTGGACTTTAAATATAAATTAAATTCAATTTATATGTTTATTTTTAAAAATTAACATTTGAAGTCTAGTGATATATTTTACATTATATATCTTTAAAATATATTTTGCTTTTCTGAAACACTTGGGTTTTGTTGGGACCAACACTGATTATTCAAATAGAAAATTTTATCCCAACTCTTATATATTTTTAAATTATTTTAAAATTCAATTGTTAAGTATGCATACTACGGACGTTACTACCATAATATAGATTGATTTCCTGCCTTTACCTTGTTGACCAAAAATAAAAAGAAAAAACACAGCACAAAAAGCTCACAACCTCATTGTGAGTTAGGTTTTATTTGGGACAAAATAAGGACTAAAGCCCAAGGGACAGCATCTCAGATAACTCTGAGAAACTGATCTGAAGAGCTAGCAGGGAAAGTCAGTATATATGTGATTTTGGTGAAGGGGGGATACATGCAATTAAACACATATATTTGCAGAATTTCACTGGTAATTATGAGGATCATCTAGATGTCTCTGTTAATAAATTTAGTGCTTTTCTAGATATGAGAAGATGCAGTAATTTGGACACAGAAAATCTTCTCCTGAAAATAGCTAATTATCTGAAAACTTGTTCTGCTAGTTTTTTTCCAGAGAACAGGATATCTCATTCTTGATCTCCACCCTGAACTCCTTTCAGAGTGTGCTGAAAATCAGCAACCACGGTGGCTAGTGACTTAATAAGACCCCAAGAGAATAAGTGACTTGTCCTGAATTCTCCAGCTGTTAGTGCTATGACTTCTCTATGGGATAACCACAATAAAACTTCAGAATAATAGAACTAGCAAATTTTCCTCACTGACAATGTCTCTCATTCTTGCTTAGTTAAATGGGAAGGAAGCTGATGAGTCAGCATAATTTTATTTCAACCGTTTGGTCTTCTCAAGGCAATTTTGGCCTATTTTCATATTTCTTTACATTGGACAAAAACAGAGGAGGAGTTATGTTTATTTTTGAAATCCCATTTATTTCCTCAAAAGAAAGTTTGTATTGCATATAGAGTTCTTTGTCCTTTTCTTCTGTAGTACACTTTTCAAACTTTTCAAGTTTTTCCTGCCATGCTGTATTTCACCTTAGGGACCTGCTGCTTCTTGCAAACATCTGAATACCACTTGACTTGACCATGGACAATGTCCTTTCATAGTCATCTCTTTATATTTGAAAGAGTGTGTGAAATGGATACTATTGAACTATAGAGAAACCTGACTTACCTGGTTAGAAAATTAATAGAACTTGATTACAAATCATATGGACCTCAGATACTACACTCAATTCCAGCACACTATGCAGATTCTTCGAGGAAAATCCCTGTATAACTTTTGCCAAAGAAACTACCTGCAGTTTCTCAGTTGGAGAAAGTGAGGAATGGAACATAAGGGACAACAAAAGTTAAATTCGTTTGAGGGATTAAGAGTGCAATCCTTAATCGACAAACTTACAAAAACACTTAAAAATATGGAAAGCTGCTAAGGTAATCTGACATCACTGAAAATCTCTGAATAAAGAATGAAGAAAACCAGCATTAATTGAATACTTTTAAGTATTGGTCTCAGTGAAAAGTGCTTGTAATATGAATGCATAGATGATCTATTGCTTTCTCTATCTGAACTTTCTCTTTCGGAAGTGGTCCTTATCCTCCTTTCAGATCTCCTTTCTCCTTTCTCCCTCTGGAAAAAATTTATACATATATTGTAACTGTTGCTACCATGTTATCAACTGACCCAAATTCTGGTCACTTTTGATTCATTTGGGAGGTGGGGACCAAAAACTGGGGCAATGAGTTTTTTTTTATTTTGAACATGAAAGTAAAAGAGTCAGGTAATAAGGCAAGAGGATGAAATAGTTAGACGGCATCACCGACTTGATGGACATGGGTTTGGGTAAACTCTGGGAGCTGGCGATGGACAGAGAGGCCTAGCGTGCTAAGGTTCATGGGGTCGCAAACAGTCGGACACGTCTGAGCGACTGAACTGAACTAAGGCAAGAATACTCAAGATGTATATAAAACGATGTTTTCTGCCATGTTCAGTTCAGTTTCTCAGTCCTGTCTGACTCTTTGTGACCCCATGGACTGCAGCACGCCAGGCCTCCCTGTCCATCATCAACTCCCGGAGTTTACTCAAACTCATCTCCATTGAGTAAGTGATGCCATCCAACCATCTCATTCTCTGTCACTCCCTTCTCCTCCCACCTTCAATCTTTTCGAGCATCAGGGTCTTTTCAAATGAGTCAGTTCTTCACATCAGGTGGCCAAAGTATTGGAGCTTCAGCTTTAGCATCAGTCCTTCCGATGAATAACCAGGACTGATTTCCTTTAGGATGAACTGGTTGGATCTCCTTGCTGTCCAAGGGACTCTCAAGAGTCTTTTCCAACACCACAGTTCAAAAGCATCAATTCTTCGGCGCTCAGCTTTCTTCACAGTCCAACTCTCACATCCATACATGATGACTGGAAAAACCATAACTTTGACTATAGGGAGGTTTGTTGGCAAGTAAGGTCTCTGCTTTTTTAATAAGGTGTCTAGGTTGGGCATAAGTTTTCTTCCAAGGAGCAAGTGTCTTTTAATTTCATGGCTGCAGTCACCATCTGCAATGATTTTGGAGACCCCAAAATAAAGTCTGTCACTGTTTGCATTGCTTCCCCATCTATTTGCCATGAAGTGATGGGACCAGCTGCCACAATCTTAGTTTTCTGAATGTTGAGTTTTAAGCTAGTTTTTTTCACTCTCCTTTTTCACTTTCATCAAGAGGCTCTTTAGTTCTTATTCACTTTCTGCCATAAGTGTAGTGTTCTCTGCACATTTGACGTTATTGATATTTCTCTCAGCAATCTTGGTTCCAGCTTGTGCTTCCTCCAGCCCAGCGTTTCTCATGATGTAATCTGTATATAAGTTAAATAGGCAGGGCGACAATATATAGCCTTGATGTACTCTTTCCCTATTTGGAACCAGTATGTTGTTCTATGTCCAGTTCTAACTGTTGCTTCCTGACCTGCAAATAGATTTCTCAGGAGGTAGGTAAGGTTGTCTGGTATTCTCATTTCTTGAAGAATTTTCCAGAATTTGTTGTGGTCCACACAGTCAAAAGCTTTGGCATAGTCAATAAAGAAGAAGTAGATGTTTTTCTGGAACTCTCTTGCTTTTTCTATGGTCCAACAGATGTTGACAATTTGATTTCTGGTTCCTTTGCCTTTTCTAAATCCAACTTGGACATCTGTAGGTTAACAGTTCACATAGCCTGGCTTGAAGAATTTTGAGCATTACTTTGCCAGCATGTGCAATTGTGCAGTAGTTTGAACATTCTTTGGCATTGCCTTTCTTTGGGATTGGAATGAAAACTGACCTTTTCCAGTCCTGTGGCCACTGCTGAGTTTTCCAAATTTTCTGGCATATTGAGTGCAGCACTTTCACAGCATCATCTTTTGGGATTTATAGCTCAACTGGAATTCCATCACCTCCACTAGCTTTGTTCATAGTGATATTTCCTAAGGCCCACTTGACTTCACATTCCAGGATGTCTTTCTGTCATTAGGACCAGGAAAAGTATGTAAGACTCATGAAAAGAGAATATTTTAGCCAAATAAAGATGGGAAGTAGAATAAATCAATATAGAAGTGAAATAAACACATATGTCTCTATAGTACAATTTCTTAGTAAGATCCTGTTGCTATAACAGAATACCATAAAATAGGTGGTTTAAACAACATAAATTTATCTCTCTATATCTATCTATCTATCTTTATATCATATCTATGGGATGGAGAGTCCAAAAGAGGGTATCATCAGACCAAGACATAAAATGGCAAAAGTTAAAGATAAGAAAGAATCCTAAAGGCAGCAAAAGCAAAGCAGAGCATTATATAAAAAAATAAATAAATAAAGGTTATTTTTCTGTAGAAACTTTGTTGGCCAGAAGAGAGTGACATATAATTAAAGTGATGAAATAGAAAATCATGCATCCTAGGATATCTTACCAAACAAAATTATCATTTAGAATTTAAAGAGCTAAAAAGCTTCTCAGACATGCAAAAGCTAAGAGTTCATCAATAGTAAACCTACCATAAAAGAAATGTTAAAAATTATTCTTTAAATGGGAGATAAAAAGCTATAGGAAAGTAAAAGTTCCTCTAGGAAAGACAAATATATACTAAGGGCTGAGGAACAAATGGTTAAATAAGCTACTACAAAGATTAATAAACAAAAACTTTAAAATCAATTATTGCTAAAATAAGCACTGAAGGGATAAACCTAAAGTTGCAAAATATGACATCAAAACACACAATGTGATATAAGAAAGTTAAAAAAAATGTAGATCTTTTAGAATGTGTTTGAAGTTAAATGACTACCAGCTTAAAACAAGTAGATATAGGTTAACATATATGAATTCCATGGTAACTACAAATCAAAAATGTTCAGTAGGTACACAAGACCTAGAAAGAAAGGAACACAAGCATACCACTGAAAAAAATGATCAAACCACAAGGGAAGAAACTAAAAGAAAAAATTACAGAGAACTATAAAAAAGAAAAAAAAAAAAACAGAAGGCAATAAGTACACACCTATTAATAATCATTTAAACATCAATGGAATAAATGCTCAAATCAAAAGACATAGGGTGGATCATTTGATTAAAAAAGCCCATCTATATTCTGCTTAGAAGAAGACCCACTGCAGAGCTAAAGACACACAAAGACTGAAAGTGAGAGGATGGAAAATTATATTTTATGAAAATGGAAATGAGAAGAAGGAGCAGCCCCTCGTGCATACTCCTCAGTGCTGCAGTAGGAGTGAGCTCAAGCGGACAGGGGACACGTGCATAAAATAGGACAAAGTCTGTGGACGAGAGAAACTGGCCCCCAATCTTGAGTTGTAGTACCACCTTCAGGAAAAGAAAATAAGTTTCCAGCAGCCATCCTGGTGCATTAGAAGGCATACAAGTTTAAGGTTCATGCCACAAGAGGGAGCAAGAAGCATGGAGCAGGTGTATCCGTATGAGGTTGCAGAATAAAGTCAGGGACTATATATCAGGAATAATGGAGAGTAACTCTTACTTGAAAGCAACTGGTAAGGATTAAAGGAGGTGACTGCTGCTTCTCACATGACATCATCAAAGCCAAACTCCAAGGAGCATGAAAATTCAAGGAAATACGATGTCATCAAAAGATCATAATATTCCTCCAGTAACCAAACCCAAGGACATGGAGATCTGTCATTTAACCCATAAGGAATTTAAAATAGCTTCTTTTTGCAAACTCAACTATGTAAAGGAAAACACAGAAACACAACTCAGAAACATCAGGAAAACACTACAAGAACCAAATGAGAAATTTAATAAAGAGACAGAAATAGAAATAACCAAATAGAAATTCTGAAGCTAAAGAATTCAGTGAATGAAGTAAAGAATACAACAGAGAGCATCAATAGTGAAATGTTGAAGTTCATGAAAGTAATGGATTATCTCATTGTTTCAAACCAAAATAATCTTCTCCAAGACATATCGTAATGAAAGTATCAAAATTCAAAGACTGAAAAAATCCTAAAAGCAGCAAAAGAATAACAGTTTATAAGCTACAAAGCCACCTCTATTAGCCTCTTGGCAGATTTCTCAGCAGAAACCTTACTAGTTGAGAGACTAGAATGGTATATTCAAATTGCTGAAATGAAAAAAGAAAAAAAAAAAAGCCAGCCAAGGATAATTCTATCTGGCAAGGTTATTCTCCAGATAGAAAGGAGAAAACAAATCTTATTTAAACATATAAAAACTGAGGGAATTCTTTACCACTAAATTCTGAAAGAGATGGGAATACCAGACCACCTGACCTGCCTCTTAAGAAATCTGTATGCAGTTCAGGAAGCAACAGTTAGAACTGGACATGAAATAACAGACTGGTTCC
>NW_011494934.1:2892174-2904198 GCF_000754665.1 Bison bison bison
CTGCAGCCATGAAATTAAAAGACGCTTACTCCTTAGAAGGAAAGTTATGACCAACCTAGATAGCATGCTAAAAAGCAGAGACATTACTTTGCCAACAAAGGTCCATCTAGTCAAGGCTATGGTTTTTCCTGTGGTTATGTATGGATGTGAGAGTTGGACTGTGAAGAAGGCTGAGCACTGAAGAACTGATGTTTTTGAACTGTGCTGTTGGAGAAGACTCTTGAGAGTCCCTTGGACTGCAAGGAGATCCAACCAGTCCATTCTGAAGGAGATCAGTCCTGGGATTTCTTTGGAAGGAATGATGCTGAGGCTGAAACTCCAGTACTTTGGCCACCTCATGCGAAGAGTTGACTCATTGGAAAAGACTCTGATGCTGGGAGGGATTGGGGGCAGGAGGAGAAGGGGACGACAGAGGATGAGATGGCTGGATGGCATCACTGACTGGACGGATGTGCGTTTGAGTGAACTCCGGGAGTTGGTGATGGACAGGGAGGCCTGGTGTGTGGCGATTCATGGGGTCGCAAAGAGTCGGACACAACTGAGCGACTGAACTGACTGAACTGAAAGCTATCTTATGAGAAACTCTTAAAGAAGTTCTTCAAGCTGATATAGAAAGATCCTAATTAATAAGATTAAAACATATGGAAGTATTCAACACACTCTAAGGGTAAATATAAAGTATGTCGTAGAAAACTGTGATCTGTAATATGATAATGTGCTAACCTCTTAACTGAAGTATGGAGACTAAAAGAAAAGGATAGTAAAGTTAACTATAGCTTCTATAATTTGCTAATAAATACAAAATATAAAATGAGGAAAATTGTGTCAATAACAACATGAAAGGGGTTATAATATGGCTGAGTTTTTATATATGATCATGGTTAAGTTTCTATAAAGCATAAAATAGACTGTCATACCTAAATTTTTTTTTTATGTGTGCCTCATCGTAGCCATAAGGCAAAAGCCTAAAATATATTTACAAAAGAGAAAGAGAAGGGATACATGTGTATGTGGGCTTCCCCAGTGGCTCAGTGGTAAAGAATCTGCCTGCAATGTAGGAGATGCTGGGGTTTGATCCCTCTGCTGGGAAGATCCCCTGGAGGAGGGCACGCCGGCAACCCAGCACGCCGGCAACCCACTCCAGTATTCTTGCCTGGAGAATTCCAGGGATGGAGAAGACTGGTGGGCTGTAGTCCATAGAGTCACAAAGAGTTGGACATGACTGAAGCGACTGAGCATGCACACACATGTGTATGTATGGCTGAATCCCTTCACTGTTCACCTGAAACCACCCCAATATTGTTAGTCAGCTTTACCACGATACAAAATAAAAAGTTTAAAATTTGGAAAAAAAAGAGAAAGGAATCAGAGCATATTATCCCATAAAATCACCATTCCATCACTGTATATGGCAGTCAAGAAAAAAAGGAACGATGAAACTATAAAACAGCCAGAAAGCAATTTGATGTTATTAAGTTCTTACATATCAATAATTAATTGAAATGTAAAGGACTGAATTCTTCAATCAAAAAACGCAAATGGCTATGTAGAATAAAAAATAAGACTCAAATACATGCTACTTATAAGAGACTCACTCCAGTTTTAAGGACACACATAGGTTCAAAGTGAAGTAATAAAAAACATATTCCATGCAACTGGAAACCCAGAAAAGTGAAATAGCTATACTTATTTCAAACAAAAGTAGACTTTAACCTGAGAAAGGTAACAGGTGACAAGAAGGCCTTTATATGACAATAAAAGGATCAATTCATTAAGAAGATACAATTCGAAATACATATGCACCTAACATCAGAGCACATAATATATTAAGCAAATGCTGATAGGTCTAAAAGAAGACATAAAAACACAGAAATAGTAGGGAATTTCAATATCCCACTTAGAAGCAATAGATAGATAATCCAGACAGAAAAGTCACAAAGAAACTGCACTCGAACCATTCTTTAGGGCAAATGGACCTACCAGATATATAGAACATTCTGTCCAATAGCAGCAGAACACATATCTCCCCCAGTCCACACAGAGCATTCTCCGGGACAGATCATATTATGGGTCACAAAAAAGGTCTTAATAAATTTAATAAGATTAAAATCATACAAAGTATTTTTTTTTTCTGACCACATGGCATGAAACTAGAACTCAATAGGAGAAAATCTGGAAAACTTAAAAAAATATGGGGATTAAACAACATGTTCCTGACAACCAATGAGTCAAAGAAGAAATAAAAAAATAAATAATAGTATCTGGAAATAAATTAATATGCAAATACAACATATCAAAATCTATGAAATTCTACAAAAGTAATTCTTAGATGAAAGTTTACAAGTGATAAATACATATATTAAAAGAATAGATCTTAAACAAACAACCCTAATTTACAATGCAAAGAATGAGAAAAAAAAAAATCTAAGCTCAAAGTTAATGAAAGTAAGACAATAAAGATGAGATGAAATTAAAAAATAAATGCTAAGAAAACAATAAAGATCAGTGAAACAAAAAGCAACTTTTGTAAAAAGATATACAAAATTGACAACAATTTAGTTAGCCTAGGAAAAAAGCCTTAATAAAGAAAATCAGAAATTAAAGATGAGATATTACAACTAATATCACATAAATATATTGGATCATAAGATTCTACCCTGAATACTTACAGGCCAAAGTGTTGTATAATCTAGAAGAAATAGATACATTTCTAGAAATGTACAAATTACCAAGGGTGAATCAGAAAGAAATATAAAAATATGAATAGACCAATTACTAGTAAGCAGATTTAATCAGAATCATAAGCTCCCCCAAAAGAAAAGCCCAGAAGCAGTGAGTTTTACCAAATATTTAAAGAATTAATGCCAATTCTTCTCAAATTCTTCCAAAAAAAACTGAAGAGGGAACACCCATAAACTCATTTTACAAGGCCAATAGTATCATGATACCAAAGCCAGATAAGGACACTAAAAGAAAAGAATATTAAGGACTGAAGTTTCTCATAAATATAGGTACAAAGTTCAGTTCAGTTCAGTTGCTCAGTCGTGTCCGACTCTTTGCGACCCCATGAATTGCAGCATGCCAGGCCTCCCTGTCCATCACCAACTCCTGGAGTTCACCCAAACTAATGTGCATTGAGTCAGTGATGCCATCTTGCCATCTCATCCTCTGTTGTCCCCTTCTCCTCCTGCCCCCAATCCCTCCCAGCATCAGAGTCTTTTCCAATGAGTCAACTCTTCGCATGAGGTGGCCAAAGTACTGGAGTTTCAGCTTTAGCATCATTCCTTCCAAAGAAATCCCAGGGCTGATCTCCTTCAGAATGGACTGGTTGGATCTCCTTGCAGTCCAAGGGACTCTCAAGAGTCTTCTCCAACACCACAGTTCAAAAGCATCAATTCTTCAGTGCTCAGCTTTCTTCAACAGTCCAACTCTCACATCCATACATGACCACAGGAAAAACCATAGCCTTGACCAGACGAACCTTTGTTGGCAAAGTAATGTCTCTGCTTTTGAGTATGCTATCTAGGTTAGTCATAACTTTTCCTTCCAAGGAGTAAGCGTCTTTTAATTTCATGGCTGCAGTCACCATCTGCAGTGATTTTGGAGCCCCCCAAAATAAAGTCTGACACTGTTTCCACTGTTTCCCCATCTATTTCCCATGAAGTGATGGGAGCAGATGCCATGATCTTCATTTTCTGAATGTTGAGCTTTAAACCAATTTTTTCACTCTCCACTGTCACTTTCATCAAGAGGCTTTTGAGTTCCTCTTTACTTTCTGCCATAAGGGTAGTGTCATCTGCATATCTGAGGTTATTGATACAAAGCTCCTAGTAAAATATTACCCAAACCAAATTCATGAGGACATTAAAAGGATCATACAGCATGATCAAGTGGGATTTATCTCTGAAATGCAAGCATGGTTCAACATTTACAAATCAATAAATGTGATATACCACATTAAAAAATAAAAGTAAAAACCGTATAATTATCAATAGGTACACAAAAGCATTTAACAAAATACAACATCTTTTTATAATAAAAACCCTCAACAAACTGGTTGCAAAAGGAACATGTGCTGTGCTTAATCACTCAATCGTGTCTGACTGTTTGTGTTCCCATGGACTGTATCCTGCCAGGCTTCTCTGTCCATGGGGATTCTTCAGGTAAGAATACTGGAGTGGGTTGCCATGCCCTCTTCCATGGGATCTGTCCAACCCAGGGATGGAACCCAGATCTTCCATATTGCAGGTGGATTCTTTACTGTCTGAGCCACCAGGAAAGCCAAAGAATATTGGAGTGGGTAGCCTATCCCTTCTTCAGGAGATCTTCCCGACCCAGGAATTGAACCAGAGTTTCCTGCATTGCAGGTATATTCTTTACCATCGGAGCTACCAGGGAAGCCCACAGAAGGAACATACCTCAACATAATAAAGCCCATATGAAAAACCTATAGTCTACATCATATTCAGCATGAAAGTTTTAAAGCTCTTCCTCTAAGATCAGGAACAAGACAAACTTATATTCAATACAGTCCTGGAATTCCTAGCCAGAATAATCTGGCAAAAAAGAAGAAATAAAAGGCATCAAAATCAGAAAGGAACAGTAAAATTATCTTTATATACATACGATATGATCTTTTATTTAAAATCCTAAGGATTTCACTAAAAAACTATTGAAATTATTCAAGGAATTTAGTAAAACTGCAAGATATAAAATCAACAAACTGAAATCAGTACATAACAAGCAACAAAATATCAGAAAAAATAAAAACAATACAATTCATAAAAACATCAAAATCAATACAATACTTAGGAATAAATTTAAGCAAAAAATGAAAAGTCTGAAAACGGAAAACTACAAGACTTTGATGAAAGAAAACGAATAAGACATACAAATAGGAAAAAAAGTAAGGAAAATGCTTTATGATGTTGGTCTTGTCAATGATTTTTTTTAATATGACACCAAAAGCACAAGCAATAAAAGCAAAAATCAAATAGTGGGACTATATCAAAGAAAAACATTCTGCACAATAGAAAAAAATATTAAAAGAAATGCATAAACCTATTTAATGGGAGAAAATATTTGCAAAATATATATCTGAAAAGGGTTAGTATATAAAATATATAAAGAAATCATATAATTTAACACCAACAATAAAAAGAAACAATCCAAGTGAAAAATGGACAGAGGAACAGAATAGCCATTTTTCAAAAGAAGACATCCAAACAGGTACAAAAAAGTGCCACTAGGGAAATATAGGTGTGAAAAGGTGCTCAGCAAGTAGGAAAAGGTGTTCAACAGGGAAATCACAATGAGTTACCACACCATACCTGTTAGAATGGCTACTACCAAGAAGACAAGAAATAACAACACTGGTGAGGATGTGGAGAAAAGGGGAAATTTACGCACTGTTGGTGGGAATGTAAATTGGTTTAGTCACTTTGGAAAACAGTATGGAAGTTACCAAAAAAATAAAAATAGAGCCACTTATTTTACTTACCTGGGTAGTTCAGTTAAATGGAGAGTTCGACCAGATTTGCAAACCCTACAGAAAACAGTCTAAGAAAGATAATAATAATGGTGGACAATTTTCTGAGGCAAAATTATAAATTGTATTCATTGTGTTTTCATTGTTGTGAAGATAATAAAAGTGAAAACCATGCCAAATTTGAGAACCTCTGCTGAAAAGAACAGTTCCATCTTAAGCCTGATGGTTGCCATCTGTGTTGGTAGGCCTAATATTGGGCTCCCCCGGTGGCTCAGAGGACACAGAGTCCACCTGCAATGCAGGAGACCGATTTTGATCCCTGAGTTCGGAAGATCCCTGGAGGAGGAAATGGCAACCCACTCCAGTATTCTTGCCTGGAGTCCATGGGGTTGCAAAGAGTTGGGCCTGACTGAGTGACTAAGCACACACGTGGGCCTAAAATGACCAGATATTTCACATTTTCAATAAAAGCTGGAAATTGCAATTGGTTTGTGCCATCTATTTTTATACATTGAAAAATAATTCCAAATATGAAAAGGAAAACATTCCATGGGCCAAATATTGTATTGTCTGCCAAATGAAACATGTCAGCCATTTACGAAATTTATGTAACAGTGTCATGACTCTGTTTCCTAATCTATTCCGTTAACTCACTGTGACCTCCATCCTTAAAAAATTCCTACATCTAGAGTATGAGTCAAGAGTTAATAACACTAAAAAGCCATTTATCACATGGCTATTAGATGCCAGGCCCTATGCTAAATGCTGAGTACTTGGTCCTATTAAATATTCACAACTATCATTGCTTCAGTGAGGAAATTGAAGATTGAAGTTAAATAATTAGCTCAGGTACAGCAGACTAAAAGAGATAACTGAGTAAAGCATCCAACACCACAAGAACACTCATTAGTAGCAATCCTTATGATGTGACTTGTCCTGGTGACAAGGATATTGTTAGGGAAGGCTGGTGTGCTGCAGTCCATAGGGTCATGAAGAGTTGGACACAACTGAGCAACTGAACTGAACTTATGATATGACTTGTCCTGGTGACAAGGATATTGTGTTTCACCCCGAATCACCCAGGTAGTTAGTATTGTATTTCTTCCCTTCCAAATTAGGCCTTTCTCATCGAACAAAATTGCCTTGAGTTTTAAAGTGTCTTGCTTCTTAATTCAGTTATTTATAAAAGCAATAAGGCATTTCTTACTGTCTCCTTCTATCTTTACATAATCAGTTGGTCAGCCATGCATGAAGCAATTTTCTCAAGAAAGTGGATGGAAGAAATTCTGCAGTCACATGCTTCTCAGGAGATCCTTCCTTGATAAAACAGTCTCATGAGCACGTACTGGTTTTTCTCATGTATTTCCTAAATCTTCTGTTTATACTAAACAGGTATATTTTTTCTTGTGCTTCAAAGATTTAAGAGGCAAATATTGATTTACTCACATATTTCCCCAAATACTTCACCAAATATCTCACAAATCTTAGAAAATGTGTCTCTAAGGCTTTATGAGGGAATATAACTTCTTGACCAGAGAGTGGTTAGCCAAAGTTTGAGTCTCGGTAATAACATGTTAAAAATCACATTTTAAGTTTAATGCCACCTATTTCAGTCTTTTTTTTTTTTTTTTACTATTTTCCTCTTAAAAATGTTAAGATATTATTTCTAAGGCCACTTATTTCCACAATTATCTCTTCATAATGTGCATCTTGAGATGTGATTTAGTATTTCTTTACTATAAAGGCATAAATAGTAATGTTTACCTAAGGGCTCTGGACTTTAACTTGGTTAAAAGTCCATTTGTGGAATCAGATATAATGGTGTGAAAACTGAAATTCTATGTTGTCATACGATTTGTGTGTGAGAGTTCATGTCACTCACTTTACTAGTGTTTATATAGCATTTATTGTTGCTCTGAATATGCTGGATATTGAGTCCTGAATATTTCAAGCTCACATTTTTTGTTGTTGTTGATATAGTTGTTAATATTTCAGGCTGTATTGTTATTCATAATTATAGGTGTGATTGCTTTTCTCAAAACACCTAATTTTTGAAATGAAGGCAAGTACTTTCTGGCTATAGAACATAACCCATATATAATTTATTATATAAATTTTCTTTTAAGAATTGTTTGGAGAAACATATTCTGTTTGTACATTTCGACAAGTATTACCATTTTTTTTGTTTTTAAAATTGAGCTTTGTAGAAGCAGCTATGCATCTTTGAGTACTTTCCTGTATGAAACATGATATTAAAGAAAATTATACCTTTCTAAATAGGCCACTTTTATCACGAATTATATCCCGAAGTCTTGGATAAGAAATATGCCCCCATTCAGAGATGAGAATAATTAGTTTTTTGGAACATTGTTTTATGAAATCCAGGCAATAGATTTGAATCTTCAGTGATCCAATTAATACTTTTACATTGAAACATTACAGGTTTTTGTCTTAATTTGTGCCAAATATAATTTATCTTTGGCAAACAGGATTGAGTGAAATCATATGTGAAAATGTATCAGTAATTTTTGTCTTAAACTCATAGAGTTATAGAAACTAATTGGAAGTCATTTAACTTAATGTCACAGACCTTAAGGAATTTCCTTTTTAACACTCTTGGCTAATGCTCACCAATGTCCTCATCAACTCTTCTATAATGGGGTGGTTTCTTCTCAGAGGAAACCTGTTCAATTATTCTTATAGAATTCTTCCTGATATTGAACCTAATAGTGCTTCTCTACTATGTCATTGTAAGTGCAACTTCTGGTATTTCCCCCTTCATTTACATGACTGTCCTTCAAATATTTAAAGACAATTAACCCTGACCTTCCACTGAGAAGACATCAACCCCAGGACCTCCTGTACCTGGCCCCATCTACCAGCCTGCCAACACCAGTTCTGGGATACATAGGTGATACAGCAGAGAACTAGCATCTGGCTCCACCCACTTGGGGCAGAAACTAACCCCAGGACGAGTGAGTGGATGCAAGTCCTGAGATCACTTGGACCCCAGTCTAACCCACCAGCCTGTGGACATCAGCCTCAGGGCTACCATAGCCCCACAATGTGCCATGTCAGGGCCCAGCCCATCCACCAGCAGTCCCAGGGGGCCCTTTGGGCTCTGGCCCCACACACCCAAGGGCAGACACACACAATGTAGGTCCCCCAGGGACCTATAGCTTGAGACCCTGGGATCCAGTTCTGCCTACCAGTTAGCCTGCACTAGCCCTGAGACCCCCAGAGTCCTGCAGCCAGAAACCCCGGGACCCAGCCCCGCCCACAAGGGGGCTGGTCCTGTATCTCACAAGGTGTCTCAGAGCTCAGGTTGGGCTGCTGGTGAGTAAGGCCCAGACTCATAGGGTCTCAGGTCAGGTGCTGTCCTGCTGGTGAGTGGGACTGAAGTTCTGGTCCAAGAACTGGTATCTGCCTACTAGTGGCATAGAGAGGCATGGTCCAGGATTCCTAGAGCTGGCTTCAGTCCTGGTGGTGGGGCCAAGGCCCTAGAGAGATCCTGGGGCTAGTTCTAGCTCACTGTTGGGTGGAACAAGGTCCTTAAGTCTCTGGCTATGGAGTTTGGGGTTCCATAGTTAATATTTTGGCTGGTTGGTCCTATATATCTCACAGTAACCACAAATCAAAAATCTACACACAGAAAATAAAAGAATCTAAACACTCCAAACTACTCTACCTTGCAACTGGTGCTTTTGAGCCCATGCACCAAACTTTTTATTTCAGTTGTATTTTTTGTTTTGCAATATCCATTTTCTCTTTATAGCTTCTATCTCTTACCAGAGACTGTTTCTTGCTGAGGCTTTCTTTCTTTCTCTCCATTTTTTTCGCTTATGAGGTAATTTAAAATTTTTCAGATAATTATATCATCTCTGTCCTCTTGCTACTGGTATCTTTTGGTTATTTTAAAATTCATTTTCAATATCTTTTGTTTCTTGGTATAATGAGTGATTTTTTTAATGACATGGACATTTTCATATTAGGAGACATTAGAACTTATTTAGAACTTTTATTTCAACTAACTTCCTTTGATACTACTCCAGCAGGGGAAAGGGAGGGGAGTATTACCTCATTATTAACCAGTGGAGATAGAAGTTTAGGTTTTCTAGTGGCCCTGATCGACACCCAGAAGAAAGAGACTGCTCCTTCTTATTGTCAGGTAGGAGTGTGAGTTCTGGCTTACCAATGGGTCTCCATTGACATCATGGTGAGTTTTCTTTTTAACCATTGGGAGATATTGCAAGTCCTTTCTTCTCTCCTCTAGGCCTCCTCCAACACTAGCTCAGCAGAGGAGGAATCATATGAAAGCTAGGCTTCCCACGTGGTCTTTACTGATGGTGGTCAGGGAGTAGTGAGAAGGTAAGAAATATAAATTCCACCTTCCCATACGGCCTTCTCTACATCACTTAGTGGAAATGTTTTTGTTCATCCTCAGAGATCCACGAGGGTGGTAATCTAGAATCTTCATTCAGCCTTTGTTTTTTATGTCTGTAGGTGCAGATACTTTTTCACAGTGTTTGGCTGAAGTAGAGTGGTGACGGTCTGAAAGTTTTCTGACTTAGTAGGCTGCTCTTTTCTCAGTTCTGCTCCTTTCCCGGTTCTCTGATTAAAGGGTTTTGTTGGTTCCTTTTTTTTCTTTGGGCTTCCCTGGTAGCTCAGATGGTAAAGCATCTGCCTACAATGCGGGAGACCCAGGTTCGATCCCTGGGTTGGGAAGATCCCCTAGAGAAGGAAATGGCAACCCACTCCAGTACTCTTGCTTGGAAAATCCCATGGACTGAGGAGCCTGGTAGGCTACAGTCCATGGGGTCGCAAAGAGTCGGACACGACTGAGCAACTTCACTTCACTTCACTTCACTTCACTTTTTTTTCTTTACTTGTTGTCATGACTGGTTTGAAATTTGCAGTATTCTTCAGCTCCAAGTTTGTGATATGTGAAGCCAAAATCAAATCTAGAGAAGTCATCACCATATTGTTCCTCAAACGTCCCTAGACAGTCTGCCTTCTCTTCACCTTTCAGAGTCTTGTATTTGTTTTATATATAAAGTCCAAAGTTTTTAGTAATACTTAGCAATGGAATTGGACAAAATACAACTACTCTATCTTCTCATAAGTAGAAATCCTGGTGGTAGTTTCCTGTACAATATAGATTTTCTCCTTCCTAGAATAACTTCATTTTTATTTGGTGAAGCAATATGCCAAGTTAAAATATTCCCCTTCTTTGCCTTTGAGGATGGGCATGTGATCAAGTTTTGGTACATAATAAAACAGCTAAGGTCTACTGGATATGAATTCTAGAAAGGCTATTGTTCTAGTAAAAATGGAAGATGGAGGCGCACACTTTTGTTCTCCTTCATCTTTCTCCCTTTCTTTCTGACTAAAATGGAGACATGATGGCTGAAATTAGGACAGTCATCTTATGCCCATGAGAACAAAAGCTACCCATTATAAGTGGCAAAGAAAGAAGCTAAAAGTAGCCTGAATCCTTCACCAACTCCTTGAGCAAAGACATCAGCCTTATGTTTCCTACTCAAAGAGTATTTGTCATGGAAAAAAAATCCTATCAATTTTAAGCCTTGGTAGTTGACCTTCTGTTTTGCTCACTAAACACAGTCCTAATAGTTATCCATTCTGTTCTCTTACACCCAATTTGAAATTGAGTCCTATTTTACTTCATCTTCAAAAATTATGCTCAAGGCCACCTCTACTAGTATGACTTCCATATTCTCAATCTAAGACATATGCTTTGCTCAGTTATGCCAGCACAAAGTAACCACCCCCATTCATGCTTTATACAATTGTGTTTTTAAAATGTATGATCCTTCCAACTTCAGTAGACAACTTCTTGAGAGCAGGAATTATGTTTGCTTGATATTTATTAGCTATTAGATAAATAGCTGTCAAAATGCAGATAAAGTTTTCTAGATGGCACTAGAGCCATTGCAATTTGTCATTGTTGTTTGAAACTATTTTCCAAGTAATTAGCTTCACAGAATATGGCTGTGTTGGCATATCTTACTTTTCTCAACACTCCTGGAAATAGCTGAGATACCGGACAAGAATTATTGCCAGAGTTACATCACATACATTTAATTAAAATAAAACAACACTAATTCATCTGTTCTTTATGAAATTGGCAAGCCCACTTCCTTTATGGTGCCAATTTTTGGATATATATGTACTTAGTATCTAAAAAATAGTTCAAAGAACCTGAGGAAGAACCTGAGGATGTGGGGGAGCTTCCTGTATAGATTTTCTCAATTTTCTGCCTCCCTAATATAACCTTGGACTGCAAGGAGATCCAACCAGTCTATTCTGAAGGAGATCAGTCCTGGGCGTTCTTTGGAAGGAATGATGCTAAAGCTGAAACTCCAGTACTTTGGCCACCTCATGCGAAGAGTTGACTCCTTGGAAAAGACTCTAATGCTGGGAGGGATTGGGGGCAGGAGGAGAAGGGGACGACAGAGGATGAGATGGCTGGATGGCATCACCGACTCAACGGACGTGAGTTTGAGTGAACTCTGGGA
>NW_011494934.1:2904954-2905840 GCF_000754665.1 Bison bison bison
CAGGACTTTTCAAAAAAATGTGTCATGGGAGATAAGTGTTTAGAACCCTGGCAGACATGAAAATTCCTTGATGCCCTTCTATCCTGACATGTGATGAGCATCTGGCTGTGTGAAGTTTTAGTCTGAAAAGCATTTTCCCTCAAAATTTTAAAGGACTTATTCCAGTGGCTTTTAACATGTGGTGCTGCTTATGAGAAATATCAGTTTTGCTTCTTTATTCACAACTTGTTTCTTTTAAATCTCTAGAGACTCTAGAATTTTTTATTTCCTATACCAAAATCTTATAATGATGTGTTCTACTGTGAATCTATCTATTTTTACTCTCTTGCTGGGTTGTTGTTCTGTTGCTAAGAGGTGTCTGACTGTTTGGGACCCCATGGGCTGTAGCCCACCAGGCTCCTCCATCCAAGGGATCTTTCAGACAAGAATACTGGACTAGGTTGCCATGTTCTTCTTCAAGGTATCTTCTTGGCACAGGGATTGAACCTGAATCTCCTGCATTGGCAGGCAGACTGTTTACCACTGAGGCATCTGGGAAGGCCTGCTTGCTGGGTACTGTAGGCCAGTTCTATTAGAAATGTATATTTTTTACTTTAGGAAAATTCTTTTTTTTTTTTTTCTCACTACTCAATTTTATTGTACAATTGGCATTGGCATAAGATGTAAGGAGTGGGATTCTGATATATATACACACATATATATTTATATATATTATTCTTTCTTCCAGGGAACATGATGAAAAGTAAGTTTCTGTAAAGAGAATTGATTCTATTTTTCTCAGCTCACATTTTTGTTCTGCTTCTATTTTCCAATCCTACTGCTTCACTGATGTTTGCTCCATTTTATTCTTTATGTCTCTGTATACACATGTGTTTCTTATATCCAC
>NW_011494934.1:2905940-2931618 GCF_000754665.1 Bison bison bison
CTCTCCAGTAATTGGAATTAAATCAATGATCATTGCTTTCATCATTATATTTATGTAAATACTTCTTCCAGAGCCAAGGTAATGCATAAATATGTGTTTTTTATTGTTAATAATTTCCCTAGCTTACACATTCCCAGTTTGCTATCTCAATATTTTTAATTTATAAATTTAGCTTTGTAGCTCTCCATTACCTTTCCATAATCTACTGTTCTCTAACAATTCCAACCTGTTACCTCAAGGGATAAAGAATCCACTTGAAATGCAGAAGATGCAACTTTGATCCCCGGGTTGGGAAGATTCCCTGGAAGAGGGCATGGCAACCCACTCCAGTATTCTTGACTGGAGAATCCCATGGACAGAGGAGCCTGGAAGGCTACAGTCCAAAGGGTGGCAAAGAAGCAGATACAACTGAAGTGACCGAGCACATACACCTTGAGAAATCCATCCACTGACTTCTTGATTTGATCCCATATTTCCTGAATCCCACCTTTCCCTTCCTTGATTCATGAATTTGCTGAGGAATGTTTCTCAGGACTTTTCAAAAAAATGTGTCATGGGAGATAAGTGTTTAGAACCCTGGCAGACATGAAAATTCCTTGATGCCCTTCTATCCTGACATGTGATGAGCATCTGGCTGTGTGAAGTTTTAGTCTGAAAAGCATTTTCCCTCAAAATTTTAAAGGACTTATTCCAGTGGCTTTTAACATGTGGTGCTGCTTATGAGAAATATCAGTTTTGCTTCTTTATTCACAACTTGTTTCTTTTAAATCTCTAGAGACTCTAGAATTTTTTATTTCCTATACTAAAATCTTATAATGATGTGTTCTACTGTGAATCTATCTATTTTTACTCTCTTGCTGGGTTGTTGTTCTGTTGCTAAGAGGTGTCTGACTGTTTGGGACCCCATGGGCTGTAGCCCACCAGGCTCCTCCATCCAAGGGATCTTTCAGACAAGAATACTGGACTAGGTTGCCATGTTCTTCTTCAAGGTATCTTCTTGGCACAGGGATTGAACCTGAATCTCCTGCATTGGCAGGCAGACTGTTTACCACTGAGGCATCTGGGAAGGCCCGCTTGCTGGGTACTGTAGGCCAGTTCTATTAGAAATGTATATTTTTTACTTTAGGAAAATTCTTTTGCTTGCTTTCTTTAACTCTTTTCCTCTGAGGTTTTTTTTTTTTTTTTTTCTATTTCTTATAAAACTCCAATTTGTTGAGTGTTGAATTTTCTAAATAGTTTCCCTGAGTCTTGATTTTTGCTCATGGTTTAGTTTTCTCTTTCTCTTCTCTCATCTCTGTTTCTGTCTCTGTCTCTCTCTGAATTTCTATTTCTTTATCATTCTTTCAAACT
The DNA here is from genome assembly GCF_000754665.1 of Bison bison bison. Taxonomy (NCBI): domain Eukaryota; kingdom Metazoa; phylum Chordata; class Mammalia; order Artiodactyla; family Bovidae; genus Bison; species Bison bison. Next base: position 2,907,291 of record NW_011494934.1, read on the forward strand.
TTCTATTGAAATATGTTTAGCAATTATATTTTATGTTATAAATAGTTATTTCTTTTCTGATTTTTTTTCCAAAGCATGGTAGGCAGATTTCTAAGACAGTCCCCAAGCTTCTTGGCCTCTCATATTCATACCTTATATAATTATCTTTTCTTGAGTGTGGGAGGAAACTATAAATATGATGGTATATTATTTCCTTGATTATATCACATTATGTTAAAGAATTTTGCACATGCAATTAAGATCACTAGTCACAATGAAGAAAGCTGGGTGCCAAAGAATTGATAATTTCAAATTGTGGTGCTGGAGAAGACTCTTGAGAGTCCCTGGGAGATCAAATCAATCCTAAAGGAAATCAACCATGAATATTCACTGGGAGGACTGATGCTGAAGCTGAGGCTCCAATAGTTTGGCCACTTGATGCGAAGATCCAACTCATTGGAAAAGACACTGATGCTGGGAAAGATTGAAGGCAAAAGGAGAAGGGTGCAGCAGAGGATGAGGTAGTTAAATAGTATCATCAACTCAACGGACATGAATTTGAGCAAACTTTGGGGGATGGTGAAGGACAGGGAAGCCTGGCATGCTGCAGGGTTTCAGCATACGGATGCAAAGAATTGGACTTGATTTAGCAACTGAACAATGACAACAACAACAACCAGTAGACTTTGAATTAATCGAAAGGGTGATTATAATGAGCGAGCTTGAGATAATTAGTTAAGTTCTTCAAAAGGAGGCTCAAAGAACAGTGATAGAGGAAGTCAGAGAGCTGTACTCCTTGCTGGAGACAGGTAACATTCACGCTTCTGGGGATCACCCTGGCAAGTAACTGATGGGTGGTCTCTAGGAAATGAGAATAGTTCTGGGTTATGGCTTGCAAAAAGTGGGATCCCAGTCCTACAGCCATGAAAGAAGTGATCTCTTTCACCAAAACAAATTGGCTTGTAAGAGGACCTGAACCTCAAATGAGGTTGCAGCCATATAAGTCTCTGAAAAGAGATGCTGTGAAATAATAAGTTTATAGTATTTTAAGCCACTGGAGAAGGCAATGGCAACCCACTCCAGTACTCTTGCCTGGAAAATCCCATGGATGGAAGGGCCTGGTGGGCTGTAGTCCATGGGGTTGCTAAGAGTCGGACATGAGTGAGGGACTTCACTCTCACTTTTCACTTTCATGCATTGGAGAAGGAAATGGCAACCCACTCCAGTGTTCTTGACTGGAGAATCCCAGGGACAGGGGAGCCGGGTGGGCTGCCATCTCTGGTGTCACACAGAGTCGGACATGACTGAAGTGACTTAGCAGCAGCAGCAGCAGCAGCAGCAGCAGCAGTGTTTTAAGCCACAGGTTTGTGGTAATTTATTATGCAGCAATAAAAAACTAAAAACTTGTTCTTGTTTTGTGGATAGAATATTTTTCTCACCACCTCTTGCCCTGAGGATTCTAATAATGATTTCTTTTGTTCCCTCCCTTACTTTTATTTGTTCTTTTATTATCTTAGACATTTTCTTGAGTTAAAAGCATTCTTCAAACAGTGATTACTCTTAATGTTTATATTTAAATGTGAGACACTAAGAAGGGGACCAGGCACCTGAGTGAAGACCTGTAACAATGTTCTATTTATATAGACATGGCCAGATAGGTGGGAATCTTTTCTCTGATCTGATTTCATTTCTCCAGTAGAGAAATATTTTATATTCTGGCTAAGTCCTTAATTCCTGGCTGGTAAGAGTTCTGCTTGTGAGATGAGTGAGGAAGTCTGAGAGTCTGACAGATATATCAGCTGTGAATTCCTATTTTCAGTCCTAAGCTCCTTTCTACTATGACCACATGAAGTTTAAAAATTCCAGACAAAATGCTTCAGGTTCACCTCACCTAAAGGGTAAAATTTTGGATGCCACTGTTCTGTGTGTCTGTATGGTCACCTTAAATATTGGCTTGTGACAAATCTCCTTTGCAATGGGAGGTCTCAAAGCTGCCATCACTGTACATGTGACTGGCCTCTGAGAATGTCTCAAGTCTAAACCATACATTGGTTGTCCTCAACTTCAGCTGAACAAACTACCATTTTTAAAGATGGAAATTAAGACTGAACATACTAGTAAAAGTAGCTTGCTGTGGAAGTTTTCTAATATATTTTTAGGCATGCATGTGTACATGCTAAGTTGCTTTAGTTGAATCTCACTCTTTGCGACCCTATGGATCGTAGCCCACCAGGCTCCTCTATGGGATTCTCCAAGCAAGAATACTGGAGTAGGTAGCCCTGCCCTCCTCCTTGGCATCTTCCTGACCCAGGGATCAAACCCACGTCTCTTACTTCTCTTGCATTGGCAGGCGGGTTCTTTACCACTACCACCACCTGGAAGTCCCATTTTTTATCAGTATGGATGTATAAACTAGTGTTTACATCACAAAATCATTTGAATTGTGAGGGAGGAGAGCTAGAACTAATTTTTTTTTATGTTTGGAATATAGATTTGAAATTATGGATTATTTTATACACTTGTTGCTGTGAGAGTAGGTGCAAAAATCATGACTGACATTGCAGAGAATCAGTTGTCACAATTCCTCTCCTCTTCAGCTGTTGTCTAGCTGAAGGCATCTGAGTATTTACCTTAAGGCTGCTTCACCAGCAGCCTCCAATGTTTGTCACTGACTATTTCAACTCTTCCACTGCTCACCACCCCCATCAGCCCAAATGGTATCATTTCTTCTGCAACAACAGTGAAGATGCTGTGCTTATGGAAACTCTCCTATCAAGTCAGATAAATGTCTCCACGTAGGCAGCTCAGATTAATCAGCTCCCAGGTAGGGTTAAGGAGATGCTTAACTATAAAAGAAATGTTGGGCATTGTTTCTGCCTTCTGGGTGAGGCAGAGGAAGAACAAAAATGTTAAATTCATTTGGAAAGAAGCTATGGCTCTCTGTTAGGAAAGCATAAATAGGTAAATAGAATAAATTCCTGGGAGCTATTTTAAGAAAGATATAAATATCAGAGGTGTGAAAGACTCTTCATGCCTTTAAATCAAATGCTAATAAAATGTACAGTAATATAAGCATATGCATGCAAACATACATAGGCTAAACTATTGCTAGTGTATATGAATTGCTTAGAGTTATACAAAGAAGAATGAGGTTTTAAAGTGGAAAGATTCCATGGAAAATGGTGGAGTTGGAGCAGTTTAATAATGAGTGTGCATACTTTTATGATAATTCATTTCAGTTATGTCTGACTCTGTGACCCTATGGACTGTCGCCGGCAGGCTGCTCTGCCCGTGGGATTCTCCACGCAACAATAAGGAGTGAGTTGCCATGCCCTCCTCTAGGGGATGTATTATTGCCATGTTTCTTGTGTCTGAAAATAGAGCTATGTCTTCATAACAGCAAATAAAGAGAAGGATTTGGATTTACATCTGAAAATTCTGGAGGATAAGGAAAAATCTGAAAGTGATTGTTTCAAAGTTGACACATAACTCATTCTTATTTTCAAAGAGATTTCAAACATTGAGGAACTGCTCATCAAGATAATATTTGAATTGTCTATTCCTGGGTCGGGAAGATCCGCTGGAGAAGGGATACGCTACCCACTCCAGTGTTCTTGGGCTTCCCTTGTGGCTCAGCTGGTAAAGAATCCACCTGCAATGTGGGAGACCTGGGTTTGATCCCTGGGTTGGGAAGATCCCCTGGAGAAGGGAAAGGCTACCCTTTCCAGTATTCTGGCCTGGAGAATTCCAAGGACTGTATAGTCCATGGCATTGCAAAGAGTCAGATACGACTGAGCAAATTTCACTTGCTGTGAAAAAGCTTGCTATCACTTATTTCAGCTACGTCTCTGGATTTTGGGAAATATAATACAGAATTCATATGATTGCTTTTTTGTAGTGAGGGAGAAAAATAATAATAATTAGTATTAGTAATAATAGCAGTTGTGATTGCAGAGAGTAAGATCAGTAAAAGAAGCAAAATAATTACATTTTATTTATTCATTTGACTACTAATGTATATGTATTACAACATGTAGTAGGTAGATACATAAAAGTAAAAATCCCTAATTATAATTAAAGATTAAAATATAAATGCAGTGAGCACACAATAAATATGAGGAGAAGACAAAATATATGCTAAATGTCCAAAGGTACTAAGAAAACCAGATTGGGTAATGGCTGATTATATGTAATTTTTAAAGCATATTATTTAATCTTTTACTCTTCTCAAGCAAGAAAAAGTAAGCTTTTTTTCCCTGTACAGGTGATTTTCTATTTTTCTTTTTAAAAATATACTTACAAGTATCCTAACAGGTTATTTTAAGCATATAATTTAAAAAAAAAATAGAGTGTGATAATGTCATCTATTTTTTTTTCATGTGCTGATAATCACCTACTGAATAAAAAAGCATGGAAAACAAGAGATATAGTAACTAAATTGTTTTTTTAGTGAAATGATGAAACTATTCTTTTAAATAAAATATTCATGTGAGTGAGGTAAATTATCTCTTCCACACAGCTTTAAGTATGTTTATTCTTCTCTCAGTGCCCTGAATAACAATATTCAGATACCTCAGGAGAGTAAATTGACTTCACATGGGATGATACTTTGTTCTAGAACAATGTAGTTTTACTTGTGAGGTTAAAACTCTTCATATGCTTGGACAATTTTCCCAGTAACTTGACAAGTCTTAAATTCATGACAGCAATAGATTATTTTGCATTTTGCCTTTGTTTTCCTTCTTTCTTTTTTTTTACACTCTTATTGGTAAGACCTGCACACTTCAAGCGGATTGGTAGCAGATACTAAAAATTTTCAAAATTCTTTATGGGGTCAAATATACTTAAATTTAACTTTTTTGCTTTTCTCCTGTTTTATAAATGCTGTCATGATATAGAGTACACCACTGGAAAATGGAATGATGATGAATAATTGTAACAAAATTTCTTTTGTACACTTTTTATTTTGGAATATCATTCTTTTTGTCAAAATAATAACACATAATGAAAAAAATTACTTGCTCAACAAGTATTAAACTTTTCAAATGCAAGTGAAATAAACAGTTTTTGTAAGCCACCTGCCCAGGAAATCAAAGTTTTTATCTCTGTGTATCACACATTAGAGATTTTTCACAGCAAGAATACTGAAGCAGTTTGCTATTTTCTACTCCAGGAGATCTTCCTGACCCAGGGATAGAACCTGTGGCTCCTGAATTGGCAGATGGATTCTTTAGCACTTTACCACTAGCACCACCTGTGAAGCCTAGACTAGCTTTTTCATTATTAGAGATCAGCAACGTTATAAACCAGATTTTGAATTAATGATCTGGTTTACAATGTATATGAATTATGACTTATTAGAAATTAATTTCTCTACATATTTGTCTTATTTACTGTATTTGGCACCAAAAGAGCTATTCACTTAAGCATAGTTATTGTTTCATTAAATATTCTGTAACATTTGGAGTTTTACAAAGTCAAACTTGGTAACAACTCCATTATTCCAAACAGATAAGTTTTTAAATTGATTTCACCAATATATTAATTTTAAGCAGATATTGCGTTCTTAGTATTTATCAGATGCCGTGAATATGTGCCAAATGTATCTCAGTCCTTTCCCTAAGAGGAGTTCTCATGTGGTTTGGGAGATACAGCTAAATAGCAAAGTGATAAATGAATTATGATGTGGCATGAAAGTCCAGTGATGAACAGAAGCCACAAGGTCAGGAATATATTCACAAAGGAGCAACTGCTGAAAGCCAAAGGTTGACTGATTAACTGGACAAAACAATGGTGAGAAGAGCACTCTATTCAAAGAAATCAATATGCAAAGGCATCAGGGAACTAAAATAGAATTCTGAAGAAACTTACATACAACGATCAAAGTCAGCCTAGATGCAATATTGCTTAGCTAGCCCAGAATCTAAGGGTTGAATGGAGGTGGGATTGAGTTTAGAATTTGATAGAAATAATGATGAAACAGCTTCTAAAAGTAAGATTTCCATAAGACTAAAAGGATATCAAAGCTTCAAGGGAGCTTGAAATATTTCATAATTTCAATGAAGGTCAAAATGGCCACAGGAAGGGAACAGGATGTTTCAAATATATCGAGTATCAGTCTAGGAAATGGAAAATTGCTGTAATTTTAAAGGTAAAACAGTGAACAGAAGTGAAACTTACAAGAAGTCTCCATTTAAGGAAATGGGATTACTGGAAGAGAACAGCAGTCTCCTACCTTCTGGTTATCTGAAAATGAATCATGGATTCTTCTGTTTTGGACAATATGTACTTAATTTTATATGATTTTGTCAGTGGCATGCATTTGACTTGCGTTTCTCTGTGCTGTGAGAAAACTCTAGTGTTTCACATAAGTCAGTTCAGTGGTGGCGGTACTCTGTTGTGCATTGGAACTATGTTTAAGAAGTGAATTACTGTGGCAGGAATATGCAGGAGGAATTGGATGGAGAACTTACCATGCAATTCAGCTCTATCCCCAGCTTTCTGAGTGACCTTGGGAAAGTCCTTTACCCTCTTCATGCCTGACTTTCTTCTGACACATGGAAAATTTTGTTCCTGAATTATAAAAAATTATCAAAACTGATGTCCTTTTTGAAGTAGCCCCTGGGTAATGGAGGATTTGAGAGGGCTTGAAGTTTTTATATAGTATTTTTAAAGTTTTGATATGAAGTGCATCATTCCATCAAGACACAATTAAAAGGCATCCTGACATAAAACTAATCTTATTGGATTGAAATTTTTATTTTATAGTTTAATATAGTCTTTAATATTTTAAAAAATCTAAATTTTTCATGTGGCATTTTGTGGTTCCAAGGAAGTGGTCTTGCAATCCTCTAGAGTTTACTGGAATGGTAAAAAATCAGTCTATAGTTAGACTGTCTAGCGTTCAGATATCAGCTCTTCCACTTGAGTTTGGAAAGTTATTTAATTTCTCTCTACCTCAGTTTTCTCATTTGTAAAGTGGGAACAAAAATAATAATAGCTATCTCACAGGATTGTTGTGATGGGAAAAATGTCAATGAATGTAAGGTATGTAGAACATTGCCTATCATATATTTAAGAGTTTACCTCTTAGAGTTTCTATTTTATTGCCTGAAAGAATGGATTCTATCTCATAAGTGGTTAAAAGAATCTAATTTTAAAAATCTACGAGTAAGCAATGTCCAAAGTGAGGGGTTGTATCTGCCTTCTTCTATAGCTACTTCTACATATTGGTGCATTAGCAGACGAAATGGTGCAATACGCTGCCCTGGTTACCAGACAGGCTCTAACTCAGTCCTCATTCTGTCCCTCTGATGCATTATTTTCTTATAAGCAGTCTTGACATCTTTTATAAATATATCTGAGAGTGAATGTGAAAGTCTGTCAGTCGTGTCTGACTCATTGCGACCCCATGGACTGTAGCCCAGCAGGCTCCTCTGTCCATGGGATTCTCCAGGCAAGAATACTGGAGTAGGTAGCCATTCCCTTCTCCAGGGGATCGTACCAAACTAGGGGTCGAACCCAGGTCTCCTGCATTACGGGTGGATTCTTTACCACCTGAGCCACCAGGGAAGCCCAAGAATACTGGCGTGGGTAGCCTATCCCTTCTCCAGGGGATCTTCCCAACCCAAGAATTGAACTGGGGTCTCCTGCATTGCAGGCAGATTCTTTACCAGCTGAGCTACTAGGGAAACCCCATATTGAGAATAGCCGTCCAAATCAACTTTTAAATAAAAAATATTTCTTCTCCCTTCTCCATTTATATTCTAGGAAGTCATTCTACATAAGAAAGCCAGGTAACGTTGTTAAGATATTTTTAATGAAGCTTCAGTTTTTAGCTTTAGTGTGCTAAGTATGAGGACTTGAGAGTTAAAGCTTTTTTAGGTTAATTCCTGACTACCACTTACTGTATGGTGATGGGCAAGTCACCCATGCCCTTGCTTCTACATTTGTAAAAGGCGATACTGAGAATGCCTGCTGAATTGTGCTTTTAAAACATTCATTATATATATATAACTATATGGTTCACTTTGCTGTACACCTGAAACTAACATGTTATAAATCAACTATACTCCAATAATTTTTTAAAGACTTATTAAACATAAAAATATTTACAACTATGAAAGGTCTTGATATTTACAACTAAGGTCTTGATAAGTGCTAGCTATTGTGGTGCTCATTACTGTCCTTAGTATTTAGTTGTAGAGTAGATCCCAGTAATAGAGTAAGCTGAAGTTTGTGTGATTTGATGCTGTGCTTAAAAACATTACAAAACAAACAAATCTAAACTAAACAAAAAATATTTGCAAACATAGGGGAATAAGGACCTCTGAATATTCTCCCTTCCATAAAATAAGAACAATGCAAAAATTGTCAGGTTTTTTTGAGAACTCTAGAAATTAAACCAGAGGCTTGACAGAATCTGTAAAAACAGCTGAATTTCAGTAAAAGCAGTAAGCATTGTGGCATTTTAACTTTCCCTATTCCCATACCCTCCCACCGAGCTCAGTGGTAGCTTTAAAAGAAAATAACACACAATCATGGTGAAATCCAGCAGCCCTGACAGCATGGAGAAGTGCACAGTGGGGCTGGAGCTCCTCCAAAGACCCATTCTCAGAGAATTCTCATTGTTTTGTCTGATGGTTGTTACTGGCAAGTCTATTTTTACTTGACCCGACTTGGAACTCACCTAGTGAGAATAGCCTTTTCTCTGGGGACATTCAAAAACAATCGGAGGAAATTGTTAAATATTCTGATTGCCTGAGATGGTGGTTAACAGTTGGAGCAAACAATAGGCTAACCAAAACAGGTTAACATAATCTGGAGAATGAACTGACCATAAGGATGACATATTTCTGAGGATCTAGAAGGCTGCATGCATGCATAGGGTTCTTTACATAGCTGACTATTAACACAATTGAACAGAAACTTCAGAGTCATGACAAAGAATACATATTTTAAAGATAAGTGAAGAACAGTCAATAACAAACAACTACAGTGAATAGAAACAACAGCAAAGAAAAAGACCTTTAGCCAATAATTCTATCTCCAGCAAAACTATCATTCAAAAATAAAGGAGAAATTAAAACATTCATAGATAAACCATATGGAGAGCTTTCATTGTTAGCAGACCTTCACTAGTCCCCTATAAGAAATCATAAAGGAAATCCTTCAGTATCAAATGGAAGAACACTAGATAGTAATACAAATCCAAATGATGAAATAAAGAGCACCGGTAATGGTTACCGCATAGGTAAATATTTTCTAAAAAATGTAAATGTATCTTTGGGCATTTTCTTTCAAAACTAATTTAAAATAAAACTGCATAAACAACCACTGTAAGTCTGTGTTGGTTGCTGCTAAGTCGTTTCAGTCGTGTCCGACTCTGTGCGACCCCAGAGACGGCAGCCCACCAGGCTCCCCCATCCCTGGGATTCTCCAGGCAAGAACACTGGAGCGGGTTGCCATTTCCTTCTCCAATGCATGAAAGTGAAAAGTGAAAGGGAAGTCACTCAGTCGTCTCTGACTCTAGTGACCCCGTGGACTGCAGCCTACCAGGCTCCTCCGTCCGTGGGATTTTCCAGGCAAGAGTACTGGAGTGGGGTGCCATTGCCTTCTCCAGTGTGTTGGTAGTAAATGATATATAAAAATGTAATTTGTATATGAACACAAAGGAGGGGAAAGAAAGTGCATTGTATAGAAACAAAATTTTTGTATGATATTTTAATTAACTTGGTAGTAACCTGAACTAGATTTTTATAAACTGTTACTTTTAATTCCCAGGATAACCATTTAGAAAATAACTACAAAATATATAGTAAAAGAAACAACAAGGAAATAAAATTGTATACTGGAAAATACCCACTTAATCTGAATAATGGTGATATTAGAGGGATAGAAGAACAATAAAGAAATAAATAAAATGGTAGACTTAAATTCTATCTTATTAGTGATCACATTAAAGTATAAAGGATTAGATATTACAACTAAAAGGAAAATATTGGCATGATAGAGTTTTATAAAAAAAATCGTCCAACTTTATGCTGGGTGTAAGAGACATCTTTTTAGATTTAAAAACACAAATATATGAGAAAAGAATGAAAATAGATATACTTTGCAAACATTAAAAAGGACCTGGAGTAGTTATACTAATAGCAGACTAATTACACTCTAAAACAAAAATTGTTACTAGAGGTAAAGAAGGACACTTTTATAATAATGAAATAATGACAAGCCATCAAGAAGGAAAACAAGTAAAACACATATGCCTCTAATATCAGAGCCTAAGGTATATGAAGCAAAACTGAGTTGAAAGGGAAATAGACCATTGAACAGTAATAATTAGAGACTCCAAAGTACCATTTTCAATATGGGATAAAATAGCTAGACAAAAGATAAACAAAGAAATATTAGTATAGAACAAGGCTATATATGAACTAGACCTAGCAGATATGGAACATTCTATCCAATGACAGAGAAATATACATTCTTCTCAAGTGCACATGGAACAGTCTCCAGGATAGACTGTATCTCAATAAATGTAAAAGGGTTGAAGTAATACAAAGAATACTCTCTGATCACAATGGAACGAAATTGGAACTCAATAACAGAAGAAAATTCAGGAACCTATAAATATGTGGAAATTAAGCAACACACTCCTAAATAATCAATAGGTCAAAGAAAAAAATCACAAGGGAAATTAGACAATACTTTGAGATATATGGAAATGTAAACATAGCATATTGAAATTTGGGGATTGAAAGAAAATAATGCTTATATTCATTGGAAGGACTGCAGCTCCAGTACTTTGGTCACCTGATGCGAAGAGATGACTCATTGGAAAAGACCCTGATGCTGGGAAAGATTGAAGGCAGGAGGAGAAGGGGACAACAGAGGATGAGATGGTTGGATGGTATCGCCGACTCAATGGACATGAGTTTGAGCAAGCTCTGGGAGTTGGTGATGGACAGGGAAGCCTGGCGTGCTGCAGTTCGTGGGGATGCAAAGAGTCAGACATGACTGAGTGACTGAACTGAACTGAATGCTTCTAGGGAAATTTGTAGCTATGAGTGCTTAAATTAAAAAAGAAAAAAATGTCAGCTCAACAAGCTTATACCATCAGACATTAGAAAAAGAAGAGAAAACTGAGCCTAAATCACACAAAAAGAAGGAAAAAATGAAGACTGGTGTGAAAATAAATAAAATAGACAATAGAGAAAATCAATGAAAGCTTGAATTTGTTATTTGAAAGATCAATGAAATTGACAGACCTTTAGCTGGAATGATCAAGAATAAGGGAAAGGACTCAAGTTAGTAAAACCAGGAATGAAAGAGGGAATGTTACTACTGGTATTACAGAAATTTAAAAAAAAAAAAAAAGGATTATAAAAGAATACCAGAATAATCCTATGTTAACAAATGAGATACTTTAATGAAAGGTACAAATTCCTAGAGAGATATTCAAAGCACTGAAACTGATTGAAGAAGAAATTGAAATCCTGATTAAACAAACAAACTGGAAGAAAATAAAAGAAGAAAGAAAGATAGAGATCAAAAGAAAGAAAGAAGAAAAAAGAGAAAAGCAGGGGAAAAAAAAACACAGAAAATGTGGTCTTACTTTATGTCTGTTTCTTTGCCTGTTTCTTGTGTCCAGTTTTTTAAGGAAATTAGCTTTGTTAATTGAGTATTCTGATTTGTGTGTATCCAGCTACTTTTTGAGATAAAACATCTCCCTTTATTGCTGGTCTGAACTATACTGGTAATTACTCAAAATATTGTCTGTTATTTTCCTAATGTTATCATCCTGCTAACTAGAAAATAGAAAATATTCTCATGTTCATGATTGAGAAAGGAATACCACCCTCATATTGGAGCTTTCCATTTTATGGTGGCTTATCCTTAAAATATCATATCTAAAATATTAACAATAAATGCTTATTCTCAGTTTTTATGGTGGCTTACAGGTATATGAAAACTGATAAAATAGGTCATCACAGTAATCATTCCTCATAGCAGCACATGTGATTTTTATTATGACATAAACTGAACATATACTTCTCATTTAAACAAATGTTTCATATTTCATATTTGGATCTCCATGGCATATTTGAAATTAATTCAAGAACCAGTGAAACTCTCCTTAGCAATACAATTATTTACTTTTCCTGCAAACAAAGGCCCCAAGCATAGAATAGTAAGTATGATGTCTGGACTGAACTTGTATTGTTGATAAATAAAGTTTTTAAGAAACATATCATTATTTTCAATGTGCTTTCAAAGACCATTTCGCTTTCTAGATTGAGTAGCAACCATGAGGAGAGACATACACTTGAATATCATTTCAGAGATGCAGATTATCCTCCAGGAGAAGTTGTGGGTGTTTTTATCTCCTGAGTTTTTTTTTTTATTTTATTTCTATGGTCCTTTACCTAACTATATTTGCCACTTTAGTGCTTGGCCAGAAAGCACGTATATCAATCAATCAAATAAATGGGTAAATTAATTAATATTTTTTGTCAAGAACAATTAAAAAAAATTATAGCAAAGTAATTTTGATTTTCAACAGTCCTACTCACCATCTGCATTTAGCAAAACTCTTGACATCAGTCTGGGTTGCTAAGCAATAAATATCTCTTCCACGACTCCAGAGTCCCTGGGATCATTCCATTATTTTGTCACTCAAGCATGTCACACAGCTTGATGTGGGCCTCTAATTCATACACAGTCAGAAATGGAGGCCCGCTGCTCCTACAGTAGAAAGAGAATAAAGAGAATGGCGGGGCAGATTAAAAGGTTAGGAGAGCAAGGCTGCATAAACGTCAGAACTGGGGGGAATGCACTTTTGAAATAAAGATAAGTCATTATAAGCTCAGTAGTTTCATCACTTTAATAATGCAGAGAATTCTCCCACCCAGCAGAAACTCACCACCTTTAGGGGTATTTATCCTAACTTTGCTATCTTAGTGATACTTCTCAGATAAAATAAGTTTTATAAAATCTTCTATAGTATTTTCTATTTATCAAAGGGTAGTCCTGATCATTTGATCATCAGATATATTCAAGTCCTGACTTCAGTGAAGATAGGAAAGACTGTTGAGGGTCCCATACTAATTTAAAGACTTTTGAGGTAGGCTGACTAGTTTAAGAAACCTCCAACTATTAGAATCACATGCAATTATTTATTTAAGAACTTTTTTTCCCTTTATACCTATGTTAGATTCTGTGAAAATACTTCTTGTACTGACTTTATATTACAATTTAGATATAGTTACTTCTAAATTTTTTGACCTATAAAAAGGGAAATGTGCCCTTTCACAATGACTTACTGGGGTTTTTGAAAATGGGTAAGATGTTTCCTGAGCTATAGGAATAAAGAGTAAATAATATGCAAAATATACATGTAAAGATGCTCGATAAATTTGAGTATGTTTTTCAAATTAGTAACTGAGTTCTTTCAAAGAATTAATTTATACTACATGCATAGATTGGTCTTGGAGAGACAAACTTAACCATATTAGCCAGAAGTAAGATGAAAAAGAATACAGTTCTCTTTCAACTTCCTTGGTGGTCCAGTGGTTGAGAGTCCACACTGTTATTGATGGGGGCCTGAGTTCAACCCCTGGTTAAGGAACTAGATCCCACATGCCACAACTAAAGATCCCACATGGCATAACAAAGACTGAAAATCCCTCATGCCACAGCTAAGACCCAGTGCAGCCAAATAAATAAATTGGCTTCCCAGGTGGCTCAGTGGTAAAGAATCTGTCTGCGAATGCAGGAGGGTAATTTTCTAATATGTAAAATAGTAGAACTGATGTAGATAATGTCTTAAAACTTTCTCATATTTAATATAGGAATTGAAGCAAAGTGTTAAAGCAACTTTAATCAACATGGTTGCTGCTGCTACTTGCTAAGTCGCTTCAGTCATGTCTGACTTTGTGCGACCCCACAGACAGCAGCCCACCAGGCTCCCCCGTCCCTGGGATTCTCCAGGCAAGAACACTGGAGTGGGTTGCCGTTTCCTTCTCCAATGCATGAATGTGAAAAGTGAAAGTGAAGTTGCTCAGTCGTGTCTGACTCTTCTCAACCCCATGGACTGCAGCCTACCAGGCTCCTCCATCCATGGGATTTTCTAAGCAAAAATACTGGAGTGGGGTGCCATTGCCTTCTCCGATTCAATATGGTAAATTCAATCAAATCAAAAATAAAAAATTGGTCCCATCTGACTGTTTGATTACCTCTATTTATACCATGTTTTAATTTGTCAACAAAATATCTAAAGCCATTCTATTTCAGATAGTCTCAGTATTCTGACAGTGTACAGGCTGAGAGATGAAGTGCATCCTTGGAGTGAAATAATCAAGAAGTACAGTGACATCCTGATCTTTCTGAAAGTCAGGCCAGAGATTTTTCACAGTATAACACTTCATTCTACAAGAAGATATATTTCAGTATCCTTAGTTTTCAGCTAAAAGAACTAAGCCTTAGAGTTTTAAAGTCACTTACCCCAAGGATGACTTCAGAATGAAGACTAGAATCCACACTTTCTGACTTCCATTCTGGTGCTTCTTCTGTTTATATCATCCAGATTTGTAGACAATCTTCATTCTTATTCTGTACATTCCATTTTGAAGGATAAACATTATAGGGAAGAAGTGAAAATATTGAGAGTTAATAATATTTTTGAACTAAAAATTTGGATAACTTTTTTGAATTATGTAATCTTGAGTTCTTTGTGATTAATGATGTTTTTCCTCTTAAAAGATAACCCAAATGTCTACTGGCTTGCAGTTCCTAATGACAAGAAGACAGAATCTCAGTCTTATCCTCCCTCAGCTACTTTTTGATGCCCAGAAAAGACTAGAACATGTATGCAAGGCCATTTTATCAGGCAAAAGCATTGTAAATGGTAATTCATTGTGTAGTTATTATGTGAGGTGTTATGTTATGCTTGGTATGGGTCATTTAAATGTATCCTCAGAGCAACCATGTATAAGTACTATTAACTTCCTCATTTGACAAGTGAGGAATCTGATGCACAACCAGGTTCTGGATTTCATAGCCATTAAGTAGCAAAGCCACGTTTTGAACCCAGGCAGGCTGGCTCCAGAGATGATGATCTTAATGGTGAAATTCCGCAGCAAACATACTCTCGTACAGTTCAATGTGCAGCACATTCCCATTTGTGGCAAAAGGGATTGCTTGAAGTATCTGTGACACTCCCTCTAAGGGACTGCAGACTACAAGTGCTTGCCAAGTTTCCAGTTCTCAGCCAAACCTGGGTTATACGACTGAGAGCCTTTCTCTCCAGCTCATGCTGCATTTTGTATCATACACCCTAAAAATAGCTGAGCAAATATATAACTTCACAAAATGAACAGTTTCAATACACTCTCCCCACTTACGCCTTACTCACAGAAGATCAAACCAAGTCCCAGACGCTATAGGAAGATCAAATGCTCCATCCTCTTCCTTTTTATTCTTTCTTTGCGTGTTCTCCACAAGACCTTTCTCCTCCTTTGCAGACAAAACTTCTGTGCATGTCACTATGTGCGTCTCCATATACTCAGCTTCTGTAGCCAAATTAGGATCTTTTAACAAAAATAATATTAAACGTCATAACACTTAATCCAATTATCAATGATCAGTTATAATGAAATGGTACCTATTTAACAATTTGAATAGATGGTATTGTCAAAGGTGGGTATATTAAAGAGGCTAAAGATATACATGAAGAAGACATAAAAATCACTAATAATATCACTGCCAATTTAGAAATAACCATTGTCAACTCATTAACACACACCAAACCAAAACCATATTGTAGCTTGTGGTCTTTAAAATGTATTTTTCATCCTTTTTTAAAAATTTACTCCTCAGTTGAGAACTTTTTTTGACCTATATTTAAGTTCATTGATCCTTTCCTCAATCATTTTGGGTCTACTGATGAGCCCATTAAGCATTCCTCATTCCTATTACTGTGTTTTGATTTCTAAGTATCTCCTTTTGACTTAGAGTTTCTACCTCTTTACTTATGTTATGTATCTGTTTTTTATATTATCTATTTTTTTTCATTAGAATGTCATTTATTCCTGACTCTGATTATTCCAACATCTGTGTCATATTTGAGTCTAATCTGATGATTGTATTTTCTCTTCTAAGTGTTTTTTCTTGCCTTTTGGCATTTCTTTTTCTGTTGAAAGCTGGACCTACTGTTGCAGGTACTAGGAAATGGGGCAATAGGTATTGTGTGAGGACTGATGTTAACCTGGCTAGGAGTTAGACTATATTTAATATTTAATGTAGCTATAGGCAACATTGGCTTACATTTCCTCAGCTGTGTGTGTTTTTGTCTCCCCTCCTGACTTTTGTCTTGCCTAAGTACTCCTTCCCAGAAAGCCTATGTTTCATAATTTGTTTAGCTGTAAAACATTGTTGTTGATATTATACTGGAACCATGTTAGGTAGGTTATGTGGAAGAGGTAGGGTTTTACAACCTTCTCACTAAATTTCAGGCCTTTGGATTGTGACCTTCATAAATCTAGTGATGGAGATTTCTTCTCTCCTTCCTCTACTCCCTTCTCTGATTGCAATGTTCTCAATCTATTTCCTTGCAGCCCTGATCCCTATTGACTATTCTTTCATTCACCTCTTAGGTGAAGTACAAAGTCTTGAGGGGAAGGAATGGAGAAGAATTCCTCCTTCCTGATGGGACAGGGTTTCAGAATTGAACTCTGACAAAGTCCTTTACGGTTGAGAGTGAGCTTTCATTATGGGGAGGATTTTTGCCTTGTTTCACAATGGTTATTGCTCCCTCTTTCTATGTCAGCCAAGAGAGGATCTTACGTTCTCACTGTGAGGAACTGATAGAGTTCCTTGAGGAAAAATCACAAAAGTGTGGTGGGGTCCCCTAAGACAGTGGCCCTAGGAGTTTCTCACTCTCAAAGCTCAACATTCGACATCCAGAAATTCATTAAAATTACCATGTAGATGTTCCAACTAGTTTGTTGTTCCAGAAGCTTCTTCTCCAGATCTCTGTTGCTGTATCTCTAAGTCAGTTGCTTAGCCATGTCTGACTCTTTGCAACCCCATGGACTGTAGCCTGCCAGGCTCCTCTGTGCATGGTATTCTCCAGGCAAGAATACTAGAGCAGATTGTCATTTCCTTTTCCAAGGGATCTTCCCAATCCAGGGTTCAAAGCCAGGTCTCCCACATTGCAGGTAGATTCTTTATTGTATGAGACACCAGAGAAGCCCATAAGTAAGATGTACAGGCCCCAAATCTACATTTTGAAGTCTGTTTTTTTTAAGTTGTCGAATTACTCTTAAGATTGTTTATAATAGTTTATATGCCTTCTAGCAACAGGAGACCCTGCTTTCTTGCATCTTTACCAGCATTGGATAGTTTTTTTCACATTTCCACTTTTGTGTTTTGTGTTCTCATGTCAATTTACATTTATCTTATTATTAAGGAACCTGGACATTTTAATTATATTTTAATATACTTTCTACTACTTTTTTTTAAATTGTCTGATTTATTTGTCCATTTACATAAGCTGCTCAATGTTTTTGACTATTCAGAATTTAATTTTTTTTCTTTTTAAAATTGATCATTTCTTTTTAATTTTATTTACATTTTTTGCCTTTAATATCTGAATATACTTTTGAATTTGAACTTAGAACACAATTAATCAACCATGAATAGAGTTTCAGAATATTTTGCTATGAGTTATGAAGGATACCTCTCTTAAATTGGCAAATATTACCCTTTAGACTCAGCTAAACTTGGGATAAGAATAGATCTCCCCACCTTAAACCTGAAATTATCCCTATTTTGTCATTTCATCCACAAGTAATGCAACATACTCTACTTGGGTATGGACCTCGGAGAAGGCAATGGCACCCCACTCCAGTACTCTTGCCTGGAAAATCCCATGGATGGGGGAGCCTGGTGGGCTGCCATCTATAAGGTTGCACAGAGTCAGACACAACTGAAGCGACTTAGCAGCAGCAGCAGCAGCAGCAGGGTATGGACCTATAAATTAAAGCCACTGGGTTTGATCAACATGCTTAATGCCTTTTAGAATGAATAGAGAAAAACATTAAATCTAAGAGAGACCTTATATTCTAAAATTTGTATCTTAGTTAATATTTAGTTATTTCTCTGAATAGGAAAGATATTCTGATTAACATTCTAGTGACTTTAAATTGGATACATTTACAGTATGAAATAAAAACATCTGCATGACCTGATATTATTTCCTTTAGGTAAATTCCAATAAATTCAATTTATGGATCAAAAGTTCTGCAAATTCTTCCCTCTTACCCTATTTCCTTACCAGATGATGAACATTTTGAAGTCAAACCTCTGTCTTAACTGTGTGTAAACCTCATTGCTTGACAGTCTTACACATGAGGAAAATGACAGAGTTTAAGTAATTTATCAATGTTTATTAAATAAATAAATTTGGTAATTAAAAAAGAACTTTGAAAGATTGAATGAAAGGAAAAAGATGAGTTTTCAAAACAGTCCATAAAACTTAAGATATAAATAGTTGTTCAATTTTCTTTAGTTCTCACTCAAAGTAAAAATATTGATCAATTATTTTTTGTCTTTAATTATAGTTCTATGAAAAAATGTTTTGAATATTGCTGAAATTAATCATAATATGCTACTAAGATAAGTATGCCTACATATAAATCTTCTTAAAGAAACACACACAACCTAATGCCCACTTTTAAGTGTCATTTCAAATGGCATTTTGAAAAGAGTGGAACGTTTATAAATTCATCATTGGATGTTTTAACACATCATCCATTTAGTCAACAATTAGACTATTTTATGTGTAACACTTTGTAATATCTATGAGAACCACGATATAATAGAAAATCTGGTCTCTTTCCTCAAATAATTACTGTGCAATTGAATCTGAAATACAAAAATGTTGAAATAACTGGAGTGTTACTGTAGCTCTAAATATGAATAATTGTAAATAGAAATGCTTCTAATTGAACTCAAATATGTTGACCAGGTGTTGATTGGAGGAACAAAGACAGAAAGTGTTAAGAATGGAGGAATCAATAGCTAGGACATGGAAGCAGCCATGTTCATTGGCAGATGAATGGATAAGAAAGCTGTGGTACATATACACAATGGAATATTACTCAGCTATTAAAAAGAATGCATTTGAGTCAGGTCTAATGAGGTGAATGAAACTGGAGCCTATTATACAAACTTAAGTAAGTCAGAAAGAAAAACACCAATATAGTATATTAAGGCATATATATGGTATTTAGAAAGATGGTAATGATGACCCTATTTGAGAGATAGCAAAAGAGACACAGATGTAAAAACAGACTTTTGGACTCTGTGGGAGAAGGTGAGTGGGATGATTTGAGAGAATAGCATTGAAAGATGTGTATTATCATCTGTGAAATAGATCATCAGTCTAAATTGGATACATGAGATGGGGCATTCAGGGCCGGTGCATTGGGATGATCCTGAGGGATGGGATGGGGAAGGAGGTGGGAGAGGGGTTCAGGATGAGGAACACATGTACACCCATGGCTGATTCATGTCAATGTATGGCAAAAACCACTACAATATTGTAAAGTAATTAGCCTCTAATTAAAATAAATAAATTAATTTAAAAAAAGAAGGGAAGAATGATTCAAAATGGCAAATTGGCACCTGAATTTGAGAAGAAATGAGAGTTATGAATTGGCAAAGACGTGGGAAGCAAATGTTTTAACTGCAACATTGTTGTATTTAAAAGCATGGAGATTATTGAAAGGAGATCGGTTTTATAGGAAGCGAAAGGGATATTCACCTGATTAAGTGAGAATGAGGTTGGTGAAAAGAATAAGAGAAAAATTGACTGAGCTTCTCCAATGGTGATTCAGGGAGGGTTGAACCTGGGCAATGCTCCCATCAGTATCAACAGAGAACACAAAGATGCTGTCATGGTGGTGGGAAAGGCAGCACATTTCTAGCTTATGTGAATTAGGGGAGAGAGAAAGAAGTGGAAATAGATGATCTAAGAATAACCTCTTGAGAAAAGATTCAGATAGCCTTGTATGGAAATAAAAAAGTTATTTTGAGACTGTTGTTTCTGGATGGTTCGTTGTGTGTGTATGTGCATAATGTTTGTATATTTACTTCCTGGAGGAAATGAAAATAATAGCTTTCAATCCATGACTTAAGCCTACAATGATCTTTTGAGTTAAAAACCTGAGTCATATGCAGGGAGTTCAAACTGGGGCTCTGGTACAACCTAGAGGGTTGGGATGGGGTGGGAGGTGGGAGGGAAAATGGAGAAGGAGGGACACATGTATACCTGTGGCTGATTTCCTGTTGATGCATGGAAGAAACCAACACAATATTGTAAAGCAGTATTCCTTCAATAAATAAATAAATATTAAAAAACCTTGAGTCATAAGAGATACCATCCTGTGAACTTTACCCTGCAGACTTTATTTAAGCACATAATATGGCTTAGATAATTAACTCTAGCTATTAAATATGTAAGAATGCTTTTATATCAAGCAAAAGTGTGCTTGATGCAATGAAAAATATTACTTAATTCAGAACCACCTGATTTGTATCAAGGATTTATTCATTTCCGCCCCCTCCCCCACCAGTATGCACAGTTAATCTGAACTCTAAAGTTGGTTTGAGGTCTATGTACTTGAAAAATAAACCTCCAAACATATGAGAAAGTACCCTATGGAGAGAATGAGGCAAAACTCTAAAATGTAGGCTTCCAAACAGTGGGGGAGCCTGATTTTAGAAGAACTTGCTAAGCATTAATAAATCACCTGTGCATTCACAATGTTCTTAGTAGCCCTAATGGAGAATGTGCATAAAAATGCAGCATCTCCCAGAAATGTCATATCAAAATTCAGAGATATTAAATGACCAGCTTTTACATAGAAGTTAGCAGCTTTAAAATCTTTAAAACATTTAAACAAGAGGTCTAAGCCATCCCATTTTATTTTTCCCATATCACTTATTCCTAGTCATCAAGATATTAAATCTCAAACATACTAATTTACTTAAAGATATTTCTCAATTCTTCTAAACTTACCTTAAGAAGTGCAATATTGTCCATTCAAAAATGCCCAATTTAAGAAAAGCAGGACAATGGAGTTCTGGGGCCCAGACACATCATCCCAAAATATGCTTCAATTGCATGTTAATTATTTTGATTTTAAGTTACTTAATAAAGAGTCAGTGCAAGAGAGACACTCTGACGCTTATATATGTCTCCCTGAATGCAGAAGATCTCCTATTTGAAAGGTGCCCTCCCTGCATCTGGAGGTTTAAGGACACCATTATCACCAGAAATAGAGAATTGGGGATGAGAAACCTGAATAAATAAACCTTGCCTTTGTCGCTCAGTTGTGACTGACTCTTTGTGACCCTATGGACTGTAACCTGCCAGGCTCTTCTGTCCATGGGATTTTCCAGGCAAGAATACTGGAGTGGGTTGCCATTTCCTTCTCCAGGGGCCCAGGATTCCTGATCCAGGGACTGAACTCAGGTCTCCTGCATTGCAGGCAGACTAGGTACAAATAAAACTTGGTACTCCTTTAATTTCTTACACCAAACCAATTTTTTTTTAGAGTCTTCACTAATTAAGCACCCCAAACCTAAGTTCTTTGTTCTATTAACTCCTCACAAATTTATATTTCTTTGTTTAAAACGCATAAAAGCTGACTGCTTTGGTCACTTCTCAGGCCCTGTTTTATGACACCTACTTGTGCACAAATTCAATTAATTTATTTTTCCCTGTTAATATGCCTTGTAGTAATTTTATCATTAGACCAGTCACAGCAGTCAAGTTGGGTAGAGGGAGAAATTTCCCTCTCCGTGGTGGAAGTAATTTCTAAATGCTTATTGGAAGAGGGGAAAAAGGCAATGGAGTTCCTTAATTGGTTGTGAGTGAGACCTTGGCTATGAACATGAAGGGAATAGACAAAGATAATTGTGGGAGAGGCTGATAACAAAGATGAGAATGAAAATGGCAGACATGTAGGGAAAAGGGATCTACATTTGACAGACTTACTTGAAGTTTCAATAACACCTGCCACAGCCAATGAGCTCCATCCTGTTAACACAATGGAAACCTTGGCACCGCCATCTGAGATCCTGCCATCTCCAGTGCAGTTGTGCAGGTAACTTCCTCACAAATAGATTTTACTTTTAATTATCAATGCTGACAACGGTACTGGAATACACTGTTTTTCCTTTTAATCTGTGATATTTTCTGGGATTTCTGCTTGCATGTGAATGCTCAAGATGGACATCTTGTCAAGTCATGCATGAAATTGAAAGAAAAAGTCTTGCAAAAAATGCGAGCTGTCCACCTCTTCCAGAGAACACTACCTTGAGTAAAAGGAAAGGCAAACTGTACCATCATGTTAGAATTACACTTACAGGGCCTACGTCAGTAACTGAGAGAAACACAGACTTTTTATTCAGGTTTCCTAAAAATGGATAAAGAATTAAAAATTAGTTGATAAGATGGAAATAATAGTGATGAAATTTATTCCCTTAAATAAGGGAATGAAACTTCATTTTAAATGTCAATGGGAAGAATGAGGGAAAAAAAGAATTATTTCTACTATACATGATAATATACACAGAAAATCAGATTATCAATTGGAAAACGTTGATTAGTTAATACGAGAATTCAATAAAGTGACTAGATAAAAGGTGAGTAATCAATTCATCCTAATTATTCATTCATTCAGCATTCAACAATTCATCTACTCAATAAGATTAGTTTTGCAATCTGAATCAATAAATTCCATGCTTTTGTGGTCAGTGGTGCATATGCACAATGGCAAAAAATTTGAATCATCCAATATGCACATTATCAGCTGAAGTTCAACAAGTTGACACTATCTTTTTGTTTCAGTTCTCAAACTGTAAATGTGTCCTTTTGGTCATCTATTTAGTGCCATTTTGTGCTTTTATTTGATTAACTACGATTTAACTGTTTAAAATGGTTCTGAAGAATAATGCAAATCTATTGTCTACTGCTTCTAAGTACAAGAAGACTGTACAGTGCCTTATGGAAAAAAACAAACAAACATGTATCTGATAATATATACTCAGGCCTAAGTTATAGTGCTCTTAGCTGTGAATTAAATATTAATGAATCAATAATGTATTAAGTAAAGCATCTTTAAATGGAGACATATAAAACAAGGTTAAGTATTGATTTGTTGATGAAAATGTTGTGACCAGAGACTTTCAGAAACCTTACCCAGTATTTCCTTCGGGAATAATTATTAGGTATTTGCTAATTCATGTGTGTGGTGAATTTATAGAATATAACTACTGAATGAATAATGAGAATGCTCTATATGCAAAATTTCTCAGGGATCTTATTAAATAGCATATTTGAAATTGTAATATTTTTGTATTACATTTGAAGATTCAACAAAACTGCACTAAATTTAGTAATGAATTTAACTCACTTTGTTCTTTTTTCCTTTAGAATTTAAGTTGCCTGGGGACAATAATATGAGATTCTGTTCTGCAATGCAAGCTCCAGAATAATATTTGGCACCTATAAAGGAACCTAATAAGTGGTTGGTATTGTTGCTTTTCCTTGGAGATTTTGCCTGCATTTATTTTATTTCTTTTTATACTGACAGAAGAATTACTGAATGATAAGATTTAGAAATTATACAGGAAAGCAGTAGCTATGGAACAATAGAAAAAAACTTAATGAGAAATATAGATCAACTTAATATGCAAATATTCTATAAATTAAAATGCAACAAGAAATTAATACACAAAGATTATTTTGCACATGCACGTGACAGAAAAGGAGTTAAATTTATTAATATATATAAAGCTCATTTGAATCAATTAGAAAACTTCAATCTCAATAAACAAATAGGAATAAGGTAGACTACTTACACAAAGGAAATTCAAATTGATAATATAATATAATGGATACTAGTGTAACAATGAACATGAACTTGAGCAAACTCAGAGACAGAAAAGGACAGAAAGCCTGGTGTGCTACAGTCTGGGGTCACAAAGAGTTGGACACGACTTAGTGACTGAACAGCAACAACAAATAACAAATATACAACAGTAACAATATTTGCCTTCCACAAACTTGGAGGGCTTTATGCTAAGTCAGTCAGTCAGTCAGTTCAGTCGCCAAGTCATGTCCGACTCTTTGCGACCCCATGAATCGCAGCACGCCAGGCCTCCCTGTCCATCACCAGCTCCCAGAGTTCACTCAAACTCACGTCCATTGAGTCAGCGATGCCATCCAGCCATCTCATCCTCTGTCGTCCCCTTCTCCTCCTGCCCCCAATCCCTC
>NW_011494934.1:2931718-2942762 GCF_000754665.1 Bison bison bison
AGATCTCATCCTCTGTCGTCCCCTTCTCCTCCTGCCCCCAATCCCTCCCAGCATCAGAGTCTTTTCCAATGAGTCAACTCTTCGCATGAGGTGGCCAAAGTACTTGAGTTTCAGCTTTAGCATCATTCCTTCCAAAGAAATCCCAGGGCCAATCTCCTTCAGAATGGACTGGTTGGATCTCTTTGCAGTCCAAGGGACTCTCAAGAGTCTTCTCCAACACCACAGTTCAAAAGCATCAATTCTTTTGCGCTCAGCTTTCTTCACAGTCCAACTCTCACATCCATACATGACCACTGGAAAAACCATAGCCTTGACTAGACGGACCTTTGTTGGCAAAGTAATGTCTCTAGTAAAACAAGCCAAATAGGAAAAGACAGATATTGTATGATATCATTTATATGTGGAATTAAAAAAAATGTAAGACTTTCAGTAACAGTAAAAAAGTGGTTGTCAGGGTTGGAAATAGGGAAAGTCTGGTAATACTGTGTAAATCTGACCATCTAACGTGGTAACATGATGACTATAGTTGATCACACTGCCCTGTAATATTGAAATGTACTAAGAGAATAGAATTTAAGTGTTCTAACCAAAAAGAAAAAAAATAAATATGTGCAGTGATAGATGTGCTAATTAATGATGAGGGATGGAACATTTTATAATGTATATGTACATCAAATCATCACACTGCACCTTAAATAGCTTGCAATTTTATTTGTTAATTAAATCTCATAAAAAAAATATAAATCTCATAAAGGTGAAAAAAAAAAAAAAAAGCCACAAAGGAGTTGCTATTCAAAACTTAGAAAAAAGCTGAAATGAAAAAATAGTAAGTTCATACTTTTGAAGGCTAACAAATAATGAAAATTATTTGCTGCTAAGTGAGATTAATCAGCACTAACAAGTAAGGACACATTGCAATGAGCACTCTCATCTACTGCTACAAAACAGTCTCAAGATTGAGCTGAAAAACCATGAGGAGAATTTTTGTCTCATACAGAGGAAAACTACTCAAACATGTTCATTTTAGAATTCTTTAGAGAAGCTGAAACTCAGGAACAAATTCTATCCCCATAAAGTGGAAGTGCTATGCAAATCATGTTATAGCCATTTTATGGAAAGGTATATATCCATTAAAAAAAATGTTTCTAAAGGCTTTTAAACACATGGGGCAAGTGCTTAAGTCAGCATGTTAGTCACTCAGTTATGTCTGATACTTCATGATCCCATGGACTGTATAGCTCACTAGGCTCCGCTTTCCTTGAAATTCTCCAGGCAAGAATACTGAAGTGGGTAGTCATTCACTTCTCCAGGGGATCTTCCCGACCCAAGGATTGAACCAGCATCTTCTGCATCTTCTGAATTGGCAGGCAGATTCTTTACTATGTAAGCCATCACCAAACAAACTTGGATTTGTTCATCTTTTCTCAGCAAAGTTAATCTACTAACACCAGGATGAAGTGGAGGGAAGCACAGTGTTTATTGCAAGGCCAACCAAGGAGTATGGGAGGCTAAAGTTCAAAAACGACCTAAACTCCCTAATGGCTTTTCAGTTCAGTTCGATTCAGTTCAGTTCATTTGCTCAGTCATGTCCAACTCTTTGAGACCCCATCAACCGGAGCATGCCAGGCCTCCCTGTCAATCACCAACTCAACTCCAGGAGTTTATCCAAAATCATGTCCATTGAGTCAGTGATGACATCCAACCATCTCATCCTCTGTCATCCCCTTCTCCTCCTGGCCTCAATCTTTCCCAGCATCAGGGTCTTCTCAAATGAGTCAGCTCTTCGCATCAGGTAGCCAAAGTATTGGAGTTTCAGCTTCAACATCAGTCCTACCAATGAACACCCAGGACTAATCTCCTTTAGGATGGACTGGTTGGATCTCCTTGCAGTCCAAGGGACTCTCAAGAGTCTTCTCCAGCACCACAGTTCAAAAGCATCAATTCTTCAGTGCTAATCACTTCATGGGAAATAGATGGGGAAACAGTGAGAACAGTGGCTGACTTTATTTTTTGGGGGTTCCAAAATCACTGCAAATGGTGATTGCAGCCATGAAATTAAAAGACGCTTACACCTGGGAAGGAAAGTTATGACCAACCTAGATAGTATATTCAAAAGCAGAGACATTACTTTGCCAACAAATGTCCGTCTAGTCAAGGCTATGGTTTTTCCAGTGGTCATGTATGGATGTGAGATTTGGACTGTGAAGAAAGCTGAGCACTGATACTAGATATCAATTACATATGACTATGGCTCAGATCATGAACTCCTTATTGCAAAATTCAGACATAAATTGAAGAAAGTGAGGAAAAACACTAGACTATTCAGGTATGACCTAAATCAAATCACTTATGATTATACAGTGGAAGTGAGAAATAGATTGAAGGGACTAGATCTGAAAGACAGAGTGCCTGATGAACTATGGATGAAGGTTCATGACGTTGTACAGCAGACAGGGATCAAGACCGTCCCCAAGAAAAAGAAATGCAAAAAAGGAAAACGGCTGTCTGAGCAGGCCTTACAAATAGTTTTGAAAAGAAGAGAAGTGAAAAGCAAAGGAGAAAAGTAAGATATACCCATTTGAATGCAGAGTTCCAAAGAATAGCAGGGAGATTTAAGAAAGACTTGCTCAGCAATAATGCAAAGAAATAGAGGAAAACAATATAATGGGAAAGACTAGAGATCTTTTCAAGGAAATTAGAGATACAAAGGGAACATTTCATACAAATATAGACTCAATAAAGGACAGAAAAGATATGGACCTAACAGAAGCAGAAGATATTAAGATGAGGTGGCAAGGATACACAGAAGAACTGTACAAAAAGATCTTCACAACCCAGATAATCATGATGGTGTGATCACTCACCTAGAGCCAGACATCCTGTAATGTGAAGTCATGGGCCTTAGGAAGCAACACTATGAACAAAGTTAGTGGAGGTGATGGAATTCCAGTTGAGCTATTTCAAATCCAGTTGTTTTTAGGAAATGATTTTCAAAGATAAGTGAGGGAGAGGGTTGTAGGGTGCTTGATAAGCTGGATATTCTTCTGATTGATTGGTGGTAAGGTAATAGGGTGGTATTTGAGGAGTTAAAGTCATCAACCTTCTGGTTCCAACAAGCCTAGAGTCTAGTTTCCTGTGGTCAGCATGTTGTTAACTTCTTCCACCCAGTGGGAGTTTCAGTATCTGCAAAACAACTCAGGGATATGGCTCAGGATGCTATCCATAGCCCTTGAAAAAGAACTAAAAGTTTGTAACTTTGTGTGACAGTCAAGCTATTATTATTTTGTCTTTCTTGACTGTTTTGCTTTGTTTCTTAATTTTCTCATTTCTCTGACTTAATTTGTTCTTTGGAATTTTGGGAAGGCCTAGGAGGCTAAAGCTTTTCTACAAAGAAGAGGTAGGTGGATTCCATGGTGGGTAGGGTCTGTCCTTGGATGGCACCATAAAGAGCTACACAGTTACCTATGTACTCTATGATACACTAATGATTTGATATAGAAGTCAATGTTATGGAAAAAGGTTTCCATTATGAAATAATTTGGAGAAACTCAGGATTAATGGCACACATACCGGAAAGTTTCCTGTTTGAAGTTTTCTCAAAGTCTTGTATACGCCACAAATATTTTTCCATTAACAAAATCACTGGCATAAACATCAATAAACATATTCTGAAAGAAAATGAGATCACACAAGCCAAATCCCCAAAGCTTGAACTTATAATAATCATTTAGGTACATTTTTATAGTTTACAAATTACTTTCTTACAAATAGTTTTATAATGAAAATAACAGTTTTTGAGTTAGACTGAAATCTATGCCCAGAGTTCTGTGACCCATTTGTTGACCTGAAAGAAATAGACTGCTAGATATTTCTTTAATAAAGATGGGTTTATTTAGGATCAGCAGAGAATTGCAATTTGGGTTCTACAGCAATGGTGAGATTCTTGAAAGTCCCTATAGGGCATAGGGAAAGAAACATTTTATAGAGATGAAAAGAAGTTGGAAGGGCTTTTTTTAAAAATTTATTTTTTATTGAAGGATAATTGCTTTACAGAATTTTGTTATTTTTGTCAAACCTCAATATGAATCAGCCGCAGGGATACATATATCCCCTCCCTTTTGAACTTCCCCCCTTCTCCCTCCCCATTCCACCTCTCTAGGTTGATACAGAGCCCCTGTTTGAGTTTCTTAGCCATACAGCAAATTCCCATTGGCTATCTATCTTGCATATGGTAATGTAAGTTTCCATGTTACTCTCTCCATGCATCTCACCCTCTCGTCCCCTCTCCCCATGGCCACAAGTCTATTCTCTATGTCTGCTTCTCCACTGCTGCCTGGTAAGTAAATTCTTCAGGACCATTTTTCTAGATTCCATATATATACATTATAACATGGTATTTATCTTCCTCTTTCTGACTTAATTCATTCTGTCTAATAGGTTCTAGGCTCATCCACCTCATTAGAACTGACTCAAAGGCAATTCCTTTTTATGGTTGAGTAATG
Source organism: Bison bison bison (assembly GCF_000754665.1). Taxonomy (NCBI): domain Eukaryota; kingdom Metazoa; phylum Chordata; class Mammalia; order Artiodactyla; family Bovidae; genus Bison; species Bison bison. The sequence goes on from NW_011494934.1 coordinate 2,936,221, forward strand.
TTCCATTGTGTATATTTACCACTACTTCTTTATCCATTCATCTGTTGATGGGCATCTAGGTTGCTTTGATATTCTAACTATTGTAAATAGTGCTACAATGAACAATGGGATACATATGTCTTTTTCAATTTTTGGTTTCCTCAGGGTATATGCCTAGGAGTGCGATGGCTGGGTCATATGGTGGTTTTATTTTTACCCTTTTAAGGAATCTCCATATCATCTTCCATAGTGGCTATATCAATTTACATTCCCACCAACAATGCAAGAGCATTCCCCTTTCTCCACACCCTCTCCAGCATTTATTGTTTGTAGACTTTTTCATGATGGTCATTCTGACCAATGTGAGGTGATATCTCATTGTAGTTTTGATTTGCATTTCTCTAATAATGAGCAATGTTAAGCATCTTTTCATGTGTTATCTATCTGTATGCCTTCTTTGGAGAAATATCTGTTTAGGTCTTTTGCCCACTCTTTGATTGAGTTGTTTGTTTTTCTGGCATTGAGTTGTAGAAGCTGCTTGCATATTTTGAAATTAATCCTTTGTCAGGTGTTTCATTTGTTTTTATCTTCCCCCTTTCTGACTGTTGTCTTTTCACCTTGCTTATAGTTTCCTTTGCTGTGAAAAAGCTTTTAAGTTTACTCAAGTCCCACTTGCTACTTTTGTTTTTATTGTTTCTCTAGGAAGTGAGTCACAGAGGAGCTTGCTTTGATTTATGTCATCAAGTGTTCTGCCTATGTTTTTCTCTAAGAGTTTCATAGTTTCTGGTCTTACATTTAGGTCTTTAATCCATTTTGAGTTTATCTTTGTGTATGGTGTTAGGAAGTGTTCTAAATTCATTCTTTTACATGTAGCTGTCCAGTTTTCCCAGCATCATTTATTGAAAAGGCTGTCTTTACCTCATTGTATATTCTTGCCTCCTTTGTCAAAAATAAGGTACTCATAGGTACATGGGTTTTTTTTTCCTGGGCTTTCTATCTTGTTCTATATTTGGTCTATATTTCTGGTTTTGTGCCGGTATCATACTGTCTTGATGACTGTAGCTTTGTAGTATAATCTGAAGTCAGGAAAGATTCCTCCAGCTCCATTCTTCATTCTCAAGACAGCTTTGGCTCTTTGGGTTCTTTTGTGTTTCTATATGATTTGTGAAATTCTTTGTTCTAATTCTGTGAAAAATGTCGTTGGTAAGTTGATAGTGATCACATTGAATCTGTAGATTGCATTTGGGAGTATAGACATTTTCAAAATAGTGATTCTTCCTACCCAAGAACATGGAATATCTCCCCATCTGTTTATGCCATCTTTGATTTCTTTCATCAGTGTCTTATAATCTTCTGTGTACAGTTCTTTTGTCTCCTTAGGTAAGTTATTTCCTAGATACTTAATTCTTTTTGCTGCAGTGGTGAATGAGATTGATTCCTTAATTTCTCTTTCTGATTTTTCATTGTTAATATATAGAAATGCAAGTGCTTTCTGTGTATTGATTTTTTATCTTGCATCTTTGCTAAATTCACTGATTAGTTCTAGTAATTTTCTGATACTATCTTTAGGGTTTTCTATGTACAGTATCACATCATCTGCAAACTGTGAGAGCTTTAATTCTTCTTTTCCAATCTGGATTCCTTTTATTTCTTTTTCTTCTCTGATTGCTATAGATAGGACTTCCAGAACTATGTTGAATAATAGTGGTGAAAGTGGACACCCATGTCTTGTTCCTGATCTTAGGGGGAAGCTGTCAGCATTTTACCATTGAGAGTAAGGCTTGCTGTAGGCTTATCATATATGGCTTTTACTATGTTGAGGTAGATTCCTTCTATGACCATTTTTTTGAAGAGTTTTAGTCATAAATGGTGCTGATTTTTGGCAAAGGCTTTTTCTGTATCTATTGAGATCATCTTATGGTTTTAATCTTGCAATTTGTTAATATGGTGTATCACATTGATTGATTTGCCTATATTGAAGAATCCTTGCATCCCTGGAATAAATCCAACTTGATCATGGTGTATGAGCTTTTTGATGTGTTGCTGAATTTTTTGCTAAAATTTTGTTGAGGACTTTTGCATCTGTTTTCATCAGTCATACTGGCCTGTAGTTTTTGTTTCATGTTGTCTTCGTCTGGTTTTGGTACCAGGGTGAAGGTGGACACATAGAATGAGCTTGGAATTGTTCCTTTCTTTGCAATTTTTTGAAAGAGTTTTAGAAGGATAGGCATTAGCTCTTCTCTAAATGTTTGATAGAATTCTCCTGTGAAGCTGTCTGGTTCTTGGCTTTTGATTTTAGGAGATTTTTGATCACAGTTTCAATTTCAGTGTTTGTATTTAACTGATACAGTGCTTGTTAATAATTGCTATTTCTTTCTGGTTCAATCCTCGATGATTGAACTTTTCTAAGAATTTCTCTGATTCTTCCAGGTTATCCATTTTATTGCCATATAGTGATTCATAATATTCTCTTATAATCCTTGGTATTTCTGCCTTGTCTGTTGTAACCTCTCCACTTTCATTTCTAATTTTGTTGATTTGATTCTTCTCTCTTTTCTTATTGATGAGTCTGACTAAAAGTTTGTCAATTTTGTTTATTTTCTCAATGAACCAGCTTTTAGTTTTACTAATCTTTACTATTGTTTGTTTCATTTCTTTTTCATTTATTTCTGCTCAGATCTTTATAATTTCTTTCCTTCTACTATTTTTTTGTGTGTATTCTTCTTTTTCCAGATGTTTTAGGTATAAAGTTAGGTTGTCTATTTGATGTTTTTCTTGTTTCTTGGTGTAGGACTGTATTGCTATAAACTTCCCTCTTAGGACTGCTTTTGCTGCATCCCATGGGTTTTGAGTTGTTGTGTTTTCATTGCCATTTCTTTCTAGAAATTTTTTGATTTCCTTTTTGATTTCTTCAGTAACCTGCTGGTTATTTAGAAACATGTTGTTTAATCTACCTGTATTTTCTATTTCTTTCAGTTTTTTTCTTGTAATTGATATCTAGTCTCATAGCATTGTGGTCAGAGAAGATGCTTGATATGATTTCATTTTTTTAAAATTTACTGATGTTAGATTTGTGACCCAAGATGTGGTCTATCTTGGAGCATAGTCCATATGCACTTGAGAAGAAGGTGGATTCTTCTGCATTTGGATGGAATGTCTTGAAGATATCAATGAGAACCATCTTATCTAATGTATCACTTAAGACTGTGTTTCCTTATTTATTTTGTATTTTGATGATCTGTCCATTGGTGTGAGTGGGGTGTTAAAGTCTCCTACTATTATTGTGTTACTGTCAATTTCTCCTTTTATGCATGTATTTGTCTTAGGTATTGAGGTGCTCCTACGTTGGGTGCATAGATATGTACAATTGTTATGTCTTCCTCTTGAATTGGTCCTGTGATCATTATCACTATATAAATGATAATCCTTCCTTGTCTCTTGGAATCTTCATTATTTTATTGTCTGTTTTGTCTGATATGAGGATTGCTACTCCAGCTTTCTTTTGCTTTCCATTTGTATGAAACATATTTTTCCATCCTCTCACTTTGAGTCTATATGTGTCTTTAGGTATGAAGAGGGTTTCTTGTAGACAGCATATATAAGGGTCTTGTTTTTGCATGCCTTCAGCCAGTCTGTGTCTTTTGGTTGGAGCATTTAATCTATTTACATTTAAAGTAATCATTGATGTATATGTTCTATTGCCATTTTCTTAATTGTTTGGGGTTGATTTTGTAGATTTTTCCTTCTCTTGTATTTCTTGACTATACAAGTCCATTTAATGTTTGTTGTAAAGCTGATTTTGTGGTACTGAATTCTTTTAACTTTTGATTGTCTGAAAAGCTTTTTATTTTTCCATCAATTTTGAATGAGATCCTTTCTGTGTACAGTAATCTTGGTTGTAGATTTTTCTCATTCAGTATTTTAAATATATCCTGCCATTCCCTTCTGGCCTGCAGAGTTTCTGCTGAAAGATCAGCTGTTAAACGTATGGGGTTTCCCTTGTATGTTACTTGTTGCTTCTCTCTTGCTGCTTTTAATTTTCTGTCATTGTGTTTAGTCTTTGTTAGTTTGATTAGTATGTATCTTGGTGTGTTTCTCCTTGGATTAATCCTGTATAGGACTCTTTGTGCCTCTTGGACTTGATTGACTCTTTCTTTTTCCATGTTGGGGAAATTTAAAACTATAATCTCTCTAAAATTTTTCTCATATCTCCCCCCCCCCTTTTCTCTTCTTCTTCTGGGACCCCTATAATTAGAATGTTTGTGTGCTTGATATTGCCCTAGAGGTCTCTGAGACTATCCTCAGTTCTTGTCATTCTTTTTGCCTTATTTTGTACTTCAGAATTATTTCCACCATTTTATCTTCCAGCTCACTGATTCGTTCTTCTGCTTCAGGTATTCTGCTATTGATTCCTTCTAGAATATTTTTAATATCAGTAAAAATAAAATAGAAAAACAATGTTGTTTGTCTCTGTAGGTTTATTCTTTAATTCTCCTAGGTCTTTGTTAATTGATTCTTGCATTTTCTTCATTTTGTTTTCAAGATTTTTGATCATATTTACTATCATTATTCTGAATTATATTTTAGGTATTTTGCCTATTTCCTCTTCATTATTGGGACTTCTGTGTTTCTAATTTGTTCCTTCATTGGGGTAGTATTTGTCTGCCTTTTCAGGCTTCAAAATTGAATTCTTTTTTCCTTTTGTTTCTGCCCTCCTAAGGTTGGTCCAGTGACTTGTGTAAGCTTCAGATAGGGTGAGATTTGTGCTGAGATTTTTTTACTGTTGTTTTTTTGTTTGTTTGTTTTTCCTCTGAGGGCAAAGCTGAGTGAGGTGGCAATCCTGTCTCCTGGTAATTTGGTTTGTACTTTTGTTTGTTGTTTAGATGAAACAAATTACCAGGAGACAGGATTGCCACCTCACTCAGCTTTGCCCTCATGTGAAGAGTTGACTCATTGGAAAAGACTGATGCTGGGAGGGATTGGGGGCAGGAGGAGAAGGGGATGACAAAGGATGAGATGGCTGGATGGCATCGCTGACTCGATGGACGTGAGTCTCAGTGAACTCCAGGAGTTGGTGATGGACAGGGAGGACTGGCATGCTGCGATTCATGGGGTCGCAAAGAGTCAGACACTACTGAGTGACTGATCTGATCTGATCTGATCTGATAGATACTTTTGGATGGGTGCTACTGGTGGTTGGGTGATGCTGGGACTTGTGTTCAGTGGTTTCCTTTGTGCGAGTTCTCATTGTCTGATACTCCATGGGGTTAGTTCTCTGGTAGTCTAGGGTCTTGGAGTAAGTGCTCCCACTCCAAAGGCTCAGGGCTTGATCTCTGATCAGGAATGAAGATTCCACAGTGGTTTGTTATGGCATTAAGTGACATTAAAACAAGAATCCAAAGATGAACCTCAGACAAATGGCAGTTACAAAATCAGGCAAATGATAACTGAAATAATGGAATATACACATATACATATGCTCCCATAGGCAAAATCAAAACAGTCCCACAAAAATAAAGTATAGTAGACTGACCCAGTGAACAAAGGAAATAAAAAATAATATTTACCAGTTAAGAACAAAAATAGCCAAAGCACAAACCAGAAAACAAAACTGAAATAAGATGGAAAGTGGGGAATGAAGCAGTGAAAACAAAACTAACAAATATGATGAGAGGAAAGGAAAGAAAGATAAGAAAGCAAAAATAGATATATATACATTAAAGATTACCTGCAAGGGGAGAAGAAGAGTAGGAAAGGAAACACAGGAATAAATGTAGGAAAAAATACAAGAAGTTTAAAAAATTAAAATTATAAAAAAGAAAAAAGAAAAAAAAAAGGAAGAAAGAAAAAAAAAAAAGGAAAATTCCACAGAAGTACAAAAGCCCAATATAGAGACAGAGGTTTAACAACAATAAAAAGTGTGAATGAATACACATATACATATACACCCATAAGCAAAATCAAAACAGTCAAACAAAAATAAAGTACAACACTTTGACCCAGCAATCAAAGGAAACTAAAAATTACATTTACTATTTGAGAATAAAACTAACTAAAGCACAAACTGGAAACCAAAACTAAAGCAAAGTGCCAATTGGGGAATAAAGCAATGAAAATAAAGCTAACAAATATGTTGAAAGGAAAGGAAAGAAAGAAAGAAAAGAAAGGAAGAATAGATATCCAAAGTTAAATAGAGGTAGATAAAGAAAGTTTATATACATTAAGATCAGCTGCAAGGGGAAAATAATAGTAGGAAAGGCAAGCAAAGAAATAAATGTAGAAAAAATAATAATAGGTTTAAATAATTTAAAATTAAAAAAGGAGAAAAAGAAAAAAGGAAAATTCCACAGAACTACAGAAGCCTGAGATAGAGGCAGAAGTTTACGACAACAGAAAAAAATGTAATTTATTTAAAAAATAGCTCAAAGCTTAATTAGATGTTATAGTGACATTATAATCAACAACTACAACTGAGGGGGAAAAGAAAAGGAAAAAAAAAAATCCAAAAGTATCTATCAGATCAGATCAGTCACTCAGTCATGTCCGACTCTTTGCGACCCCAT
>NW_011494934.1:2942898-2943925 GCF_000754665.1 Bison bison bison
CTCTCCACTTTCACCTTCATCAAGAGGCTTTTTAGTTCCTCTTCACTTTCTGCCATAAGGGTGGTGTCATCTGCATATCTGAGGTTATTGATATTTCTCCCAGCAATCTTGATTCCAATTTGTGCTTCTTCCAGTCCAGCGTTTCTTATGATGTACTCTGCATGTAAGTTAAATAAATAGGGTGACAATATACAGCCTTGACGTACTCCTTTTCCTATTTGGAACCAGTCTGTTGTTCCATGTCCAGTTCTAACTCTTGCTTCCTGACTTGCATACAAATTTCTCAAGAGGTAGATCAGGTGTTCTGGTATTACCATCTCTTTCAGAATTTTCCACAGTTTATTGTGATCCACACAGTCAAAGGCTTTGTCATAGTCAATAAAGCAGAAATAGATGTTTCTGGAACTCTCTTGCTTTTTCCATGATCCAGCAGATGTTGGAAATTTGATCTCTGGTTCCTCTGCCTTTTCTAAAACCAGCTTGAACATTGGGAAGTTCACAGTTCACATATTGCTGAAGCCTGGCTTGGAGAATTTTGAGCATTACTTTACTAGCATGTGAGATGAGTGCAATTGTGTGGTAGTTTGAGCATTCTTTGGCATTGCCTTTCTTTGGGATTGGAATGAAAACTGACCTTTTCCAGTCCTGTGGCCACTGCTGAGTTTTCCAAATTTGCTGGCATATTGAGGGCAGCACTTTCACAGCATCATCTTTCAGGATTTGGAATAGCTCAACTGGAATTCCATCACCTCCACTAGCTTTGTTTGTAGTGATGCTTTCTAAGGCCCACTTGACTTCACATTCCAGGATGTCTGGCTCGAGGTGAGTGATCACACCATCGTGATTATCTGGGTCGTGAAGATCATTTTTGTACAGTTCTTCTGTGTATTCTTGCCATCTCTTCTTAATATCTTCTGCTTCTGTTAGGTCCATATCATTTCTGTCCTTTATCGAGCCCATCTTTGCATGAAATGTTCCTTTGGTATCTCTGATTTTCTTGAAGAGATCCCTAGTCTTTCCCATTCCT
>NW_011494934.1:2944152-2944854 GCF_000754665.1 Bison bison bison
TCTGATTTTCTTGAAGAGATCCCTAGTCTTTCCCATTCTGTTGTTTTCCTCTATTTCTTTGCATTGATCGCTGAAGAAGGCTTTCTTATCTCTTCTTGCTATTCTTTGGAACTCTGCATTCAGATTTTTATATCTTTCCTTTTCTCCTTTGCTTTTCGCTTCTCTTCTTTTCACAGCTTCTTCCTTTCACATAGTAAGGCCTCCCCAGACAGCCATTTTGCTTTTTTGCATTTCTTTTCCATGGGGACAGTCTTGATCCCTGTCTCCTGTACAATGTCACACACCTCATTCCATAGCTCATCAGGCACTCTATCTATCAAATCTAGGCCCTTAAATCTATTTCTCACTTCCACTGTATAATCATAAGGGATTTGATTTAGGTCATACCTGAATGGTCTAGTGGTTTTCCATACTTTCTTCAATTTAAGTCTGAATTTGGCAATAAGGATTTCATGGTCTGAGCCACAGTCAGCCTCTTGTCTTGTTTTTGCTGACTGTATAGAGCTTCTCCATCTTTGGCTGCAAAGAATATAATCAATCTGATTTCGGTGTTGACCATCTGGTGATGTCCATGTATAGAGTCTTCTCTTGTGTTGTTGGAAGAGGGTGTTTGTTATGACCAGTGCATTTTCTTGGCAAAACTCTGTTAGTCTTTGCCCTGCTTCATTCCGTATTCCAAGGCCAAATTTGCCTGTTACTCCA
>NW_011494934.1:2945097-2948757 GCF_000754665.1 Bison bison bison
ATTCCAGTCCCCTATAATGAAAAGGACATCTTTTTTTAGGTGTTAGTTCTAAAAGGTCTTGTAGGTCTTCATAGAACCATTGAACTTCAGCTTCTTCAGCATTACTGGTTGGGGCATAGACTTGGATTACTGTGATATTGAATGGTTTGCCTTGGAAACGAACAGAGATCATTGTGTCATTTTTGAGATTGCATCCAAGTACTGCATTTCACAGTCTTTTGTTGACCATGATGGCTACTGCATTTCTTCTGAGGGATTCCTGCCCGCAGTAGTAGATATAATGGTCATCTGAGTTAAATTCACCCATTCCAGTCCATTTCCGTTCGCTGATTCCTAGAATGTCGACATTCACTCTTGCCATCTCTTGTTTGACCACTTCCAATTTGCCTTGATTCATAGAACAAGTAAAAACATAAGAATAATAAATGTTTTTCTTGAGTCACTGCTGTCAGGGTCCTTTCCCTCACTGGGAGTCACAGTCCACCTCATCTCCCTGTGATGCCCTTTTACACTGTTCTGATCTCTGGACCTGTTGTGGGGGCAGCTGAGATTCTAATCTTGTCCTATTCCTCTGTGTTCTTTCCTCCAATGTCCACAGCTATCAGAACTAGTGCTTTATCTTTTGTGGGAGCTCTCGGTGCCCTTCCATAGACACAGAGGCTGCCTAGTTGATCATGTGGTTTTAATCTGCATCTTGTACAGATGGTAGGAGGGTTTTGGGTCTTTTTCCTCAGCCACACTGCCCCTGGGTTTCAACTGTGGTTTTATTTCCACCTCTGCATGTGGGTTGTCCACTGGGGTTTGCTCCCGAGGCTGCCCTGCAGGACTTGGGTTTGTCCCTGTGAAGGCCAGGTGTGGAGGTGGTGCAGCTGCTTGGGTCACAGGGGTTCTGGCAGCACCAGGTACTCAGGGGAGTTGGCGGCTAAGGGAGCAGGAAATACAGTGCTCTAGAAAGTATGGCATCTAGTATTGGCCCATACACACCAGTATTCTTGCCTGGAGAACCCCTACTTGCAGAGAAGCCTGGCAGGCCAGTCTACAGGGTCACAAAGAGTCCAGAAATGACCAAAGCTACCCTGTGGGTATAAATGAAATATTTTTTTGCCTGTGGCAGCTCTGCCCCAGTGAGAGTAGATGGTGAAGGTGCAGCAGCTGCTTGGCTGGCAGGGACACTGGTGGCGCCAAGTGTGCAGGGACACGGACTGCCTCCACCCCAGGAGTTACAGCCCTCTCAGAGTCTTTTGTCGAGCCTCTTGTAGCTGGTGATCAGAAGGCCTCTTTGGCCAGTCTTTCTCCATAGCTCTGCCCATTCTGGCACTTAGAGGGCTCCCTTGCCTCAGGTCCTTCTCTGTTGGTAGGCATGTCAGGCACATAGAGAGGCCCACCCTGGCTGGGGTTTTACTCTGTAGATTGGCACATCAGGCACTTAAATGGGTTCCCTAGGTGGGTCCTACTCTGTAGTTTGGCACAATAGTCACTTAAAGAAGCACTCTGGGTAGGGGTCCTACTCAGTAGTTCAGTGCATCAGGTGTTTGATGGGCCAGCCTCTCTATTGTTCAGCTGCTGACGCTGGCGTATGGGGAGAGAGAAGCTATGGTGATGGCTCTACACCCCACGTGTGACTCAGCAGTATCTCCTTGCTTCCATGGCTGCCTGGCTTTCCTCCACTGGCATTTTGCACCACAGTCTCCTCCCTCACATCCCCTTGATCCATCTCTCTGCAGTCAATAGCAGCTCTTGTCCTGGGATTGCTCCACAATCCCTAAATTCCAGCTTCTATCCTCTGCATCTTCCAGGGGACCTGCCTCCCTGTCCAGGATATATATGGCTGCGGCAAGGGCTGTCTGATTCCCATTCCATTTAGGCTGCCACATATCAACTATTTCACTTTCAGCCTTAACTGTTTCTCTTCTGACTCAGACAATTGCCCTGATGTGGGGATCAGACCCCTGCTTCAGTTTCCCCACCCGCTGAGGACAGGTCCAATCCCAGTAACACTTCTGTTACCCCCCCTAGTTCCTTTGTCTTATCGAGTTTTGTGTAGTTCTAAATATTTTTTTCCACTGGTCAGTTACCCTTGTCCATTCTCAGCTGGTGCTCTGCATGCACTTCTGTGTCTGAAGGTGTATTCCTAATGTATCCGTGGAGAGAGATGTAGTCCACCTCCACCTACTCCTCTGCCATCTTGGTTGCTTTTTTCTGGGAGAGCTTTAATAAACAAAGGGCCTATGTCCTTTCACTGGCTGAGCCCTTGCCAGGAAAAGAGTCTTTCTCCTTCCTGCTGGGCCCTGCTATACTTGTAAGTTATGAGTTTTCCCACTTCTGGGCTCCCAACCCTAATTAAGTTTTTGTGTTTATTAATTTTTTAATATTTTGCACCTTACTTTTTTTTAAAAACTAAATTTCCTTATTTGTAAGTTTCAAATGAATAGTAATTCATGTCTTATTTTGGGGAGTTTTAATGATCAAATGAATACTAATGCTTTTAGTAGATGGTAAACACTCTATGAATAGTAGCAGTTATTATTATTGCTTCAAATTACCAATAGAACTTACAGAGTTGAAGATTATTATGGGCTTGATCACTAAATAGAACCAAGGTTCAAACTTGCACCTTCTGACTTCAAACTCATTGCATTTACATTGTACACAATGTCTTAGAGAATTTGAGTTAAAATGACTTACAGACATAAAACTTGACTACAAACAGAGCATTTTGAAATGACACTGATTATTTTCCACAGTTTTGTTTCTTTGAAGTGTTCCTCTTCCTTTACCTGTGACTAAAGAACACCTTTCCTGAGTAAATTCTTTGAGCACTACTCTCTTTGCTCAACTTTGTCTTCAAGGCTTGTTTTATCAACAGTAATTACCAGAAGATGGGTTTTCAGGCCACTAAATTATCCAAGTTAGAGAACTGTGTTCTCTCTGGAGCTGTGCTTTTTTTTTTTTTCCACAAGATATAAAGGTTTCTTCAAACCTTTGGTTTAAGAGTAGACTGTTGGATTCTTATATCTGCTTCTGCAATCAGTGTATTGTTTTGTCATGCTATCACATGTCCTTAAGTCATAGGAAAACTCTACTGTATACTTGTAAGAGAATGAGAATAAAAAAGTAAATGCCTTGGTATCATTATGAGAATAGTTTTTGTTTTAAGAATCCCTAGTCCAAAGTTTTATAAACACTGATTTAAAATATTTGTAGATATAGTATAGGAAAAAGAAAATTTATTAACAAGTAAAGCAAGTTTGTTTTGTCCAGTTGCATTGACATTTACCAAAAAATTCAGTTTTTATCTCCAAGTACGTGTAGTTATTCAACCATTGAGTGAAGTGAAATGAAGGGAAACCTGCTCAGTCATATCCAATTCTTTGAGACTGCATGGACTATACGGTCCAGGGAATTCTCCAGGCCAGAATACTAGAGTGGGTAGCCTTTCCCTTCTCCAGGGGATCTTCCCAACCCAGGAATGGAACCCAGGTCTCCTGCATTGCAGGAGGATTCTTTACCAGCTGAGCCACAAGGGAAGCCCAAGAACACTGGAGTGGGTAACCTATCTCTTCACAGGTGGATCTTCCTGACCCAGGAATTGAACCAAGGTCTCTGGCATTACAGTCATTAAGTCATTTCCTATAACTTGGTTTTTTTTTTTTTTTCCTA
>NW_011494934.1:2948857-2963819 GCF_000754665.1 Bison bison bison
GCTTCCTATAACTTTTTTTTTTTTTTTTTTTTTTCCTATAACTTGTGATCCCATGGACTGCAGTATGCTGGGCTTCCCTATCCTCCTCTATCTCCTGGAGTTTGCTCAAACTCATTTCCATTGAGTCAGTATGCCATCTAACCATCTCATCCTCTGTCACCCCTTTCTCCTTTTGCCTTCAATCTTTCCCAGCATTAGGATCTTTTCCAATGAGTTGGCTCATTGCATCAGGTGGCCAAAGTACTGGAACTTTAGCTTTAACAACAGTTCTTCCAATGAATTTTTAAGATTGATTTCCTTTAAGATTGACTGGTTTGACCTCCTCACAGGCCAAAGGATCCTTTAGAGCCTTCTCCATCATCACAATTCAAAAGCATAAATTCTTCAATGCTCAACCTTCTTTATGGTCCAACTTTCACAAATGTATTCAGCTGGTGGAAAAACCAAAGCTTTGACTATCTGGACCTTTGTAGGCAAAGTGATGACTTTACTTTTTAATATGTTTACTAGTTTGTTTTGTCCAGTTACAGTGAAGCTAACCAAAAAATTCAGTTCTAGGCTCCAAGTATGTGTCCAGCCACTATTTCAGAAATCAGTTGTAAAAAATGAGTTACATAGATTATCTACTTTTAAGGGGCCAGGAGAAATATCAATAACCTCAGATATGCAGATGACACCACCCTTATGGCAGAAAGTGAAGAGGAACTAAAAAGCCTCTTGATGAAAGTGAAAGTTGAGAGGGAAAAAGTTGGCTTAAAGCTCAACATTCAGAAAATGAAGATCATGGCATCTGGTCCCATCACTTCATGGGAAATAGATGGGGAAACAGTGGAAACAGTGTCAGACTTTATTTTGGGGGGCGCCAAAATCACTGCAGATGGTGACTGCAGCCATGAAATTAAAAGACACTTACTCCTTGGAAGAAAATTATGACCAACCTAGATAGCATATTCAAAAGCAGAGACATTACTTTGCCAACAAAGGTCTAGTCAAGGCTTTGGTTTTTCCTGAGGTCATGTATGGATGTGAGAGTTGGACTGTGAAGAAAGCTGAGTGCCGAAGAACTGATGCTTTTGAACTGTGGTGTTGGAGAAGACTCTTGAGAGTCCCTTGGACTGCAAGGAGATCCAACCAGTCCATTCTGAAGGAGATCAGTCCTGGGATTTCTTTGGAAGGAATGATGTTAAAGCTGAAACTTTGGCCACCTCATGCGAAGAGTTGACTCACTGGAAAAGACTCTGATGCTGGGAAGGATTGGGGGCAGGAGGAGAAGGGGACGACAGAGGATGAGATGGTTGGATGGCATCACTGACTCGATGGACTTGATTCTGAGTGAACTCCAGGAGTTTGTGATGGACAGAGAGTCCTGGCGTGCTGTGATTCATGGGGTCGCAAAGAGTCGGACACGACTGAGTGACTGGACTGAACTGAACTGAACTGAAGGGGCAAATCATTTTAATAGATGAAACTCAGGTATACTTACAAGTATCTTGAAAGTGTGAGACATGATATAAGGTAAGAGAAAAATGTCAGCAGAATGCCAGAAAAAGTGCAAAGGAAAGAAAGATCAAGTTAACTTTGGGAGTCTCAAAAGGTTTTCTATTTCTGAGAAAGTAGAATTTTGGTACTAAGTATTGATTTTGGTGGACTTCCCCAGTGGTTCAGTAGTAAATAATCCACCTGCGATGCAGCAGATGCAGGGGACATGCATTTGATCCCTGGGTCAGGAAGATCCCCTTTAGGAGGGCATGGCAACCCACTCCAGTATTCTTACCTGGAGAATCCCATGGACATAGAAGCCTGGCAGGCTACAATCTGTAGGGTGGCAAAGGGTCAAACATAACTGAAGTGATTGGCCATGCAAGCACATTGATTTTTGAGAATATATATATATATTTTTTGCTACTCACTGTTCTAGGACCTTTGCATATACAAATCCATTTAATCCTAATTACAATTCTATGAAGAAAGTATTATTTTTATCCCATGCAATAGGAGAGGAACCTTAAATTCAGAAAGATTTACTAACTTGACAAAGGCCACACAGGTAGTATTAAGCGGAGCTAAGTTATTAACTCAACAGTGCAGCACAGGTATCTGTCTTCTTAATGAGCACAGTTACTGTTTTTTCAATAGAGATTTAAAGCAATATGTATGTGTATAAGGATGTGTGCCATCAGAATTCAGCTCTTAGAGGTCTGGGGAAAGCAGTTCTACTTAGCTGGATAATCAAAATTCCCAAGTAAAATGGTGGTGTGTAAATTAAATTCATTTCAGATTATACTGTAGGGCTTGTTGTCCAACAGAGTAAGATGTACACACAATTTGTTGAGCAGTGGAAAGATACTAAAGGCATTTTGGGAAGCTACTGAAATAATTAACAGTAGGACTCAGAAACAAATCTGGCAACACAGATTGGGAAGGGAAAGAATTAGGCAGATGGACATCATTGCTATTGAGATAGTGAGAATGGGAGGCCATGTTCAGAATGAAGAAAGACAGTCATAGTGGAAGATGAATGTCCAGGATTCTGTATTTGAAAAGATGTGTAATTTCTGTGTATAGGAAAGAGGTGATTTCAGAGTGGAGTGGTGACAGGAAAAGTCAAAAAGAGTGATGGCTTTTCTGAGCCATCACCTTCTAAGCCCCATTTGAGAGTGGCCAGTTCCTTCTGTAAGATTAATGTTGTCCTTGGTTTTGTTTTGTTACAGTTGGTAATTTTAATTTAAAAGCAGTTCTTGATCACTCATTTTGTGAAAGGCATTATATCAGATGCTTTGATGAAAATAAAGGTGAAAGAAATGTACTCTTATTCTTGAAGTAAATTTTATGTGTAGGAATTTACTTGAGTGGAACCTTATGAAGACAGGGCTTTTGTCTGGTTTCCCAACTGCTATAGTTATTGCTGGCAAGTGCTCACCAATTATATGAATAAATAAATGTATTAATGAAAAGATTACAAATGAACTGATGAGAGAAGGAGAAAAATGAGAATGTGACTGGGAAATGAATGGTGATGAAGTCAGCTCTTGACATTGGATCCATGGATGTTATAAGACAGAGAGACAAAAGATCAAAATCCTTTTCCTATACCATGGCTTATTATAAAGCATCCAGTCTGAGTCTCAGAGCAGCAGACAAGCATGTTAGAATAACCAATTAAAGCAATATTTTTCAAAAGCTTAACAAACTGGGTTAAAAGAACTCAGTGATTCTTTCAATCACTTATTCAAACAAAAACACATGAATATTCTTTTTACTAAAAGCTGTACCTTCTGGTGAAAATATAAAGGATAACGTAGGACAGTATAGAGAATTTCTTGTCCTCATGGAATTTCTAATCGAGTGAGAAAATTAAATAAGAAGAGATACAACATATCTGTATAGTGATATGTGCAAGGAAACAATTGGCGGGGTCTTATGATGGAGAGTAGAGTGTTCCCAAAGACTATTAGGAAAGTATCCCTTAGGAGGGGGTTTTTGGATGAGATCTGATGGATCTAGAAACTGCAGCAGAGAAAGAATGTTCAACAGAAGAACATGGGCAAGAACCTCAGTTAGGGAACATCTTGATCTCTTTGGGGGCTGGTGGCCCACCTGTGAGACTAGAGCATCATGAACCAGGTGGGGTACAGCATCAGATACTGTTCATGAGACAGGTGAAACCTCTTGATACAGTGTCTTATGGACCAGATTAAGGATTTTTAAAGCTTAAAAAACCCCTGGAAGTCATCTAGTTCAACTCACATTCAAAGAGGATGAGATTCAATACCACCACTGATGAATGACGAGCGTATGTCTTGAAAATACAAAGATAAAAGTCATGGTTATATTATGAACTATTTGAAAAAGAAAAAAACAAAACAAAATAAAACGGGCTCTTTAAATTGGTAGAAAATGAATACTGATGACTTTTTAAAAAATACAGTTTTACCAAGTCAGTTAATTGGTGGAGTTATAAGAGCAAATGATAAAAAATATTAATAAAAGCCAGGGTCTCAGTTGTGCATTGCTTCATAAACTACATGTTACCTTCTCCCCAGGGTGTAATGAAATTTATTTGAGGGAGATTGTCATTGCCATTGTTTACAGTAGCTGAGACTGAGGGCAGATGTCCGCTTCAGTGGGAATAGTGCTCTTTTCATTTTCATGGAATTTTATTTGTTTATTTTTTTCCTCAGATATATTACTTCAGTTTCAAAGAACAATTTACTGAGATATTTAAAAGCAATGATCTAAATATGCCTGTGTATAATGAATTAGAGAAATTTATAAATGTTAAAACAATTTCACTTTCAGATTTATAATAAAATAAGATTTAATCAATTTGCAGATATAAATAAATGCATAAATTAGTAATAACATTTCTAGTCCTACAATGGCTTTTTTTTCTTTCACACTGTAAAAATTTCCTTCTGCATTTGGGCCAAAACCAGAGATAACAATTGTTGAGCTAAATTGAGCTGATGGGACAATTAAACAAAGAATTAGAAAAGCAAACTTAGAGGGTTCTTTTGGCTGTCAAAAATTGTATGGATTCTTAAAGATAAATCATTTACAATTACAAATGCAATCATTTACTAAAGGAAGAACTTTGAAAGATGGGGTAGGGAAGACAGGAAAGACATTTAAACAGTAGTTTACAATTTTTTGTGTGTGTTAGCCCACAGAAATTTGTTTTACATTGTGGTATATATATATATATGTGTGTGTGTGTGTGTGTGTGTGTATACACACACACAGACAGAAAGTTCATTATTACAGTATTATACTATATATATAGCATATAAAATGTAACATATATACATGTACAGTGATATAGATAACTGTGTGTTATCTGTATAAGTGTGATGAACTCTAACATTGTCTTTTCTTATCTGCATTATTTGTATCAATTAAATTTCATTCTATTTTAAAAAAAGCTTATTTTGATCAGTTAAATGGATGTTATGCCCTAACTAGTTGGATATTAATAGAGAACTTAAAAAAATACTTCATGAAAGAAACATCTGGGACTTGACTACACCATAACATTCCATAGAAGATAAAAGACTGAAAAAGGAATAGAAAAGACAAGATGGTAACTGTTCATAATAAAAGAGATTTTGTGTAGATTTGCCAAAGAAATCAGGATGAGTTTCTGGAATTCTCCTTGTCCTGGAGTTTGAGAGCCTGTAGGTAAGGAACATCAAGTCCCAGTTCAATTGCTTTCCAGGGAAATCTTAGCTAACACGGAAATGGGTGGAGAAAAATGAATAGTATTGTTAAAGAGCAGAGAAGAAATGCATGCTTGATTAAGGAAGGACTGAAAGAATCATTAGTTTCTTCTAAGATCTTGTGTCTGAGGTGGAGTCCTAAGAAACAGAGAGTATAACCAATAGAAAATGAATTTATCAGCCAGTAGCTTGTATGATATAAAGGGGTCCCTTATCCTTGGTTCCTTAGGAATTCTTAATGTCTACATTTAGTGTACTTGCCTAAAATTTGCTCCATTGTTATATAATAACATCTGGTAATTAAACCACTTGATACAATTTTGTCACAACACTGCTTGTTGAGTGAAATTCTGGAAATTTTTGTTACTTTGCATATAACAAATTGCTTTAAAGTAGTTAAAATGAG
This sequence comes from Bison bison bison, assembly GCF_000754665.1. Classification (NCBI taxonomy): domain Eukaryota; kingdom Metazoa; phylum Chordata; class Mammalia; order Artiodactyla; family Bovidae; genus Bison; species Bison bison. The sequence goes on from NW_011494934.1 coordinate 2,954,480, forward strand.
TTATCTGAGATGTTTAAGAAAGTTTACATGATTTTTTGTGCTATCCTGGGACTCATTGGGGATATTTTTGTGATAATGTGCTTTTTATAAATCTAGTTCTTGCATCCCTCACCAGTACTGAGGTGATCTTGATGTAAGAACTATGTTGCATACTGCAAGGAGAAAGTTATCCACCGATGTGCTTGTTAGAAGCCTGATGTAGTGGAAAGAACATCAGTTCCCTTGAGGTATACTTGATCTTGAAGATACCCTTGAACTATGGAGAAATAAACATGCTTGAATTTCTGTGGCTTAGGAGGTCAGGTTTTGCAGACATCTTCTGAACTTTAAGACTCTTTGAAACAGGAATCAGCAAATCTATACTGAAAAGGGCCAGAAAGTAAGTACTTTTGTTCCATGACCCATATTGTTTCTGTTTCAACTTCTCAACTTTGCTGTCAGAAGAAGCAGTTGATAACTAAGTAGGTGTTGCTATGCATGGATTTCTTTTATATACCAAAATAAGTAGTGGTTTGTTTTGGTCTGTGGGATGTAGTTTGCAGACTTCTGCCTTGGAGATATATTTGAGGTAGGCAGAACTAAAATATTTTTACATAAAAGTGTTTTCTTTTTATTGATGGGGAGGACTCATTTGATATTAGGATACTCCTTTTAGCCCCTCAAAGGACTAAAAACTGTAGAGGAAAAAAATCAATGGCATTTGTACAGGCATATCTTGCTTTTTCACACTTTGTTTTATATTGCATATATGCATTATATATTACATTTTTTACAAATTGAAGGTTTATGGTCACCCTGCATTGAGCAAGTCTATTGGTGCTATTTTCCTACAGAATTTGCTCACTTTGTGTCTTTGTGCTACATTTTGTTAATTCTGACAATAATTAAAAATTCTTCATTATTATATTTGTTTTGGTGATCAATGATCTTTAATGTTACTATTGCAATTATTTGGGGGCACCACAAAAACATTCCCATGTAAGACCCCAGACTTAATTGATAAATGCTGTGTGTGATGTGATTGCTCCATCAACCAGCCATTCCCTCACCTCACTCCCTCTCCTCAGACCCCCCTATTAACTGAGACACAAGAATATTGAAATTAGGTCAGTTAATAACTCTAGAGTGATCTGGAAGTGTTCCAGTGAAGGAAAGAATTTCATGTCACCAATTTTAAATTTTTAAAAGGTAGAAATGATTAGCAAGGAAGACAGATCAAAAGCTGAAACAGGCCAAAAGCTAGGTATCTTGTGCCAAAGAGTCAAGTTATGAATGCAAAGGAAAAGTTTTGAAGGAAATTAAAAGGATAGATACTCCAGTGAACACATGCATGATAATAAAATGAAACAATCTTATTGTTGATATTTGGAAAAATTTAGTGGTCTGAATAGGAGATCAAGCCAGCCATAAATTTCCCTTAAACCAAAGCCTAATCCAGAGCAAGACTCTAACTCTTTGGAATTCTATGAAGGCTGAGAGGGATGAAGATGCTTCAGAAGAAAAGTTTGAAGCTAACAGAGGTAGGTTCTTGAGCCATCATCATAATACCAAAGTGCAAGCTGAGGCAGTAAGTGCTGATGTAGAAGTGAAGTCGCTCAGTCATGTCCGACTCTTTGCGACCCCATGGACTGTAGCCTATCAGGCTCCTCTGTCCATGGGATTTTCCAGGCAAGAGTGCTGGAGTGGATCTTCTCCAGGGACTGATGTAGAAGCTACAGCATATTATTCAGAAAATTTAGCTAAGATAATTAATGAAAGTGGGTACACTAAACAAGTTCTTATGTCTTCTCTTGAAAGAAGTTGCCATCTAGTACTTTCATAGGCAGAGAGGAGGAGTGAATGCCCTGCTTCAAAGCTTCAAAGAATAGGCTGACTCTCTTATTAGGGGTTAATGCAGCTGGTAACTTTTCAGTAGAAGCCAATGCTCACTTACCACTCCAAAAGTCCTGGACCCTTAAGAATTATGTTGAATCTACTTTGCCTGTGCTCTATATATGCAACAACAAAGCCTAGCTTGCAGCACATTTTTTTTCAACACGATTTACTTAAAAATTTTTGTCCAATATTGAGATCTATTGCTCAGAAAATATGATTCCTTTCAAAATATTACTGCTTACTGACAATGAACCTCATCACTCAAGAGTACTGATAGAAATGTATAATGAAATTAACATTGTTTTCATGCTGTTAATATAACATCCATTCTGCTGTCCACAGATCAAAGGGTAATTTCAAATTTCAAGTCTTATTATTTAAGAAATGCATTTCTTAAGGCCATAGCTACCATAGATAGTGATTTCTCTGATATATCTGGGCAAAATAAATTGAAAACCTCTGCAAAGTACTCACTGTTCTAGATGCCATGAAACACATTTGTGGTTCTTGAAAAGGAGTCAAGCCGTCAACATTGACAAGAGTTTGGAAGAAAGTAATTTAAAGTTTCATGGATAATTTTAAAGGTTTCCAGGCTTTAGTGGAAGAAGTAACTGCAGATGTGGTGGAAATAGAATTAGAGCTGGAGCCTGAAGATATATTTGAATTGCTGTAAAAATATGATAAAACTTGAATGGATGAGGAATTGATTCATAGGGATGAGCAAAGAATTCCAATTCTTGAAATGGAATCTACTCCTGATGAAGATTCAATGAAGATTGTTGAGATGATAAGAAAGGATTTAGAGTATTACATAAACTTAGCTGATAAAGCAACAGCAAGATTTGAGACAATTGACTCCAATTTTTAATGAAGTTCTACTTGGATAAAATGCTATCAAATAGCTCTCCATGCTACAGAGGAATGCTTTAATTTTTATGAAAGGAAGAGTCAATCAATATAGTAAAATTTACTGGGTTCTTATTTAAGGAAATTACCACAGCCATCTCAGTCTTCACTAACCACCACCCTGATCAGTCAGCAGCCATCAGCATTGAGGCAAGACCCTCCACCAGAAGGAAGATTATGACTCCCTAAAGGCTCAGGTGATGGTTAGATGTTTTAGGAATAAAGTATTTTTAAATTAAGTTATATACAGTGTTTTTTAGACATAGTGCTATTGTACACTTTTAAACTACAATATTGTCACCTTGCTTATTTAACTTATATGCAGAGTAAGTAATGAGAAATGCTGGACTGGATAAAGCAATAGCTGGAATCAAGATTGCTGGGAGAAATATCAATAACCTCATATACACAGATAACACCACACTTATGGCAGAAAGCCAAGAACAACTAAAGCATGTCTTGATGAAAGTGAAAGAAGAGAGTGAAAAAAGTTGGTTTAAAATTCAACATTCAGAAAACTAAGATCATGGCATCCAGTCCCATCATTTCATGGCAAATAAAAGGGGTAACAATGGAAACAGTGAGAGACTTTATTTTTGGGGGCTCCAAAATCACTGCAGATGGTGATTGCAGCCATGAAATTAAAAGACGCTTGCTCCTTGGAAGAAAAGTTATGACCAACCTAGACAGCCTATGAAAAAGCAGAGATATTACTTTGCCAACAAAAGTCCATCTAGTCAAAGCTTTGGTTTTTCCAGTAGTCATGTATAGATAATGAGAGTTGGACTATAAAGAAAGCTGAGCACCGAATAATTCATGCTTTTGAACTGTGGTGTTGGAGAAGACTCTTGAGAGTCCCTTGGACTGCAAGGAGATCCAACCAGTTCATCCTAAAGGAAATCAGTCCTAAATATTCATTGGAAGGACTGATGTTAAAGCTGAAACTCCAATACTTTGGCCACCTGATGCGAAGAATTGACTCATTTGAAAAGACCCTGATGCTGGGAAAGATTGAAGATGGTAGGAAAAGAGGATGACAGAGGATGAGATGGTTGGATGACCTCATCGACTCAATGGACATGAGTTTGAGTAAACTCTGGGAGTTGGTGATGGACAGGGAGGCCTGGCAAGCTGCAGTCCATGGGTTCGCAAAGAGTCAGGCACTACTGAGTGACTGAACTGAACTGATAGTATAAACATGACTTTTATATGCACTGGGAAACCAAAAGGTCCATGTAACTTGCTTTATTTTGATATTTATTGCTATGGTCTGGAACTGAACTCACAATATATCTGACGTCTACCTATAGAAGAGTTGGCTTCATGAGATGTTCCACCCTTAACTGACTGGGCATTGCATGCAGCTGGGTCAAAGCAATAATCCTTGGAAAGTGTCTTTGATGTTGCTTGAGAGAATATTCCCTCCTTGTCTTGGTATTCATCATCTTGTTTTTCTGTCTGGTACAATTCCATTTCTCCTTTCAGCCAAAAAGATACTTCCAATAGCCATTAGGTTCCATAGTGGGTTCTTTGCCTTTCAGTCTTCCAGATGCTCTATGATTTATTGTGTCTTAATAATTTAAATACTCAGAGGAGAAAACAGCCGCTTACATAAGTGAGGTGAAGCTGAAAAAGTAAAGCTAAGTGGACACACCAAATCTGGCTCCTGATTCCCATCATACCACACGCCTTCCTCCTGTCTTCATTAAGTCTCCCATGAAAAGTCAAATACCCGCCAATCTGCCACAATCCAATCTATACAAATATACAGTTTGATCTTGAAATGTGCAATATAGTCCTTCCAGAGTTAAAGCAGAGAAAATTCATTAATGCAAAGTTAGCTTCCCCATTCCTCCAGGAAATCTGGTTCTACAAAAAAAAATCCCTTGGTTTCCACTTTAGTTATAGCCCAGATTCTAATAATAGCTCATGAAGTGCCTTGTTTCCATCCTGCCCCTCAGAATGCAGAACATACCTTGGGGCTATGATAAGATATAAGGGGTAAATGTGGTAGAATTGTGCATACAGTCAAACATCCTTATCTGTGGATTTTGTATCTGCAGATCCAACCAATCTTGGATCAAAAAAAAAAAAATTCTAGAAAGTTCCAGAAAGCAAAACTTGAGTTTGCCTCAGGCTGAAAATTATTTGCATAGAAGTTACATTGTACTAACTGCCTAAGTAATCTAGAGATGATGTGAAGTATATGGGAAAATGTGTATATGTTATATACAAATACTATTCTATTTTGTATAAGGACTTGAGCATCTGGAGATTCTGATTTTTAAGGGGAGGTCCTGAAACCTATACCCCACCCCTCCTCAGATACCAAGGGATGAATAATAGGCTGTCCTGAATATTTCAGATAGATCTATTTACTGGGGAAAATGCACAAGTACAGCAGATTTATGAGCATGCATCATATGAAAAAAGAAGTTTAGTACAGTGGCAGGGATGGTAGAATCTGGAGCCATATTGGCTGGATTAGTAGCTGAGTACCTCAATTTTCTCATCTGTAAAATGGGTTAATTAAAATATATCATTGAGTTGTTGTGAGAATTGTATATAAAATACTTGGAACAGTGTCTGGCACATTATAGGCACTCAAAAAAGATGAAAAAAACCTAGAGTGTAGGAAATGTCTAAATAAAGGAATATAGGAAGGGGTAGAAAGTACATAGTCTCCTCACTAAAGATTATGCTAATTTCCCTTTGTGCTTTCATTAAAAACTCACAGCTATCTTTTATCTCCTCCCTGCCTTGATTTTTCCTTTTCCAGCAGTGAAGGAAGAGGAATCTTTGATTCTAATATCTCATCCTTTGTGAAAGGTGATGACTAGTGCATTGATTTGGAAGTTTCAACATTTGAATTATGACTGTGAATTGCCTCATATGTGATGAAGCAGAGCCAATTGTTCTGAACCAATTCCCTTTCTGAGTATCAGTTTTCTCAAGTGCAAATTGAGTTTTTTAATATATACCCTGAAGACCTACTGTGTATGTATACTGCCAAACACAGTAATGTTTTGGTAGTTAGCTGCTCAGTACATTAGGAATATTATGATTATTTTATTATATTGTTATTCTCTGGTAATCTCTGCTTTTCATGTTAAGTTTGAAGAAAGACATTGTGGATTAGAAGACTGTGGTCAACAACCTGAATTTTGGACCCAAGTTTAATAAATTGGTGAAAATCCAGGTGATTTATCTCTCTTTTTCATACATTTCTTTTCTCTTTGGGAAGATAAGGAGATTGTTTTAGTCATATTAACTAGCGTGAGGTGTAGTGAGACTAGATGCTGCTCACGAGGGAGGAACCAGATTTTTAAGGTTCTGTTCCTCACAGCTCCCTGGGTATAACACAGGACGCCATTCAGGGCCACTCAGGGGAAGCTCAGGGTGGAGTTGGGGGTCATTCACAAGCACGGGGAGAGGGGGAGCTTAGGCAAATGCCTTTATTGTATTTTCTGTGGGAAGGAAGGGTAAGGAAGGGTTAGCAAGTTCAGGATTGACTAATGCAAATTTTAGCAGGCTCTGTGGCACTGTTTTAGTCATCTGGTACCTAGTCCTGGGGTCATTAAGATGACTGTACAGTGGCCTAGAGTGTGCAAGCCCCCACAAGGGATGTGGTTGGTATTGTGTGATGTGGACTTAAGCAGGTGCTCAAGAAAGGGACTGTCTGGCCTCTAGCCCAGGGCCTCAAACTGGGTCAAGATAGTACAAAACATCTGTTACACAGAGGTTAAACCAGATGAGCTTTATATTCTTTCCAAGCTTAACTTCTGATTTGGGGTACAATGTGTTCCTAGTTTTTTAATTCTTGGGCCAGAATATACAGAGCACAGTCATATAAGCAGAGACTCATGGTCTTCCCATGGATGCGTTAGCCAGGTATAGCAGTGCTTCTCCTCCCAGACTTATCAACGGAAGGCACTGGGGATTCTTTCCTCTGAGAAGACATCCGGTCAGGAGAGTTTAGCCTGGAGACTACAGTTATTTTACAGTTTACAATGAAGTCAAGTTTCTCATTTTTTCTGTAAACTATGGTCCTGTTTTCCAGATAGACTGTCTATTGACTTGCTCAGTAAGGATAGCAACTGGATTCAAATACTCAAAGGACTTTATACTTTGAATATCAATTAATTGATATGTTAACTCATTCCTGATACCGCAGTTGCCTTTAGGGTAGAAGGTAGCAAGTAGTAAGCAGCACACAGTATCACAAAATAGCACCCTGGCTCACAAAATAAAGGCTACCTGATTCAATTCAAAGGTTGACAGATTGCAATTAATGGCAAATTGAATTCAGCCTGGGGTGAAAGAGCAAAGTTTTAAAAAGAGCAGTTGTTAAACTATTTGGCCAATTTATGTTGCTGCTGCTGCTGCTAAGTCACTTCAGTCGTGTCCAACTCTGTGCGACCCCACAGATGGCAGCCCACCAGGCTCCCCCATTCCTGGGATTCTCCAGGCAAGAGTACTGGAGTGGGTTGCCCTTTCCTTCTCCAATGCATTAGGTCTAGGTATTTTGCTAGCAATTTCTTAATGACTGAAATATATAATCTTGGTATTTCACTTTTTAAGCTGATGAAGCAATCATATCATGCAATAGAAACATAATATCAAAACAGGAAAAAAGGTAAAGCTTTTTCAAAGTTTCTAGTTGCAATAAATCTGGACTCCAAACTATAGATTAACTTAGTAATTTTGACTGAAAAAATGCAGAAGGCTTCAAATAAAAGAGTAGTTTATTTGAAATTTTAAGAATTGCAATTTGGGAGGTACTGATTTGAGTTGAAACTCAAGTGTTCTCCAAAGGAAGCAGAAAATTGTGAGGGTGTATAAAGAAAACAGACAAAGACATTCCAAAAGTTACATGGATTGTTTTACAGAACTGTGATTGGTGTCAGCGGGCATTCAGTTACTTAACAGCATCAGATTGTTGCTAAGCTGCAGTTTCCATGGAGTAAAGAAAATTGAGTTCCAGGTGGTCTGTGGATGACCAGGTCAAAAGTTTACACAGCATCCAGGTATGGATTGTGTGAGTTATATTTTGCTGATGGCCTCCTGGCCCCATTTTAGGTCTCTTTGGCATAAATGACTCTCTTTTGTTGTTCATACAGCACAATATTTAGGATCATGTTACACACTAACCCTCTTGCTTTATTTTTTTCCATAGTACCTTTTCATTCCTGGTTTACCAATAAAATTTTAATATAATTTTGGTTTTTAATAAAAAACAGCTTTATTGAGATATTTTGACACATAAAAATTGTGTCTAAAGAGTACAACTTCATGCTTTGAAACATATATATTATGAAAAGATCACCATAATCATAACATATTGATTAAATGTCATCTCTATTACCCCTACATAGTTATCAGTGTGCATATATGTGTGTGTTGAGATTTAATATAAGATCAGCCATCTTTCTAAATTTCAAGTATGGAATGATATATTGTTAACTATTCTCACCATGTTGTACATTAGATTATTTGAATTGGAATATAATTGCTTTACAATGTTGTATTAGTTTCTGCCTCTCTCTCATGCCCATCATCCCACCCCTCTAGGTCATCACAGAGTGCTGAGTTAAGCTCCCAGTGCCTACAGCAGATTTGTATAATTTATTAATCTTGTATAACTGAAACTTTGTAACCTTTGACCAAATCATCAATTTCCTCTTAATTCCAGATCCTACGAACCACCATTTTATTCTCTGCCTCTATGAGATTAGCTAATTTAGATTCCACATATAAGTTAGATCATGCAATATTTCTCTTTCTGTGTACAGGTATTTTGTTTAGCATAGTGTCCTACAGGTTCATCATGTTATTTCAAACAGCAGGATTTTCTTCGTTCTTAAGGCTGAATAGTATTTCATTGTGCATAGATCAGATCAGATCAGATCAGTCACTCAGTCCTGTCCGACTCCTTGCAACCCCATGAATCGCAGCACGCCAGGCCTCCCTGTCCATCACCAACTCCTGGAGTTCACTCAGACTCACGTCCATCGAGTCAGCGATGCCATCCAGCCATCTCATCCTCTGTCATCCCCTTCTCCTCCTGCCCCCAATCCCTCCCAGCATCAGAGTCTTTTCCAATGAGTCAACTCATCGCATGAGGTGGCCAGAGTACGGGAGTTTCAGCTTTAGCATCATTCCTTCCAAAGAAATCCCAGGGTTGATCTTCTTCAGAATGGACTGGTTGGATCTCCTTGCAGTCCAACAGACTCTCAAGAGTCTTCTCCAACACCACAGTTCAAAAGCATCAATTCTTCGGTGCTCAGCCTTCTTCACAGTCCAACTCTCACATCCATACATGACCACTGGAAAAACCATAGCCTTGACTAGACGGACCTTTGTTGGCAAAGTAATGTCTCTACTTTTGAATATGCTATCTAGGTTGGTCATAACTTTCCTTCCAAGGAGTAAGCGTCTTTTAATTTCATGGCTGCAGTCACCATCTGTAGTGATTTTGGAGCCCAGAAAAATAAAGTCTGACACTGTTTCCACTGTTTCCCCATCTATTGCCCATGAAGTGGTGGGACCGGATGCCATG
>NW_011494934.1:2964167-3013047 GCF_000754665.1 Bison bison bison
ACTGTTTCCACTGTTTCCCCATCTATTTCCCATGAAGTGGTGGGACCGGATGCCATGATCTTCGTTTTCTGAATATTGAGCTTTAAGCCAACTTTTTCACTGTCCACTTTCACTTTCATCAAGAGGCTTTTGAGTTCCTCTTCACTTTCTGCCATAAGGGTGGTGTCATCTGCATATCTGAGGTTATTGATATTTCTCCCGGCAATCTTGATTCCAGCTTGTGTTTTTTCCAGTCCAACGTTTCTCATGATGTATTCTGCATATAAGTTAAGTAAACAGGGTGACAATATACAGCCTTGATGAACTCCTTTTCCTATTTGGAACCAGTCTGTTGTTTCATGTCCAGTTCTAACTGTTGCTTCCTGACCTGCATACAAATTTCTCAAGAGGCAGGTCAGGTGTTCTGGTATTCCCATCTTTTGAAGAATTTTCCACAGTTTATTGTGATCCACACAGTCAAAGGCTTTGGCATGTCAATAAAGCAGAAATAGATGTTTTTCTGGAACTCTCTTGCTTTTTCTATGATCCAGCGGATGTTGGCAATTTGATCTCTGGTTCCTCTGCCTTTTCTAAAACCGCTTGAACATCAGGAGGTTCACAGTCCACATATTGCTGAAGCCTGGCTTGGAGAATTTTGAGCATTACTTTACTAGCGTGTGAGATGAGTGCAATTGCGTGGTAGTTTGAGCATTCTTTGGCATTGCCTTTCTTTGGGATTGGAATGAAAACTGACCTTTTCCAGTCCTGTGGCCACTGCTGAGTTTTCCAAATTTGCTGGCATATTGAGGGCAGCACTTTCACAGCATCATCTTTCAGGATTTGGAATAGCTCAACTGGAATTCCATCACCTCCACTAGCTTTGTTCGTAGTGATGTTTCCTAAGGCCCACTTGACTTCACATTCCAGAATGTCTGGCTCTAGGTCAGTGATCACACCATTGTGATTATCTGGGTCATGAAGATCTTTTTTGTACAGTTCTTCTGTGTATTCTTGCCATCTCTTCTTAATATCTTCTGCTTCTGTTAGGTCCATAGAGAGATGGGTAAATAGATGTATTTTTTTTTTTTTTTATCCAGTCCCCATACTTGAAATCTATAGGGGACTGGAATGGGTAGGAAGTAGTAGGAAGTACTAAGAGATACTTAGTAGGAAGTCAAGAGATACCTGGAATAACAGGCAAGTTTGGCCTTGGAGTACAAAATGAAGTAGCAAAGTACAAAATGTTAGCAAAGGCTAACAGAGTTTTGCCTAGAGAACGAACTGGTAATAGAAAACACTCTTCCAACAACATGAGATGACTCTATACATGGATACCACCAATATTGAAATAAGATTGATTATATTTTTTTGCAGCCAAAGTTGGAGAAGCTCTATACAGTCAGCAAAAAAAAAAAAAAAGGAAAAAAAGAAAGAAAAGACTGGGTATTAACTGTGGCTCAGATCCTAAACTCCTTATTGCAAAATTCAGATTTCAGTTTAAGAAAGTAGGGAAACAACTAGGCCATTCAGGTATGACCTAAATCAAACCCCTTACGATTACATGGCAGAAAACAAATAGATTTCAGGGATTAGATCTGATAGACAGAGTGCCTGAAGAACCATGGATGGAGGTTTGTAACATTGTATAGGAGTCAGTGATCAAAACCATTCCCAAGAAAAAGAAATGAAAAAAGTCAAAATGGTTGTCTGAGGAGCCCTTACAAATAGCTGAGAAGAGAAGGGACATGAAAGGCAAAGGAGAAAAGGAAAGATAGACCCATCTGAATGCAGAGTTCCAAGAAATAGCAAGGAGAGATAAGAAAGGCTTCCTAAGTGAACAATGCAAAGAAATAGAGGAAAACTGTAGAATGGGAAAGATTAGAGATCTCTTCAAGAACTTTAGAGATACCAAGGGAACATTTCATGCAAAGATGGGCACAACAAAGGACAGAAATGATATGGACCTAACAGAAGCAGAAAATATTAAGAAGGGGTGTCAAGAATACACAGAAGAACCATACAAAAAAGATTTTGATGACCCAGATAACCACGATAGTGTGATCACTCACACTAGAGCCAGGTATCCTGGAGTGTGAAGTCAATGGGCCTTAGAAAACATCACTATGAACAAAGCTAGTGGAGGTGATGGAATTCCAGCTGTTGTTGTTCAGTCGCTCAGTCATGTCTGACTCTTTGCAACCCCATGGACTGCAGCATGCCAGGCTTCCCTGGAGCTTGCTCAAACTCATGAATTCCAGCTGAGCTACTGCAAGTTCTAAAAGATGATGCTGTTAAAATGCTGCAGTCCATATGCCAGTAAATTTGGAAAACTCAGCAGTGGCCACAAGACTGGAAAAGATCAGTTTTCATTCTAATTCCAAACAAGGGCAATGTCAAAGACTGTTCAAACTTCTGCACAACTGCATTCATTTCACATGCTAGCAAGGTCATGCTCAAAATCCTCCAAGATAGGTTTCAAAAGCACATGTACTGAGAATTTCCAGATTTATAAGCTGGATTTAGAAAAGGCAGAAGTACCAGAGATCATATTGCCAACATCCGATGGATCATAGAAAAAGCAAGGGAATTCCAGAAAAATATCTACTTCGTCTTTACTGACTATGCCAAAGCCTTTGACTGTGTGGATCACAATAAACTGTGGAAAATTCTTCAAGAGATGGGAATACCAGACCACCTTACCTGCCTCCTGAGAAACCTGTATGCATGTCAAGAAGCAACAGTTAAAACTGAACATGGAAAAACAGACTGGCCCCAAACTGGGAAAGGAGTGCATCAAGGCTGTATATTGCCACCCTATTTATTTAACTTATGTATGTGTATGAATATGCAGAGTATACATCTTGTGAAATGCTGGCTGGATGAATAACATGATGGAATAAAGATTGCCAGGAGAAATATCAATAACCTCAGATATAAAGATGACACCACCCTTATAGCAGAAAATGAAGAGGAACTAAACAGCATCTTGATAAAGGTGAAGGAGAGTGAAAAACCTGGCTTAAAACTCAACATTCACAAAACCAAGATCATGGCATCCAGTCCCATCACTTCATGGCAAATTGACAAGGAAACAATGGAAACAGGAAAGACTCTATTTTCCTGGGCTCCAAAATCACTGAGGATGGTGACAGCCGTCATGAAATTAAGACATTTGCTCCTTGGAAGAAAAGCTATGATTAACCTAGAGAGCATATTAAAAGCCTGAGACATTACTTTGCCAACCAAGTTCTGTATAGTCAAAATTATGGTTTTTCCTGTAGTCATGTATGAATGTGAGAGCTGAACCACAAAGAAGGCTGAGCACCAAAGAATTGATGCTTTTGAATTGTAGTGTTGAGAAGACTCTTGAGAATACCTTGTACTGCAAGGGGATCAAACCAGTCAATCCTAAAGGAAATTACCCTGAATAATCATTGGAAGGACTGATGCAGAAGCTGAAGCTCCAATACTTTGGCCACCTGATGCAAAAAGCCAACTCATTGGAAAAGACCCTGATTCTGGGAAAGATAGAGGCAGGAGAAGTAGGGGATGACAGAGGACAAGATGGTTTGATGGCCTCACTGACTTAATGGACATGACTTTGAGCAATCTCTGGGAGATGATGAAGGACAAGGAAGCCTGGCGTGCTGCAGTTTGTGGCGTTGCAAAGAGTTGGACATAACCTAGTGATTGAACAACATCTATAGACAGATGCCAAAATTGTTTGCACATATTGCTTCATGAATAATGCTGCAGTGAACATAGGAGTGCAGATATCTTTTGAAGATAGTGATTTTATTCCCTTTACATATACACCTTGAGATGTGATTGCTGCATAAATGTTTTGAGGAATTTCCATACTATTTTCCATGGTGGTTGCACTAATCTACTTTCCCCCTATGAGCAATGTACAGGGTTTCCTTTTCTCCACATTGTCTCCAAAGTTGTTATTTTTGTCTTTTTTGATGTAGCCATTCTGACTGGTGCGAGGTGTTATCTCATTATGGTGTTGATTTGCATTTCTCTGGTTAAAGATGTTGAGAATCTTTTCACATACTGGTACCCATTTGAATTTCTTCTTTCAAGAGGTGTCTACTTAGTTCCTTTGCCCATTTTTAAATTGAGTTATTTGTATTTTGGGTATTGAGTTGTTTAAATTCCTAACATATTTTGGATATAAATCCTCCATCTTATGTATAGTTTGCAAATATTTTCTTTCATTCTACCAGTTGCTTTTAATTTCATTATTTCCTTTGCTGTACCTCTGCTTGCAATGCTGGAGACCCGAGTTCAATCCCTCGGTGGGGAAGATCTCCTGGAGAAGGCAATGGCAAACCACTTCAGTATTCTTGCCTGGAAAATCCCACGGACATAGGAGCCTGGTAGGCTACAGTCCATGGGGTGGCAAAGAGTTGGACATGACTGAGCGAATTCACTTTCACTTTCACAGAAGCTTCTTAGCTTGTTATAATCTCACTTGTCTATTTTTTTCTTTTTTTTTTTGCTTATGTTTTTGGTGTCATATCCAAAATATTATTTCCAATACCAATGTCAAGAATATTTTCCCAGTTTTTTCTAGGAGCTTTGCAACTCCTTTGTAAAACTCTTACCTTTCATTTTGAGTGAGGCAATTTTTCTATATGGTGTGACACTGAGACCTAATTTTATTAGTTTGCTTGTGGCCACCCTGTTTTCCCAAGGACAATTTTGAAGTGCCTATCCTTTACCTGTGTGTGTTCTTGGTATCTTGTTGAAAATTAATTGATAATAAATATGTAGCTTTATTTCTGAGTTTTCTGTTTCATTAGTCTATACTTAGGCTGGTTTTTATGTTGGTGCCATACTATTTTGATTATTATAGCTTTGCAGTATAGTTTGAAGTTAGGACTTGTGGTGATTCCAACTCTGTTCTTCTTGCTCCTTGACTATTTGTGATCTTTTGTGGTTCTTATAAATTTTAGGGGTTTTTTTTTTCCTATATATTCTTGCAAAAAAAGTCATTAGGATTTTGATAGGGATTGCACTGAATTTGTTGATAGGTTTTGGTACTATTGATATTTTAACAATACTAATTCTTCAAAGTCATGAGCATGTTTTATTTTTTTCTTATTTATAGGTATCTTTTAAAATTTCCTTCAACATTCTTTTACAATCCTTAGTATATAATTTTTTCACCTTTTTGGTTAAGTTAGTTCCTAAGCATTTCTTTATTGCTAATACAAATGAAGTTGTTTTCTTAATTTCTCTTTCTGATTGTTTATTGGCAGTACATAGTAACACCACTGATTTTTGCATGTTGATTTTGTATCCTGTAACTTTGTTTAATTTATTTATTTAGTTTTATCACTTTTTTGGGTGATAAAGGAGTCTTGGACTTGAAGGAGTCTTGGATTTTCTACATATATAATCATGAGATAAGCAAACAGAAATGATTTTACTTCTCTTTTGATTAAGATACCCTTTTTCTTTTTCTTGTCTAATTACTCTATGACTTTCAGTAATGTGTTGAATAGAAGTTGTGTTAGTGGGTATTCTTGCCTTGTTCTGGACCTTAGAGGATAAATTTTCAGTTTTTCCTCATTGATTATGATATTAGCTCTGGATTTTTCACATGTTGCCTTTATTGTATTAAGGAATGTTCCTTATATATCTATTTTGTTGATTTTTTTGTATCATTAAAGGATATTGAATTTCTTTCAAATCCTTTCTATGCATCTATTGAAATGATTGCATGTTTTTGTTTTGAATTCTGTTAATGTGGTTTATCATGCTTATTGATTTGCATAGGTTGAACCATACTTGCATTCCAGGGATAAACCCCACTTGATCAGTGTATGATCCTTTTAAAGTACTGTTGAATTCAATATGCTAGTATTTTATTGAGGATTTTTATATAAATATTTATCAGGGATACTGGAATGTACTTTTCTTGTGTTTTTTGACTGGTTTTGGAATCAGGGTTATATTTTCCTAATGAATTGAGTTTGGGGAGTGTTCTTTTATTTTGAAAGAGTTAAATGTTATTCTTTTTGAGATGTTTAGTAGAATATAAACATGTAGCCATCCAGTCCTTTGGTTTTCTTTGTTGGAAGACTTTTTATTATTATTCAGTATCCTTGTTACTATTAGATTATTCTGGCAGTCTATTTCTTCTTGTTTCAGTCTTGGTAGATTGTCTATCTCTAGGAATATATCCATTCTCTCAAGATATCATTTTTTTGGTGAATAATTTTTCACAATAGTTCAATTTTAATTTCTGTGCTTTCATGGCAACCACAAAGGAAAAACTATGCAAAAAAAAAAAGAGAAAAGAATCAAACAAAATTGCCACTAAAAATATCAAAAAACAAAAGAAGACATTAAGAGAGGAATGCAAGAACAAAAGATCTGTATAAAAGAAGACACTTAAGAAAAAGACAATTGTAAGTCCTTATCAATCAATAATTGCTTTAAATGTAAATGAATTAAAATCCCCAATTAAAAGACATAGAGTAGCTGAACGGATTAAAATAATCTATTGCTATCATGTCTTCTAGAGAGTCACTGCAGATATAAAGATGTACTGCAGATATATAGACTGAAAGTGGAAGGGTGAAAAAAAATTCTATGAATATGATAAATCACAAAAAGAAGGTGAATATAATTATATTACACAGAATGGACTCTAAGAATTAAACTGTCACTAGAGACAAAGAAATTCACTGTATATTTATAAAAAGAGTTAATTCAAAGAACATGTAACAATTTTAAATATATACATACCCCATGTCAGAACTCCTAAATATATATAACAAATACAAAAAATCAAAGGGAACAATTAATAGTGAAGTGAGTGAAGTTGCTCAGTTGTGTCCAACTCTTTGCGACCCCAAGGACTGTAGTCTATCAGGCTCCTCCATCCATGGGATTTTCCAGGCAATAGTACTGGAGTGGGTTGCCATTTCCTTCTCCAGCGAATCTTCCCAACCCAGGGATTGAACCTGGGTCTCCCTCATTGTACACAGATGCTTTACCATGTGAGCCTCCAGGGAAGTCCTCAATACTTACAATGCTGTATAGAATATCCAATCATGAAACTGACATTAAACAACACTATAGACCAAATGGACATAACTGATACGTCCATAACATATATACACACACATATATGTATGTGTGTGTATTCTGTTCCTAGAACTTTCTAGGAGCAGAATATACACTGTTTTCAAACATACACTTAAAAATCTTCAAGATAGATTACATAATAGGCCATAAAATAAATCACAGAGAAGTAAAGAAGTTTGAAATATATCAAGGAATTTGTGATGACAGTGGAATGAAGCTAGAAATCAATAACAGAAAGAAAACTAAAATCACAAGCACATGGAAACTACACAACACACTCTAAAAACCATTGCATCAAAGAGAAAATCAAAAGAGAATTTTAAAAATACCTGAGAACAGACAAAAGTGAAAATGCAACCTAGTAAAACTTGTAGGACACAACAAAGGCAATAATAGGAGGAAAGTTCATAACAACAAACATTTACTTAAAAATTAAAATTTTCTTTTTAAATTGCATTTCTCAAGTAAACCACATAGATTCATGTTTGAAGAAATTATAAAAATAACAAAGTAAGCCTAAAGTTAGCAAAAGGAAAAAATAATAATAAAAATTAGAGAATAAATAAATGAACTAGAGAACAGAAGAACAATAGAAAAATCAGTGAAACTAAGAGTTGTGTGTGTGTGTTTGTTTTACTTTTTTCATTTGTTTATGTGAAGAAAAATCTTAGGCTAAGAAAAAAAAAGAGAGCTGAGTCAAAAATATCAGAAGTAAAAGAGAACCCGTAGTATTATCTATTAGCTAAAAAATGTATATACTTATATATTTGAAGCTTGGTTGTCTCTCTAAATTAGAATGAAAGAAGCAAGGGTTTTATTTATTTTGTTTGTTGTAGAACCTTCTCTGTCACTTAGTAGTTAGTTTAAAAATTTTGCTTAATCTTTGTTTACAAAGTGACATATTTATACATTTCAGCTACCCTGAATAGTAATATAAAACTTGTTTTAAGTAGTAAAATTTTAGAGTGCTGTTGCATTTTTAATACATAACATTTTGCTATGAAAATGATCATAAAATTGGAGAGTCAAAAGATCTACATGGAAGCTTGTCAAACTTTTTAGTGAAGTTCACCTAAGGGTCCTGTAACTCTCAAGTTAAAGCCACGTGTGATATTAATGAGTGGGCATTCCCTTTACTGACTTTCATTTAATAGTTCATTTGTCTTATTTTTCAAGAAATGAAAATGAATATTTTGAGTAATAAAATATAGAATATGTGTGAATAGTGGAGTATATTCTAATTGGACCCACGCTAGGCATAGCACACTCTAAATGGTTTATTTTCTTGATCAATCAAGATCATAGTTATGTGCAAGCAGTTATGTGATATGCATCTGTCTGACAATGATGAGGGGCATCCTATTTGGATGCTTTGTTTTTCCAGCAGGGGCCTGGATCTTAACTTTTTCTGAGAAGTCCTCCATGAAAAGTTGTTCTTTACTCATTTCCTTTTGCTCATTAAGAAGTAGAGTCTTAATTTCCCTTGACTATGGCCAAATTTCTGAAAATTAATGGACAAATTGAAGGTTAGAGTGTTTTTGGTTTCATTATGTCCTTGAAAATTACCTTACTTCATGTTTTCAGTGGCTTGTGAGTTTATTCACCACCCCTCTCCCATCTAGTATCCCTGAGAAGACAATTACTGATCACCTGCTCAATCTCAGGCTCTGTGTCCATAGTTGAGTATGTTGTAACAAGCTGTCTTTAGCCTGAGACAGGGAGGCCTGGCGTGCTGTGGTTCATGGCATGGCAAAGAGTTGGACAAGACTAAGTGACTCTGAACTGAATTGAACTGAGCTTGAGAAATGGATTATTGGTGCCATATCAGTAAGCAAAGAATTTCAGAGTTATCAGCAATTGCAGCCATAACCATGATGAGCTGATGAGCCCCGAGAAAACAAAAGAAAGTAAAGAATGTTTGCCATCTAGCAGCCATCAGAACTGCAGCCAACCCCAACAGTGAGCTCTGAAAAAAGTCAGGATGTGAAAACACAGAACACCGGCCTGACAAGTCTGAGGTCCATATCAAAGGAATGATTTCAGTGAACCCTGACTCTTGAATCTTTCCACACGTAAAAACGTGCTAAATTCCTTAACTTGAGAGATCTTGTTTTCCTTAATTAACAATAATCTTTTGATGTTTAGACTACCTGACTTCTGTTACAAAAATGCTATATATCTTGGTTTCCCCCATTGCCTCCTTGGAACAGTTCACTCAGGGTGACTGAAGATGCTGCCTTTCAGGCTAGAAGTCCTAAAAAGTCCTGCCAAATAAAATACAGATCTCAACTTTTAGATCGTGAATATATTTTTTTAGTCAACAATTCCCACTGTAAATTTTTTGAAAATATATATTTTGTTCTGCAGCAAGTTATTTTTTTTTAAAAATGCATTTCTCAGGTATGAATGATTCAAAAAATATTTATGTATGTATATGTCATGTATCTGGGTGAACAGTTTTACTTGTAGAAAGCATAAAGTGAGATAATTCACTGAGATTAAGAAGGTAAGGAAATATGTATGTATTACATGAAAAAGAAATTTTATAAGAGATACAGTGGAAAATGCAATGAAAAATAGGTAGGGAGAGACCAAGAAGAAGGTAAACAAAAAATGGTTGGCGTGAGTAGTGCTCTGTCCCTTTCTTCAGCATCTCTGTACAAAAAGACAGCTTTTCATCTGAAAAGTTTACTGGGGCAAGAAATTGTATTTTCCTCATCTCTTAGAGAGTTGGAGCCATTGGAAAAGCTTGAGTCTTTCTTGAGTAAAGGTAAGAGATGTACTGGAATATAGTGAATTCTAGAAAATGGTCAATTTCTATTTCATTCAAGAATATTTTAGAGGATGTTGATCAAAGTTTAGGACAATTGGGAATTTATCTTGGAGCTGGCATTTAACTATAGAACAAACTATAGAGAAAAATAAGATGGGAAATGATGAAGATAGAAGTGACAAGAGAGTCCCAAGAGTGGAAACAGTCAGAACTTGTTGATATAACCTCTGTTTTGGGAGGGAGAATGGAAAACGCACCTGTGATATGGGCAGAGTGACTATAAGTGCATATAGGGCATGATGAGGGGTTTGGCAGAGAGATGGGCTTGAATGTATGTCTTCAGGCAGGTTGAACCCCCATCTCTAAAGTCAAGAGGCCGTAATGATGAAATGACAAGCTTCTTTTTTCTGGTTTCCAGGAAGGATTCCTTAAAACAACAACAATAAGAAATCACATGACTTTTAGTATCTGTTCCAACTGGACATGAGTCTTCTGTCATTCAAGGTCAGTAAAATCACAAATCTTCTCAAGGTGCAAGTACACCTTGAGAGATATTGATCTCTATACCCCACTGTAGACCAGAGAATGGTCTGCAGTCAAAGCATAACTACCTTGACTACTCAATTCAGTTCAGTTCAGTTGCTCAGTTGTGTCTGACTCTTTGTGACCCCATGAATTGCAGCACGCCAGGCCTCCCTGTCCATCACCAACTCTCGGAGTTCACTCAAACTCATGTGCATCGAGTCGGTGATACCATCCAGCCATCTCATCCTCTGTTGTCCCCTTCTCCTCCTGCCCCCAATCCCTCCCAGCATGAGTCTTTTCCAATGAGTCAACTCATGAGGTGGCCAAAATATTGGAGTTTCAGCTTCAGCATCAGTCCTTCCAAAGAACACCCAGGACTGATCTCCTTTAGAATGGACTGGTTGGATCTCCTTGCAGTCCAAGGACTCTCAAGCATCTTCTCCAACAAAACAGTTCAAAAGCATCAATTCTTCGGCGCTCAGCTTTCTTCGCAGTCCAACTCTCACATCCATACATGACCACAGGAAAAACCATAGCCTTGACTAGATGAACATGTGTTGGCAAAGTAATGTCTCTGCTTTTCAGTATGCTATCTAGATTGGTCATAACTCTCCTTCCAAGGAGTAAGCATCTTTTAATTTCATGGCTACAGTCACTATCTGCAGTGATTTTGGAGCCCCCCAAAATAAAGTCTGCCACTGTTTCCCCATCTATTTCCCATGAAGTGATGGGACCAGATACCATGATCTTAGTTTTCTCAATCTTGAGCTTTAAGCCAACTTTTTCACTCTTCTCTTTCACTTTCATCAAGAGGCTTTTTAGTTCCTCTTCACTTTCTGCCATAAGGGTGATGTCATCTGTATATCTGAGGTTATTGATATTTCTCCTGGCAATCTTGATTCCAGCTTGTGCTTCTTCCAGCCCAGCGTTTCTCATGATGTACTCTGCATATAAGTTTAATAAGCAGGGTGACAGTATACAGCCTTGACATACTCCTTTTCCTATTGGGAACCAGTCTGTTGTTCCATGTCCAGTTCTAACTGTTGCTTCCTCACCTGCATATAGGTTTCTCAAGAGGCAGGTCAGGTGGTCTGGTATTCCCATCTCTTTCAGAATTTTCCACACCTTGACTCTTAGATGATAGCTAAGACACTAAGTGTATCTCTTAATATTTTAACTTCTTGTCACCACTCCAGAACACATAGATTGCTATTTTCTCTCCAATCCCAAGTACTTGTCATTTTTCAAGAGGAGATTAGTCAACAAGATATCTTTGGTAAATGGGAATTCTGTGTCAGGTAATAGTAATTCCCCAGCTTAGAAACCATCAAGATCATTCTCAGCTCCTTTTATTCTTTCTCTTTTGCATGCATCTGTTGAATAGAGGCCAGAGATGATGCTAAATTTCTACAATGGACAGAGTAGACCTCTCAAAACGAAGAATTGTTTGGTCCAAAATGTCAATACAATATCACTGGAATCTAATGACAGAGTAGTCAGATACTTGTAAGGGTTACTATCAAAGGGAATGACAGTGATATCAACCTCAAACATCAACGTGTAGAATTTCAATCCAATGATTTTTGCTCCATTAACTGATGCTTGCATGTGTATTAGGACCTAATACATGTATTATTATTTTGTTTACCTTAGCTGATGGGCTGAGATTCATTATATTCCATATAAAGATACATTCTAGTTGTCCAAAAGGATAAACATCTTCCCAACCTCAAGAAAGTAAGTTTTGGCAGAGCTTGGATTGAAACCCTAATCTGACAGGATCACCTATTACTCTGGGAGTTTTATAATCTAGTGCAGAAAGATTATCTAGTTTTTTTTTCCCCCCACTTTCTAGCTACTCCTCTCCATCTCAACCAGTCACGTCCAGTTCTGGCTCCTTTCAGAAAATGGTATGGTGTTTTTTTTTTTTTTTTTATGTGGATGATCTGGAGAAGGAAATAGAATCATTTATTTAGTGAACCAGTAACCAATTTGAGAGCTGCTTTTGGATAAATTAACAAAACAACCAATAGAATCTTGGGAAGTACCAGACACTTGGCTAGGTAAATGTGTGTTAAATGGACTGAATCAAGTGTTTTATGAGAAAACAATTAAGCTTATTCAGTTTTTTAGCTTGTGAATATGAATAATCCTACTCTGCTTTTATTAATATATGCTTCAAAGGCATCTGGTGGTTTTCTAAATAGTATAGAAAGCTTAGATATAGTTAAAGCATATAAACAGCAGGCTATAGTCATAAAAGTGTAAAATCATTATGAAAGAATGAACAATTCCAAGTTTTTGCCATTAGAATTTTGAAAGGAATAGACTTTGCAATCAAATCAACATTTTTCACCAACAGATGGCACAAATAATTTTCACCTTTTTTGACTTACCATGCCCACCCCCCCTGCATACTCTTCAGAGAGGAGAGAGAGAAAATGGAATAATTTTATTTCTCCTTTTTAGCAATATAGTTAATTAATATTATCTAAAATAAAATAATAGACTTTAATTAACATGGGTGTTCCCCAGCTTGTAATGTTGCCTTACATGTTTGCAGTGTTCTAAGCCAATGAGGCCAAGTTTTGTGTCTCTTTAAGTGATAACATTGAAGCTGTTTATTTTAATAGTATCAGATGTGCCACCATTAAAAAATGCATTTAACAGCATCTATATCACTCTATTGCTCTCTCCGTTACATTACCATAGAAACCATCTTAAGGAAATGGTGTTCAAAAGATGCTTGTGACCATGGAGGAGACTCATGCCTATGCATCAGAATCCCAGTGGGAAATTTACAATATCCTGGTGTTTGGAGATAGCTAAGAGTTTTCTGGGACATCCTACAATCCTATCATTTTACATTTCATTACCTTTGTAAAGATAACTTTTCAATGGGCCAAGGAAATTTAACATATATTTTAACATCCTCTGTACCTTTATCATATCTGTATATTTGGTTAAGCAACATATTGAAATTCAGAAAATATCTCTTGAAAAGATAGCAAAGATGTTTTCTAGGGAGAAAATACAATTTGAACATTAAAAGTAGTGAAATATGTATATATATATAATATATAAATAAATATATGTAATATATAAAAATATATATATATATATATCTTAATTAGTTACTTGTTTTGCTGAAAAATAAGTTCCTAGGCTCTAAAGATGATGCATTAGGATGTTATGATGTTTGATGCAGAACGAAATAAAACCCACAGATGGTATTACTGTCAGAAGATTGGCAAGTCAAGAAGAAAAAAATCCAAATCTATATGAAGCGTCTGTTGCAGGGAGGACAAATTACTACCTCATTTATGAAAGTAAAATGTGTCTAGTATAATTAATCTTCCACAAGCTGGTCGAAGGATCCCCTTAGGGTTTGTTACTTATCAGAGGATCAGGGGCAAATCCAGCCACTGGCAAATTGAATATTCAATTCTAATAACAACCAGGTGAGTCTTGGAAAGAGAAAATTCATGTCATTGAGCCTACACATGACATCTGTTCCTACCAACATGCACTCCTTGCTAATAAGCTTAATGAAAAATCATTGAGTTGGCTGCACAATGAGCCAGTTTGACATCCACAGAGCTGATCATTATGACAGCTTGATTATGAAAGCTTTATTTGCAGTGGAGACATTTTTAGCAAACACATTAGTAAAAATAATCTAACACTCAAGACCCATTCTATCTACATAAGCTGTCCTCAAACATCCTTGTCTTCCATCCTCTAACCTTGTTCATTCTGAACAATTGATTGTTCATCAAACTAGTAGCCATTATAAAGGAATCGATGAATCATAAGAATGACTGTTGGAATTTCTGCTTATCATGACTACTTCTTATCTCCAATGCCCTTCAGAGTCACACAAGTGGGACTTTCTCCCAAAACCTACTTCAATAAAGTGCCAGTGTGTACTGCTCAGCAATATGGAAAAACAGGCTCAAACGCTTTCTTCTGAATCATCTGGTTGTAGAGAACTCCACGAGATTGACCTGAGGGTAGAGGCAGGATGGTAAAGGAAGTGCAGAGCCAAAATTTACAGGAGAAACTTGCTTATGGAACTCACTTGTGCACCTACCTACATTCAATCTCATATACACAAAATCCAGTTGGCATGCTGCTGTTGACCCCAAATTTTATGGCTTGATCAGATGCTGCTCGGTTCATGAAAGGCAGATCAGGCTCATGGTGTCTTTAATTTTAGAGTTAGGCCTTCTGATCTTATTAGAGCTCAAAGGAAGACAAAAGCTTCCTCTCAAGAGGAAATTATTTACTTTCAAACTTTAGAGACATCTGCTATTAATTTCCTACTGAGGTTTGTAAGAGTCATTACCCATCATCACAATCTGCCATAAATATTTCAAGAACAGTGCATCTGTGTAGTAATACCAGTTATACCAGAGAGCCTTCTTTTGTTCAGGGCATAGTTAAAACTGGCAGCCTTTGGGTCATTCAGCCAATGGTTGCAATAACATATCCAAATGGATTTTTTGTTACTGTGAAAGTCCTAAGAGTTTCGAGTATTATGCTTTGGAGTATGCAAGGCAAATGCTTTGTGGAGCATTTATCTAAAACTTCCATTACATCACTTCACATTCTCTTAGCCTGCATTTTGCTTCTGATATGGCTTTCGCAACCAGTGGCAGCAAACACTGTTGCCTCAGCCGCATTCACACAGTCCTTGCTTCTTGTTTCTGGGCGCCCCTGATGTGTTGGTGTGGGAGACTCGCAGAACCTCACTTGGTGTTAACAGGGTGTTTATGCATGGGCAGTCTGGAAGTACAGAGGAATTATGCTCCATGGGCAGCATATAAAAATGCAGAATACATGCTCAAGCAGAAAAGTTTGAGGCATATTGTACTGCTACACAGAAAGTCCAATGTTAACTATATATTTCTTACTTCCTATCCTTGGGCAGCTATGAGGATGTGGTATGGGGCTCTGTGGAGACCCATTCAGGGTTCATGCAGTCACAGTTTAGAAAATTACAAATTTTGACTAGTGGAAGATGGAGCTGATGAATAAATCACCCTCTTGTCTTCCCTTAGGTGGACACTTCTGAGGTAAGTTCTCTGCAATTCACAAGGTTGGGTGGAATTGACAAGACTCAATAAGTTGGCTCTTGTTTTTTTCCTGTTTTACTCTCCCTATTCCCCTTATTTCTGTTTCTTGGAATTACTTTCCAAATACACTACTCTTACCTTTTTTTGTATCCAGCTCTGCATTTTGGAGAGCATCTTCTAAGAAAAAACGGGATCTTCCATCATGTCTTGGGGCTCTGGGCCATTCCCATTACTTAAGTGGCAAATACCATTTATCTCCTGCTTTCAGACATGTGTCTTACAAAGATGTCTCAAGTTCCATTTTCACCATGTTATTTGAGCACAGTGTTCTCACTTAAGTAGATTCACAATGATGCCTTGGAGGTGATGAGGTAACTGAGGTTCCCGTGGACTAAATTGTGTCTCAGTGCTGATAAGCTGGCATAGCCCCACTGTGGGATGCTGAATGAGTGCAGCTGTCCATGTGAAAGTAAATCACTTCTGGGGTTTCCTGATAACTGTGATAGAAGTGATAAAAAAAAAAAAAACAGACAATAAATATATTCCAGGTATTCAGAGCCATGGTGATTTGCTCCAAGAAAGAGTTTCCATCTGGAAGAGCAGCTGCAATTGCATTCACCACCTGATTAAACTATGCTAATCAAATATTATTTCCAACAGTCCTCTGTCTACACAGGACAGTCCAGGTAAATGGTGATATGATAGGAATCATCAATCTTGTTTTCTTTGGTCTTTGGTGGTGATTCCCCCAAAAAGGTGGTATTGTTTTTGGTGTATTATTTTGATAAGGAGGGGACACTCAAGAGGCCTTTCTTTTTCTTTTTTTTTTAATTGGAGTATAGTTGATTTTTGCAGCTTCCTTTGTAGCTCAGTCGGTAAAGAATCTGCCTGCAATGCAGGAGTCCTGGGTTTGATTCCTGGGTTGGGAAGATCCCCTGGAGAAGGAAATGGCAACCCACTCAAGTACTCTTACCTGGAGAATCCCATGGACAGAGTAACCTGCAGGGCTACAGTCCATGGAGTTGCAAGAGTCGGACACGACTTAGTGACTAAACCATAGTTGATTTACAATATTGTGTTAGTTTCAGGTGTACAGCAAAGAGATTCAGATATACCTGTATCTATGTCTCTATCTATCTTCTTTTTCAGATTCTTGTTTCATATAGATTATTACAGAATATTGAGATTTCTCTGTGCTGTATAGTAGGTCCTTGTTGGTTATCTATTTTATATGTAGCAGTGTGTATATGCTAATCTTAGTGTCTTAGTGTTAGTCTCTCAGCTGTGACCCCATGGACTGTAACCCACCAGGCTCCTCTGTCCATGGAATTCTCCAGTCAAGAATACAAGAGTGGGTTGCCATTCCCTTCTACAGGGGACAGCCCAATCCAGGGATCAAACCTGGGTCACCCACATTACAGGCAGATTCTTTACCATTTGAGCCACCAGGGAAGCCCATATATGCTAATTCCAACCTCCTGATTTGCCCCTAATTCCTTCCCCCTCAAGAGGCCTCACATGTGCTGTGTGCTTAGTCGCCCAGTGGTATCTGACTCTTTGTGACCCCATGGATTTCAGCCCACCAGGTTCCTCTGTCCATGGATTCTCCGGGCAAGAATACTGAAACAGGTTGCCATGACTTCCTCCAGGGGATCTTCTCAACTCAGGGATTGAACCCAGGTCTCCTGCTTTGAAGGCAAATTCTTTACCAATTGAACCACCAGGGAAGTCCTCTAAAATTGTAACCTTTTCTTCATTAGTCAATAGTGTTTCCTAAATTTAGCTTTTAAACCTGCATACTTAGAAACTAGGGCTATCACAAGATGGGCATGGACTCCTATGAGGCCCCAAATGAGATGGAATTTGATCAATTTCCATATTACAATTGAGCTAAGAAGATTTGCCTGCCTGAATACCCATTCACACCTGCTTCAGTCATGCTGTTTTCTTCTAGAGACTGGCCATATTGTGCTCAAATTCCTAGCTTTTCTGTAGCTATGACTATGTGACATAGTTCTGGTTAATGGAAATCAGATGTTAGGACTTTACTTCCTGAGAAAAATCTGGCAAAGCCTTCTGGAAAAAAAAAAAAAACAACTAACATTTTCTTTTGCCACCTTCTTTTTCTTGCCTAAAGTTAGTGCCCAGAAATACAACACTCTGGTCTGCTACCTCCTAAACGTCTCATTACTTAAAAAAAAAAATGAGTTTGGTGGGTATTTCTCATACTCATGATTCACAGAGCTAAGCAGATAGACCACACAATTCATATGAGCTGTACTCTGAGCAGTAACCATGAAGATGAAGCCCCTTGGAATAATATAAGTATTTCCCATTTCACAGTTAGGGGCAGAAGTTGCATGAAAAAGGATATAATAACATTTTACCATATAGACCAGGATATTATTGCAATTCTTTCCCATACTGTATGCAAATGACTCTCAGTCTTTACCTGACTCAGATCTGGGATTGGGGAGGGGCCGGGCTCTTTTGCTATGATGTTAATGTTATCTCTCTGTCATTAGACTTAGAATGTATTTGTTTATGCAAAGCACACAGACCTTAGTTCACTTTGCATCTATTTGAACTTACACATTTCATGTTCAATAATGCATTCAATAATTTTTCTTTATTATTATTTTTTTAAATATAAATTTATTTATTTTAATTGGAGGCTAATTACTTTACAATATTGTATTGATTTTGCCATACATCAACATGAATCTGCCACGGGTGTATACATGTTCCCCATCCTGAACCACCCTCCAACCTCCCTCCTTGTACCATCCTTCTGGGTCATCCCAGTGCACCAGCCCCAAGTATCCTGTATCCTGCATCGAACCTGGACTAGCAATTAATTTAATATATGATATTATACATGTTTCAATGCCATTATCCCAAATCATCCCACCCTCTCCCTCTCCCACAGAGTCCAAAAGACTGTTCTATACATCTGTGTCTCTTTTGCTGTCTCACATACAGGGTTATTGTTACCATCTTTCTAAATTCCATATATATGCATTAGTATACTGTATTGGTGTTTTTCTTTCTGGCTTACTTCACTCTGTATAATAGGCTCCAGTTTCATCCACCTCATTAGAACTAATTCAAATGTATTCTTTTTAATGGCTGAGTAATACTCCATTTGGTATATGTACCATGGCTTTCTTGTCCATTCATCTGCTGATGGACATCTAGGTTTCTTCCATGTCCTGGCTATTATAAACAGTGCTGCGATGAACATTGAGGTACACGTGTCCCTTTCAATTCTGGTTTCCTCTGTGTGTATGCCCAGTAGTGGGATTGCTGGGTCATAAGGCAGTTCTCTGTCTAGTTTTTTAAGGAATCTCCACACTTTTCCCCATAGTTGCTGTACTATTTTGCATTCCCATCAACAGTGTAAGAGGGTTCCCTTTTCTCCACACCCTCTCCAGCATTTATTGCTTGTAGACTTTTGGATCATAGCCATTCTGACTGGCGTGAAATGGTACCTCATTGTGGTTTTGATTTGCATTTCTCTGATAATGAGTGATGTTGAGCATCTTTTCATGTGTTTGTTAGCCATCTGTATGTCTTCTTTGGAGAAATGTCTGTTTAGTTCTTTGGCCCATTTTTGGATTGGGTCGTTTATTTTTCTGGAATTGAGCTACAGTGGTTGCTTGTATATTTTTGAGATTAGTTCTTTGTCCATTGCTTCATTTGCTATTATTTTCTCCCATTCTGAAGGCTTTCTTTTCACCTTGGTTATAGTTTCCTTTGTTGTGCAGGAGCTTTTAATTTTAATTAGATCCCATTTGTTTATGTTTACTTTTATTTCCAATATTATGGGAGGTGGGTCATAGAGGATCCTGCTGTGCGGTTTGTCGGAGAGTGTTTTGCCTATGTTCTCCTCTAGGAGTTTTATAGTTTCTGGTCTTATGTTTAGATCTTTAATCCATTTTGAGTTTATTTTTGTGTATGGTGTTAGAAAGTGTTCTAGCTTCATTCTTTTACAAGTGGTTGACCAGTTTTCCCAGCACCACTTGTTAAAAAGATTGTCTTTTCTTCATTGTATATCCTTGCCTCCTTTGTCAAAGATAAGGTGTCCATAGGTGTGTAGATTTATCTCTGGGCTTTCTATTTTGTTCCATTCGGCTATATTTCTGTCTTTGTGCCAGTACCATACTGTCTTGATGACTGTGGCTTTGTAGTAGAGCCTGAAGTCAGACAGGTTGATTCCTCCAGTTCCATTCTTCTTTCTCAAGATAGCTTTGGCTATTAGAGGTTTTTTGTATTTCCATACAAATTGTGAAATTATTTGTTCTAGCTCTGTGAAAAATACCGTTGGTAGCTTGATAGGGATTGCACTAAATCTATAGATTGCTTTGGGTAGTATACTCATTTTCACTATATTGATTCTTCCGATCCATGAACATGGTATATTTCTCCATCAATTAGTGTCCTCTTTGATTTCTTTCACCAGTGTTTTATAGTTTTCTATATATAGGTCTTTAGCTTCTTTAGGTAGATATATTCCTAAGTATTTTATTCTTTCCGTTACAATGGTGAATGGAATTGTTTCCTTAATTTCTCTATTTTCTCATTATTAGTGTATAGGAATACAAGGGATTTCTGTGTGTTGATTTTATACCCTGCAACTTTACTATAGTCATTGATTAGCTCTAGTAATTTTCTGGTGGAGTCTTTAGGGTTTTCTATGTAGAGGATCATGTCATCTGCAAACAGTGAGAGTTTTACTTCTTCTTTTCCAATTTGGATTCCTTTTATTTCTTTTTCTGCTCTGATTGCTGTGGCCAAAACTTCCAAAACTATGTTGAATAGTAGTGGTGAAAGTGGGCACCCTTGTCTTGTTCCTGACTTTAGGGGAAATGCTTTTAATTTTTCACCATTGAGGATAATGTTTGTTGTGGGTTTGTCATATATAGGTTTTATTATGTTGAGGTATGTTCCTCTATTCCTGCTTTCTGGAGAGTTTTTATCATAAATGGATGTTGGATCTTGTCAAAGGCTTTCTCTGCATCTATTGAGATAATCATATGGCTTTTATTTTTCAATTTGTTAATGTGGTGTATTACAGTGATTGATTTGCGGATATTGAAGAATCCTTGCATCCCTGGGATAAAGCCCACTTGGTCATGATGTATGGTCTTTTTAATGTGTTGTTGGACTCTGATTGCTAGAATTTTGTTAAGGATTTTTGCATCTATGTTCATCAGTGATATTGGCCTGTAGTTTTCTTTTTTTGTGGCATCTTTGTCAGGTTTTGGTATTAGGGTGATGGTGGCCTCATAGAATGAGTTTGGAAGTTTACCTTCCTCTGCAATTTTCTGGAAGAGTTTGAGTAGGATAGGTATTAGCTCTTCTCTAAATTTTTGGTAGAATTCAGGTAGAATTCTAGCTGTGAAGCCATCTGGACCTGGGCTTTTGTTTGCTGGAAGATTTCTGATTACAGTTTCAATTTCTGTGCTTGTGATGGGTCTGTTAAGATTTTCTATTTCTTCCTGGTTCAGTTTTGGAAAGTTGTACTTTTCTAAGAATTTGTCCATTTCTTCCAAGTTGTCCATTTTATTGGCATATAATTGCTGATAGTAGTCTCTTATGATCCTTTGTATTTCTGTGTTGTCTGTTGTGATCTCTCCAATTTCATTTCTAATTTTATTGATTTGATTTTTCTCCCTTTGTTTCTTGATGAGTCTGGCTAATGATTTGTCAATCTTATTTATCCTTTCAAATAACCAGCTTTTGGC
Organism: Bison bison bison; assembly: GCF_000754665.1. Taxonomy (NCBI): domain Eukaryota; kingdom Metazoa; phylum Chordata; class Mammalia; order Artiodactyla; family Bovidae; genus Bison; species Bison bison. Next base: position 2,985,374 of record NW_011494934.1, read on the forward strand.
TTTTTTGATTTTTGCTATGATCTTTTTTGTTTATTTTGCATTTATTTCTGCCCTATTTTTAAGATTTCTTTCCTTTTACTAACCCTGGGGTTCTTCATTTCTTCCTTTTCTAGTTGCTTTAGGTGTAGAGTTAGGTTATTTATTTGACTTTTTTCTTGTTTCTATCATTCTGATGACCACTCTACCCTGCAGTGTATCACAGTAAGCACGCCCAATTCTGTTAAGTAGTACAATGTCACCTCTGCCAGTCCATGATACCTTCATCATCTTTGAAATTAACAAGCCCATTTTAAATGTCCAGCAATTCTATCAATATTCTTGTCATAAAAGAGTTAGCCACTGTGATATTTTTCAAAGATTTAGAAGCCTTTCAGATCCAATGTATTTTTCTGTGTTATGGCCAAATATTATCTTCTGGATTATGACTGGTACCAATTAGGTCATAACTTGGTATTCTTACCTTCAAAACCACAGTAAATTTCACATAATATATTTACATAACATTTTTCTCCATAAACTTGTGGATTCTTTTATCTTTGGTATAAAAAGAAATTTCTTGCATTTTAAACTTGTTTAGTCTAGTATACCATGAAGTACATACTTCACTAAGATGATAGAGGAGGTTAAAACTACTTCTATGTACCTCATTGAGAAAACTGAATATAAAATTTCTGGTCAATACATCTATCTCAGTAAATTCAGCCAGATGTAACAATGTTTCTCTCTATTTAGCACCATTGGATCCCATTCTCATACATTTTTACAAATGCTAACTGATATCAATTAGGAAGTAACATTGAATTTTGCTTGGTGCATAATCCTTTACACTCCAGAGTCTATGAAAAAGGATAACTTGGGAAGGGACATGGAAGTATTGAATTCCTTTTGTGTGGCAGAAATTTTTAGTTGCAGCCCACTACATTGATACTCATTTTCTCTTTCTACATTAATCTCAGAACACACTTTTTATAGGAACAACCATATGCCTTACGGAAAACCATACCCCTCCATTTTCATCTGGCTTTGTTGCATAATCAAGTCCTTCCAATGAGAGGCATAAGTTGCATGGTCTTTCTGAGAAGTTCCTTATAGAATGGAGTTCACTCTTATTCTCTTCCTGACTGGAATTTTAGAACTAGGACAATGTGACAGGACACTAAAGATGGGAACTAGAAAGGTAGTTGGAGCTGGTGTGTTGGTGACTATGGAGGACCCATTCCAAGTTCAGACTACCTGTTTGGGACTATTAACACTAAATGTTTTAATACTCTTAAGTGAGATAGAGTATTAGGCTTTAAAGCACTGCTAATATCTTTTCCTGATAAAACAGCTAGACTTGATCCTGTTTCATATTTTCAGGTGAATATATTGGTAGGGTTGTTCATGGGTGGTCTTCAAGCAAGACTATATGGTGGACTTCAACCATAACTGCCAGGAGACCAGGGGATGCTTTTGTAGACAAAGGGGACTCAGTTGACTGAAGAGTACTTACCATTCAAATGTAGTGCTTTTCAATAGGAGTGCTAAGTATATTTTAGGCGAGACAATTTTTGTGTGTGTGTGTGTGCAGGGTTTTTCCACGTGTTTTAGGGAATTTAAAGTCATTCATACTCAAGTGATAAATGCTAGTAGCATCCACCAGTGAAAGCACCTCCAAATGCTTATGGAAACTCCCTGGGGTTGGCCACATCTCAGGTTGAAAACTACTGCTTTAAACCATGTATAGCTTTCCGTGAGTCCTTATGCCAGTTCTTGGTGCCTTATTCATTATAATTTGGTGCCTTATTCATTACAAGTTATAATTCAACTGATGTGATAAATTGTCAAGTCATAGGATTTCATGTTTACTTTTATTTATTGCACTTTCAGCCCTGTGGCTACCAGTAATAAGAAATTTGTTTAGCACAATCACAGAAAATTCCTGATTTTCTGACTGCCTGAAAAAAAAAAAATAGAATTTGAATTTGTCATTTTATTTCTGGAACATTCCAATGTACTTAGAGGCCATTGGTCCATCTCACAGCCCTCATGGTCATCATAGTGCTTTATAGAAGTGGATACTGGGTCCTTCAAAGTCTTTCCATCAATGGGCACTTAATGCCAGGTGACCACAGGTGAGAGTAATGAGCCATCTGTTGGGCCAGAGAGTGTTAACAGTTTATAGTATAAGTTATAATCTTACCACCTCAGAACCAATCAAACAGGAAAAATAATCCTAGATATACTCCTTCAAGTTCAGCTGTCTGCAACACATACTAGCTTTTTTTTAAAATTCATTTTTAAATTGTATGTAAATTAATATTTTGTAGTGGTTTTTGCCATACATTGACATCAGCCATGGGTGTACATGTGTCCCCCATCCTGAATCCCCCTTCCACCTCCCTCCGCTTCCCATCCCTCAGGGTCATTCCAGTGCACCAGCCTTGAGCACCCTATCTCATGCATTGAACCTGGACTGGTGATCTATTTCATATATGATAATATACATGTTTCAGTGCTATTCTCACAGATCATCCTACCCTCGCCTTGTCCCACAGAGTCCAAAAGTCTGTTCTTTACATCTGTGTCTCTTTTGCTGTCTCAAATATCGGGTCATTGTTACCATCTTTCTAAATTTCATATATATGTGTTAATATACTGTATTGGTGTTTTTCTTTCTGGCTTACTTCACTCTGTATAATAGGCTACAGTTTCATCCACCTCATTAGAACTGATTAAAATGTATGGAGATTCCTTAAAAAGCTGGAAATAGAACTGCCATACAACCCAGCAATCCTACTGCTGGGCATACACACTGAGAAAACCAGAACTGAAAGAGACACATGTACCCCAATGTTCATCGTACTAGCTTCTGAATCAATCTGTGCTCCTAGTTGCAACAAACAGAATTCACTCAAGATTGTCTCTGATAAAAAAGTAATGTCTGATAGTTAATCTCAGAAAATGAAGACAGGAACAATCTAACTATACAACAGAGTTTGCTCAGCAAGGAAACCCCATGGAGGTCGCTTAGCCTAGTTCAGACACATTACCAGTTCCAATGATGCTGTGAATAGGACTCCAAAGCTCCACCATCACCATTCCTGAAAACAGATTCTGCTAGGTGCCCAGGTAAGTTGACTCCTTCTGAGCTGGTTTCACGTAGGCGTGCCTAATAAAAGAATTTTTACATGATGGATACATTTTTTTTTTTCAGAATCTTTCTTTCAAGCTTGTGCTTGAGGTAGATTACTATATTACTACCAATCAGCATCTTCATAATCTTTGCTAGCTGGATGGTGATTTTCATATTTTAACAGCTTTATTATCTTTTAAAAATATGTAATACTTTGAATACTATATAAGTTGAGAAATTTTCATTTATCATTATTTCATTTGTATATTTCCTCTGGATTTTTGTGTTTTTTCCACACCAAAATTTCAATTGCAGTGTTTCCTGAATTCTTTATTAAAATTTTCATATTTATTGAGTCTATAAACCATTCTTGTCATCTTTACTATATTTATATTCCCAGCTATGCTTCATGTTTTCCCTAATTTATTTTCCATCTTATATAGCTAAATTCATAATATTTTCTTTTATGATGTTTTCTATTGCTTTTATCCTGCACAGGATATTATTTTATTAAATGATCAATTCTTTTTCAAGGCCCACATTTTTGTTGTGGCTAATTCCTTTAATGTGCTTTTGAATTTTATTTCTTAATAATTTAGAGTTCTTGTGTTATAGTCTAAAGTGAACTTGGTTGGGATAGCTTGCAATACTGTTTTTATCCTGTTTTGATATCAGAAACCTTCTTGTAACTAGACTTTATTTAACCTTCTTATAAAAGACTTTGTTTTGCTCAGATAGTTTATGAAGATAAAATTCTTGGGGCATTTCCATGTCTTAACCATTATTATTTATTCAGTTTTTATAATGCAATTTTATAGACAAATAGAAACCTAACTTTTTTAGAGGAGAGCAGTAATTTTCATACTTTAATGTGAATAAGTATGACTTGATAGATATGCAGATTCCTGGCTCCTTCTCCAAATATTCTGACCCATTAGCTCTAATTCTGATAGACCTAAACTTTTGTACCTTTAATATTCCAGGAAATTCTTAAATAGAAGAGCTGAAAACTGTGCCTTGAGAAATACAGGGATAAATTTCATATATTCTCTTACAAAATCTGCAATCTTATACAATGCAGGTCATTGTATCTTTTATCTCATTCCTAATTTGATTTTCTTGTGTTTGTCTTTTCTCTTATTTGGAATTGCCAGCAGTTATTGCTAACTTCTCATAAGTATAATTTATTGTATTCATTTATATTTGTACTCCATTTTATAATTTACTGATTTCCTCTGTGGTTCTTATTATGTTATCCTTTATATAAATTTGTTTTGTTTTTCTCAGAATTGAACATTCAGTATATTTGCTTTATTTCTGTTTAAAAATGAAAATATTGACAGTAATGATTTTAAGTTTGGTGTTTTCATCTCCCATGAGATCTAATATGATATTCTAATTTTAGCTATTCTGTAAAATTCTGGAATCATAATTCTGAACTTTATGTAATATAGTAGCATTTAACAGTTTTTTCTTGAGTTTTAATTGCTTATTATCCCTTTGTTTCTGGTTTATTGTATGGTGTAGAAATATTATAGTTCATATAATTTACTTTTTCAGGAAATTACTGGTGTTGCCCCTGTGGCCTAATATGCCATCCATTCTTTTTACATAGGGACTGCTTGAAAAGAAAAGCTTTAATTTTTTAAAATGAATTTCCAAGTTTACTATATTATTTGCATTCTTTGTATTTCATATATTGCATGCATATTATGCACACTTGTTTGAGCTGTAGTTTAAGTACTCTTACAAAACTTTCTATTAATATTTTACTTGCTTTCTATGAGTTTTTAAAGTACATAATTTGAATCATTTTTATTTAGTTGTAATCTTTCTTAAACATTATGATAAACTCTTCCTTTTCATGGCATGTGGGCCAATATAAATGAAAATGTAAACTCATTTTAGTTTTCTAACTTAAAAAGTTATTAAAATATAGTTGATTTACAATGTTGTGTTAGTTTCAGATATATAACAAAGTGATTCAGTTTTACATATACACTTGTGTTGTTGTTTTTGTTTAGTCACTAAATCATGTCTGACTCTTTTGTGACCCCATAGATTGTAGCCCAGAGAAGGCAATGGCACCCCACTCCAGTACTCTTGCCTGGAGAATCCCATGGATGGAGGAACCTGGAAGGCTGCAGTCCATGGGGTTGCTGAGGGTCAGACACGACTGAGTGACTTCCCTTTCACTTTTCACTTTCATGCATTGGAGAAGGAAATGGCAACCCACTCCAGTGTTCTTGCCTGGAGAATCCCAGGGACGGGGGAGCCTGGTGGGCTGCCGTCTATGGGGTCGCACAGAGTCAGACACGACTGAAGTGACTTAGCAGCAGCAGTAGCAGATTGTAGCCCACCAGGCTCCTCTGTCCATGGGATTTCCCAGGCAAGAACACTGGAGTGGGTTGCCATTTTCTTCTCCAGATATATGTGTGTGTGTGTGTCTATTAGATTCTTTCCCATTATATTTTATTACAAGATACTGAGTATAGTTCCTTTTGCTACACAATAGGTCCTTTCTAGTTTTTGATAGTCTATAATATAACCTGCTTTTTAAAACATCCTGAATTACCACCATTACATCATCATTCTTACATTGCATATCTTACAGTGGGCACATATTGTACTATCTTTTAAAGTACTGCTCACTTTAAAAGGGTAGCTTTTTAAATTTTGGTAATTTCTTCTTTGTACCCTCCAAACGTGTCTTTCCAATGGGGATGCCATTTCCTGTGTTTTGTCTGGATAGTCAGAGTTGCTTTGCACAGCAGTTGGCCCTGACCAAAGCTAGGCTAACCTGAGTCCTTCCACAGAAAGTTTTGGAGTAGAACTGTGTCAAAAGATAATGTTAAATAATAATCTTTGACATTTGATGCATAAAATGTTTTAGAGTGACAGACATATGAGCTATGAACTATGGAAAGAGTGAAGGCCTATGTTTCCAGATCTTCAGAAAAGATGCTAGCCTCAGAGAAGAAATAGGGCAAGCAGAAAGCAGCGGAGACAGATGAAAATGTGGTCCTGTTGGTGTTTGGCCCCCGAGCTCCTGATGTCCCTGAGTTCCAGCTGTTTCTCTGACTTTATTGAAGCTGTATTGGCCATCCAGTCAATTCTCTAGACTGAACAGGAAAAGAGGGCATCTGACTGGGGGCAGCAGAGGTTGAAGAGGCCTCTAAATTCTTTAGAAAAAAAATCTCAAGAATAACATGTTGGTTAAAACTTAGTATGCTCAAAGGTTATTGTATGACCCAATAACAGTCAGGAAGCAAAATAAAAAGACATGCATTCTACTTTCTGTTAAAAAGCACACTTTCTAACAACATAGGGCACTTTGGCCAAAAGTGGGTTTTTCAATTTTTTCCATTGACTCCATGGAGAAAACTTACTCTAGGACTTTGAGAAATATTATGAGAGTATTTTTGTTGCTTTTATTTCTTTCTTTGCCTTTTCTATGTACTTAGCATATATTAAAGGTAATTTGAAAGAGAACACTTTAAACCAAATAATATCATGGGTATCATACCGTGTTTGCTTTATCATTTATATAGCTGCTTCAGCCTACAATTCCTTTATCCCAATCTCCATGTCTGCTTAGGCAAAGGGTATTCAGTTTAACTGCTTCTTCTTTCATTATAGAGTATCAAGTGAAATGTGAATCATTTTGCTTCTTAGAAAGCTGATAGGTTGAAGACGTTTAAGATGATATAAAAAAATACTGAGCAAATTTATTAGATGAACAGAATTTATTCATCCTTTGCTGTTGTTGTTCACTTGCTAACACATGCCTGACTGTTTGCAACTCCATAAACTGCAGCACACTAGCCTTCCCTGTTTTTCACCACCTCCTGGAGTTTCCTCAGATTCATGTCTATTGAGTTGGTGATGCCATCCAACCATCTCATCCTCTGTCATTCCCTTCTCATCTTTTCAATCTTTCCCAGCATCAGGGTCTTTTCCAATGATCTGCTCTTTGTATCAGGTGACCAAAGTACTGGAGCTTCAGCTTCAGCATCAGTCTTTCCAATTAATATTCAGGGTTGATTTCTTTTAGGATTGACTTGTTTGATCTCCTTGTTGTCCCAGGGACACTCAAGAGTATTCTCCAGAAAGACTGTTTGAAAGCATCAATTTTTCCCTGCTCAGCTTTCTTTATGGTCCAACTCTCACATCCATACATGACTACTGGAAAAACTATAGGTCTGACTCTAAGGACCTTTGTCAGCAAAGTGATGTCTCTGCTTTTTAATATGCTGGCTAATTTTGTCATATTGGAGAAGGAAATGGCAACCCACTCCGGTGTTCTTGCCTGGAGAATCCCAGGGACAGAGGAGCCTGGTGGACTGCCGTCTATGGGGTCGCACAGAGTCGGACACAACTGAAGCGACTTAGCAGCAGCAGCAACAGCAGGTTTGTCACAGCTTTTCTTCCAAGGAACAAGAATGATTTAATTTCATGCTTTAATTGCACCGAATACATTTCTGAAAATAAGGACGAGCAGCTCTGATCTTAAATAACTCCATCTAGAAGTACCAAGGGTACTTTTATTTGAAATGCAACCAAAGTTGACCTGTTATATTAATAGTTCGTTACCATTTGACATAAAGAATGCAGTTTCACTAAAAGCAAAGCACTGTGTCATTTAAGTTCAGAAAAATGTGCCATACTATAAAAAATTAGAAACCCTGATTGACACAGATCTGAGTCCTATTGTTAACCACTTATATAATAGTTGTAGCTCAATAAGGGAAAAAAAAAAGATTAAAGAAAAGTAACATCCACTTTATTGCAGTGTGGTAAATGAGGGGTATAATCTATAAGTGGAATATGTCACATAATTAATTTTCAGGATCATGTTGCTCTTGAACACTGCTATAAATACAATATCTTAGTAAAATGTTATGTAAAACTCATGTCTACGTAACTTTTACTTTTTTTCCTGTGATTTAAAAAGTGAAGACACAACTTCTAGGAAAGTTAATTTGTAAGGCCATAATAATTATAAGGGCCCAACTGGTAAAATAGTTTATTTTACTATATTGGCTTTCTAAGCTAAGTGTCCTTAACTTGTGTTAGATTATTTAAGAGATTCTCGAATTTGGAAGGGAAGAAATGCACATTTATAGTCATTAATACCTAATTGAAATTTAGGTCTCTTCCTTTATTACCTAGGCAACATATTTCAGTAATATTAGTGGTATCTATGATCTTGTTACCAGAAGAAATTACAAGTATTTTTATAATATAAAACTCAAAATACTGTTATAACTATTTTAAAGTTATAGTAAACTACCTGCTCTATCTCATAATTGAATGCATTTATAAAACAGTGTATACGTCACTACACCACAAATTCATTTTCTAATAATATTTTAGTTCTTGCATTTCAAAATAAAAACAGTTTTATTTATAATTCTATACATTTTATGCATTTCAAACATGTTAAAGAAGTGGTCCATGAATAACAATAACAGAACATTAAGAATTTTTGTTGCAAAGCCATGTAAGGGAAAAAATTAAGGAAAAGAAAGAATAGTAGAATGAATTTTTTCCCATTTTTTCCAATATTTCTTAAAAAGTGAACAAAATAAAGTTTTTGGAAGAAAAAATATTATGGGGTAACAGTATTTCCTGCTTTGCCTGGGATAGTCCTGGTTTTCCTAGAGTAATTATTAAAGCATTCCATTTCACACCCCAAAGTATCTTGGGTTGATGATAAAGGATACCAGCAAGGTACATAGTATATCCTTAAACTCACAAGGGAGAAGGTTTGACATTGATTTAATTTAGACGATTAATAAATGGAAATTTCTTCCTTATTTTTTTCCCTTTATTACAAGATCTTCCATTTCTTATATGTGAAAAGACATATAAGTTGTGAAAAGACAACCAAAGAATAAGATTTATTACCTTTGACACTTAAAATATTGGAAAGCAAAGGCAGAATCTTAGTAAATATTTGTTTAATTAAAAGCTGTTTTGGTAGAAAAGGAATGTTCACTAATTTATTCCACATTGCTTCCGTCTCTAATTTAAAATAATGCACACAACAGCCATCATCTAAAATAAAGAATAATCATAAAAGGCCATGCAGATAGAGTATGGTCTATTACTCATTTGGGGGTATTACTTAGAAATCTGAGACAGGCTAATGGTTTGTTAGGAAATGTCCATGGAAAGCAAAACAAACAATTTATGCAAAAACGGTAACATGTCATCACCGAGAAAAAAAGTACAATGGCAGAGATTGGCAAGATGACACAAATAAGTGGGCCAACCTATTGGGCCTTTCCCTTTAACCATTAGATTGCCCTGCCCTGATGCTTGTGGGAAGATAATTTACATGTGCGATCTACTGACTAGCTTGAATTCATATACACCTTTGACAATTAAATTGTAGACACCACATTCCACACTTTGTTGCCTTACAGTAATTTTTTGTTCTCTCATTTTGGCTTTAATAAAGAATGGATCATTCTTATTTTGCTCTTTCTTATTTAGGTATCTTTCAGTAAAGCATCTGAGGTGGTTAGATGGCATCACTGACTCAATGGACATGAGTGAGCAAACTCCGGGAGACAGTGAAGGACAGGGAAGCCTGGTGTGCTGCGGTCTATGGCGTCACAGAGAGTTGGACACGACTTAGTGACTGAACAACAACAACCTAGACTTCCAAGGAAAAAACCTACATTTCATGATTGCTTTAAAACTGGGATAAAGCTGTTCCAAAGTGGAATTGCCTTGGTGGGGAATTGTAAACAATCCTAAAAACGAAATTAGCATTATTTTATGAAATGAACTTGAAAAGCAGAATTATTTTAAAATAAATTGTCTTAAAAAGGAATAAAAAGTGTATTTTTTAAAAAATCAAAAAGCAGCCACAGCAGAGTGTAAATAAAATATTCTATAAAATACAGTCAGGCATATTTTGATGAAATATTTAGGAAGACAGTAGAAATATGCCTTTGAGCAACACTAGCAGTAAAGCAGCTGAATTTTTGCTTTGTTTTGTATTCTGTATTCAAATAATTAAATCCTTGAGAAACAAGAGAAGACAAAGGAATTAGAGTATATCACAACTGAACAAATTTAAAATATATACCTACACAATGAAATTTGCCTCAAAATGTTTGTACAGTTTACTATTGCATCATTGAATTGAACGTCAATCCAAAAATATTAGCACGTGAAGTTTTCCTTAAGTTATATTTTCTAGGGTACCCAGATGAAGACATTATGTACGTACAGTTGTCACAAAGCCATCACTAGTATTTATGATTTCTGATCCTCTGAATCATTAAATATTTCATTTGCTCTCAGCCAGTATTTCAGGTGACTGAGATTGTTTTCATAAGGTGAAGCAAACAACCATTTCTGGGGAAGAGAATTAATTGGTGGTCTTATCTCTATGATGTTTCTGTGGTCTTTCTGAACTTTCTGGAGTCTCCCAATAAGTTTTGCTGTTATATTAGAAGGAACCCTAGGGAAGACTTTGGATTTTAAAAATATTACAGCCTTACCTCAAGCAGACTTCTTTTCCCTTGAAGAGATCAATAACCCTGTATTTTGCATCTTTGTCTTATGATAAGAAAAGCTTGAGCTGGACAAACGGAAGCAACAGCCCCCACTTCATTGAAACTATTGTAGAGACCCCTGATAGAAGAACTTAACGTGTGTTATAAAATCTCCTGGGGGGGATTCTAAGACAAGAGAGTTGGACACAAAACCATAAATGAAACCACGAACTTTTGAGGGGTTCACTAGGTATGAGAGTGAGAGGTGTACAACCTGCTTCTATTCTTTGTTTTTTATATTCCAGGTCTGGTTCAGGGAATATACACGTAGGATAGCACCCGAATTTTATCAGATGTTATCTTCTATCTTATTTCCATTTAGACAGCTTCAACTTTCTGTGAGGTCAGCTGATTTGGGGTGATAAGATACACAGTTAGCAGTAAATTCCGTGAGTGTTAGCTTAATTAGTTCTTAATTTGTCTGCATGAAATTAGCTCTTTGATCAGCCACAATGCTGTGAATAAGGCATTCAGCAAACCCAGAGGTGGGGTGGGTGGGAGAAGCGTGTCACAAATGGAAGGAAAACCTAATCCAGAGTATACATTTGGTCCAGTTAGGGAAAATTATTCTTCCTTTCATGATGGAAAAGGTCTAATGATCAGTCCACAATCAGATAGCTAGCTAGCTCCCTGCTGCTGCTGCTAAGTTGCTTCAGTTGTGTCCGACTCTGTGCGACCCCAGAGACGGCAGCCCACCAGGCTCCCCCGTCCCTGGGATTCTCCAGGCAAGAACACTGGAGTGGGTTGCCATTTTCTTCTCCAATGCATGAAAGTGAAAAGTGAAAGTGAAGTCACTCAGTCGTGTCTGACTCAGCTACCCCATGGATTGCAGCCTACCAGGCTCCTCCATCTATGGGATTTTCCAGGCAAGAGTACTGGAGTAGGGTGCCATTGCCTTCTCCGAGCTAGCTCCCTAGGAAGTAATAACTTTACTTTCGTTTACTGGTGCTGGAAAATTGGATACTCAGCAGAAAGGGGACCCAGTGGGGCCATGGAGTGGGGAAATATTTGTTGTTACACTGTCTCTGACCTTGCCATCAAGGTCATGGAATCCTTTGGCCAAGCAGAAAGGAGGCTTGGAAAAGAGGTGACTGAAAACTACCGGAGTATTCAGAGTCCCCATTGCACTGGGAGCCTTTTGGTAAACATTCACACGGTACATCCTCACACTCGGAATCCATTCCAAAAGTTCCATCCATATGCTTCTTTCCAAAACATCCTAGAAACCCACTCCTGATACCAATTTTTCCAAGTTCTTTTCTGTCCAAACAATTATTCACCACTTTCTCATGTAGATCCTCATCTTTGTCTTTTCTAGCTGTCTTCTCTTTTGCTAAAAGAATTAGGAGCCATATAATTCAACTTGTGAGTGGAGCTGTAGTTCCTCAACTCTTGAATTCCTGTTTCCACAGTGCTATGTAAGGTCTTCAGGAAATCTTTGGCTCTTACTGACAGCGTGTCCCTTTATCAGCAGTTGTGGTTTGAGGAGCAGTGGACATGTGGCAAAGGGAAACACAGTGGGAGTGTGAATTGCTCGTGAAAGTGACACGCTTGTGCCTTCAGATACTGCCCACAATAACATTTTATGATTTAGTTCAAGGAACATGCCTGATTTTTCTGCTTTGTAACATTTGATAACTCCCAGTTCATGAGGGGCAGCTCAGATTACTGTGGTACCTAGCTCTATAATCAGGCATTCAATCTCTACAGGGCTCAGCAGCAAGCCAATAATTATTTCTCTAAGGGAAAATAATTACTTGGGAATTACTTGTTACCTGGCTTTACGCAAAAACATAGAATTCTCCATGTCATGGCTCATCACAAATGCCACCTAACTTCCAGGTATGCCACAGGTACTATGAATAATGCTGAATTTCATAGTCATAGGGTCCCAGTTAAAAAAAAATGTATATATAGTCATACAGCCCAAATCAGTTAAAATACCTACTGTTTTCTATTTTTATCTTAATAGTAGAATTTTGAGCTACTCAATAAGTGAACCAGAGCAGCACGCCCCAGACAATTATATTTTCCTGCAAAATACAAAAGGATATATCATATGTGGTGTCTCATTCTTAGTGGTAAAGAGTATGAGGAGCTTCAGACTATATTCATTTTAGAAGGAATATCCTGAAATTTCTAGGCTTCTAAATTCCCCAGAACATTACTGAGGAGTCAGGCCCCTGGCTTTTAATCAGAATCATTTCCCACCTTCTGGCAATAGGAACTTACCATGTCATCTTGCAGACCTACTGTTTTCTATTCACCAGGTTCTATCAGACTTATGCAATCAAGGTTGCAAAGCCTCATACAGATTTGAGAAGAAGATAAAAGGATTTGAGAGGTAAAGAGCCATTAAAGCAAATTAATAAAGATATGATATTACTCCTATTAAACTAACACAAAGACTGGTGTTTACTGACCTTTGAGATGGAGAAATAATACATATTTATAAATAAATATAAAATGTTTAAATATATAAAATGCAAAATGATAATGCATATAATATGAAATACTATCAGCAAGTGGAATTGCTAGGTATTTGAGTTTATGACAATCCACTCATTCTCTAAGATCTACCTATCTTCTGCTCAAGACAACAAGTACATTAACTCATGATGTGTTTGGAATTATCACTTCTATATATATTGTCTTCACTGGTGGCACTAATCTCCAGGACTCAGCCAGACATGTGATATTGTGATTTGTTTTACTTTTTTGAAATGAAATATGTGATGGTTAATTTTATGTTATCAACTTGACTGGGAACGGGATACTCCAATACCTGGTAAGATACTTTTTCTGGGTATGTAAGGGTGTTTTTTCTGTGAGGGTGTTTCTGGAAGAGATTAGCTTCTGATTGAGTAGACTAAGTAAAGAAAATCCACCCTTACCAGTGTGGGTAGGCATCAGACAATCCACTGAAGGCTGAAATAGATAAAATTTGAAGAAAGGGTAAATTTCTTCTCTCTTTTTGAACAGAGATATCAATTTTTTCCTGTTCTCAGACATCAAAACTGCTCATTCTTGGGATTTGTGTGTGTGTGTGTGTGCTCAGTCGTGTTCAGCTCTTTGTGACCCCATGGACTATAGTCCACTAGGCTCCTCTGTCCATGGAACTTTCAGGAAATAATGCTGGAGTGAGTTGCTTTTTCCTAGTCCAGGAGATCTTTCCAACCCAGGGATCCAACCTGTGTCTCTTGTGTTTTCTGCATTCGCAGGCAAATTCCTTACCACTGAGCCAACATGGAAATCCTTCTGAGACTTAGGACTCCAGAAATTATTCTATTGTTCCCCCCAGTTCTCAGGCCTTCAGGCTTATACTGAGTACACCATCAACTTTCCTTGTTCTCTGGCTTATGAACAGGATACTGTAGGACTTCTCAGTCTCCAAATGTGAGTCAATTCCTATAATAAATCTCCTTATTTCTGTATGTATGCATGTATCTATCATCTTCTGTTCAGCTGGAGAATCCTGACTAATAGGAGAAGTGAGGATCATAATTGTCTACTTGGCTTTTTCCACCATGTTAACCACAGGACAGAGAGTTATGAAACTCTCTCAGTTGCTGATTTTATTTATTCTCATCTTAATTCAGGAGCCAGAGTAACAACTACTTGTTTAGTCACACAGCCAATGGGCCACATAAACACTTAATATAGTCTTCATTCAGCAGATGATTTCAATAAGTTACCCCTTTGACCAATGGACTAAAGTGTTCTAGATTCCTAGAGATATTAGTATAGAGACAGGGATAATCCAAACTGACCATGAAATATATGGATTTTTCTATTTTGGGTGAATGAGTGCTCCTGTAAATGTCTGTTGGACCTTTTGGGGAAAATCAGGATAAAATCTGTAGCTCAAGATTCTGTTATTAGAACAAGATCTTTCTTCAATCATGTCCATGATTTAATGTGTACAATTCTGTTCTCTATGATCTTCTAACATCTTACCCTGGGGGAAATTATTATAAGATCAACTAGCTTTTAATAAACTTGCCTACTACTAATATTATTTTTCATCTCATTACTAAGAAATCAATCATATTTTAATTCCAAAGGATAAGCTGGAAATCATATTAATGTGATTCTGTCATTTAAGTGATATCATAACAGAATTAATTAAATGTAATTTTAAAATGGAATGAAGAAAATCCAAAATTTCTTTTATACAGTCATAATACACAGAAAAGATTTAAAATTCTGTTCAGTGGATTGACAGGTCAACAAAACAGCCAAACAAGCTACTCTTAATATTGATTTACCAATTATCTCTAAAAGTGTTATGCCTTTACCTCTGTCACTTGGTTAATATCTAAGCAGGATTTCCATCAGTAATTCTTAATTGGAAAAGAAAATCTCACTCATGAAGACATCAACTAATTAAATATATATATTTTTTATGTTAACAACTTAGACACTGCAAGTAGCTATTTATCACTTTGCTCAAATGCTTAAAAGAGGAAAAAAATCTGCCTTTCATTAATTTATGCTAGATAAGATTATTTTTTATGTTTAAAGATGATAAGATGTGATTCTAGAAAAATTTCATTAGAAAGCAACATGTTATATCTGAGAGTCCAAATTTGGCATAGGGATCTGCCACTGGCTTTGTTTATTTATTTATTTATTTTTGACTCAGGCAAGAGATTTAACTTTTCTGAACTTTCATTTATGAATCTTCAATTAGAAATGGAAATACCTATCTTGCAAGTTCATAAATCTTATGTAAAGTGCATGTGGCTAGAGTTTGGTACATAGTAAAGTAGGTACCCTAACCCTAATTATATGATTTAAAGTAGGCAAATTATGAGATCACGGATTCATAAAGATATATTTTGCATAAACACCTTTAAAAACAGAAGGGGGAGGTACCATCAATATATATCTTTGTAAAGCCTTGAGGCAGCAATCTCTCCTTCCGTGTTCTACCCACATTTCAATCACCCTTTATGAATGACTGTGCAGAGTCACACTGAGGCTTAATTGATACTGGGTGTATGTGGGGAGAGGGATCCAGGACCATAGCCAGTGGCTTATACATCATCTTTAACTGACAGATCAATAATTTTAGCCATTTTAAATTTGGGTCTTTGAAATAAGATTTAACCTGAAGGAAGAATTCTTTGCTGCCCATATTTTGAAAACCTCTAGCCAAGACCATTTCATCTTGGCCTTTTGAGGATAACAGATATTAGTTAAAAATCACAAGCAAGAGCCAGTTGGATGTCATTTCCCATTTCTCCATTAAATAGCTACTCTACTTTTATACAATAGTTGGACGTTAAATTGAGTCTGACCTGAGCACAAAGCCATGGTGAATGTGTCATGTGTATTTTGTCTCTATAAAGGAAATTTATTTTTTGTTCTAGTGTTTCCCCTTATACTAAAATGAAGTAAATTACTGTACTCTCATCATTCAAAATACATTGTTTATTTTTAAATGTATATTTTTTCTTTTTACAATCCTCAAAGCTTTTAAATCTCCATTTCCTTTCTCCATGTGTTTAAATAATAACTACCAATTACACAACATCCCCAATTTGTTTCTACATTCCCTGATCTTTTAAAAAAAAAATGCTTACTTTGTCAAGTATTTTACTGCTTCTCTTCCACACAGTTCAGGTTTATATTTTTCTTCCATTTAGCATTTTATAAAATAGCATTTTATAAAATGGACTTCGTCCTTTTTTTCTTCTGGAAATGAACAGGTGTGTGCTAAAATAAGAGGTCTGGGTCTCCAGGAAAAGGAACACAACACTCATGCAACCAGTCCCCACTCTATGGACGAGAGGCCACAAACACTCCCCTCTCCCACCGACCCCCACCTGTAGGGCACCTCGGGCCACCACAGCTTTCAGAAACATCCTTACCTCCTCCTACCTCCTCCTCATGGCTCTGGGAAAACTGCACTGGCTAGACAATTGCAGCAGGACTTTTCCAGGGCTCTGATCTTTGGCACAGATTTTCTTTTTTCAGGGAAGATAATGTCTTTGAGTTCAATCCTGACTTCCTGGACGAAGCTCATGAATGGAACCAGAACAGAGCAAGAAAAGCAATGAGGAATAGCATATCCCACATTATTACTGATGATGCCAAATGAAGCTCTAAGCAGTCAATCCATTTCAGATCCTGCAAAATAATTTTCAGGCTGGAAATGGATGTTTTTAGGCCAGACACATTCATCGAGTCCCAAGAGAGAAAATCCTATAAATGAAAGAACAGTAGGAATGTGACTTTATAGTGTGCCGCATGCCAAAAACCGAGCAGAGCCAACAGAAACCACGACACACGAGTGGTTTGCCTGTCCTTCTGAAGATGGACTTTCCAAACCGGGGGGCACATGGTGGCTTCACTAATGAGAGCTCCTGAAAAGAAGGGGTGCTTGTCACCATAGCTATTAGAGGTCTCTCTTACAAGCGTCCATAATTTTCCAAAATCAGTTTTTACTTCAATTTCTGGTATTTATTCTTCATTTAGTTGTAGTCAGAGCTCTGATTCCAGTGTGAATACTCAAACTTGAAAGTTTTTGAGTAGACGTCATTACATTTCTCTTCAACAAGCCTCTGTTAAAGGGATCCCCTGTGCATGGTCTGATGCTGGGAATTCTGCCGATTTGATTAAACACAGTCCCTTTCTCTGGGTAAAGAATTAATTTGAAACTGAAACCTGAGAACATATTCAAGAATATGAAGTCACATAGGTTCATTAATGAACTGAAGTGTTCTATAGTATAAAGCTTCAGTACCACATTTTCTGAAGCAATCTATTTTTTTTCAGGAAATTCATCTGCATCAGGAAGATTAGAAAGGTGAGGGAGAAGCAGGAGGCGGGAAAAAGTTTAGTGTGATTGCTACTTTGATCATCCGTGTATCCAAAAATGTCAGATGTGTGGCTGTAATGATGATATTGATCTTCCTTTAAACTGAATATGCCAGAACATACACACTAAGGAATATTGTCCTTCAAAGGAGACATTTTGGGAAATTAGTCCTTTATTTTAGCAAAGTATCATTGTTAAATATGTCTGTTAAAAGCCTTCTTAATAGCTATACAAATTGCTGAGGAAAATCAGTGTCATTATTTAAAGGCATTTTCCAGGCAAAAATACTGGAGCTGGTTGTTATTTCCTTCTCCAGGTGATCTTCCTGACTCAGGGGTCAAACCTTAGTCTCCTGCATTATTACGCAGATTGTTTACCACTTTATTGAACAGGGTGAAACCTGAAAAACTTTTGACTGTAAATAAAACAAGTCTGCCTTTAGAAAATACCAATTTTTAAGTGGAATAATTAAGCAGCTTTAAAATTATGCCTATAAAAATGCATATGATCAGTTGGCAGTCCCAAAGTTTAGGGAATACAAAGGATGGAACATCCCAGGATATAGCTTATTGGAGATTTGGAAGAATAATGCTCATCTTAAGAGGAGGAGTCTTGTTGTTTCATGTGGATTGAAGACCAAATCCTACCACAACTCTTATACTAGTGCCCAATGTATGAATCTAAATTAAATCTTAACAGATTGGAATCAGATTAATTTGCTGTGAGACCATGATAGATAAAATCATGTAGGATGTGTGCTTTATTTTTTGTTGGCCAACAGTTTCTTCTGACTGTTTTGTGAAGTAGTAAGAGTTTTATATAATGGTGCTTTTACGGGTATTAAACATTATAATATGATATTGCTTTTAAAAATAAAATAAGAGGTCTGGAGTCCTTAGAGATATTCCTGGAAGCAATTAAGTTTTTGAGTCCTTACTACCGTTGGGGGTGGATTGGATTGGGGGTGCTTCTAGTCAATTATGAGAATAGCAGCTGCAGTGGATATTGTTTGGGGCTGTGTTTATAACTTTTAATCACATAAACATTCTTGGAAATAATTCTTCCTTTGTTTTTTGATGCTTTTCTGCTACTAAAAATCTTGCTTCAAGTTTTCAATATAATGGCAAAATAACTCCTATTGGACCAAGTCTCCTACAGATAACAACTTTGAACTCCTCTGGACACAATATAAAAAGTAACCATTTGGGGACACTGGTAAGTGGCCAAAAGCAAGCAGATACTTGTTGGGTTCCACATGGGAAGAAGGAAACTGTACCATGTGAGCTTTAATGAGTTTTAGACCAAGACAGGTCTAAAAGGCATACAGACAGTATGTGTTATCCTAGGTGGGCAACACAGACATTAAAAAAAAAAAAAAAAACAACTTTCATTGTTCAGAGGATAGACTTTCAGACAATTACTGCAACTGAAAAATGAGGGTAGAAATAATGGAAAGGAGGGAGACAAAAAGGGAAGACCAAAATTATTTGTGTAGTCTCTATGCAGATCTCTCTGTATGACCCATGAACCTCACAGATACTAGAGATATTTCAAGCAGCCCAGTTAAGCTAAAAGATCTGAGGCGAAATTTCAATAACCACTCACTACAGACACGACTATTTCCAATTTGAATCTGAGTTAAGACAAGATAGCTCCCTGCACAAAGTTTTTCTTTGGAGAAATGTAACAAAGTCTGGAGTGTCTATTAATACAATGTATACTTCACAAGACTGTGGATAAAATCTACTATATACCCTGCCAAATAAAAAGAAATAGGAAATTATTATTTAAATTCTGGAGAAAAGACAATGAAAACTGGGATGATACAGCAGTATTAGCTGACAAGGATTATTAAAGCAGCTATTGCATCTAAGATCATGGGTATGAAGGAAAATTTGCCCCTAATAAATGAGAGAGATAGAAAATCTCAGATCATCAATAGAAACTTTAAATGGAGAACAAATGGAAATTCTAGAACAGAAAATGTCATATCTGAAATAAATATCTGGATGGACCTAATAGCAGATTGGTGATGAACAAAAAGGCAATAAATTTCAGGACATAATGAAAAAAATTGCCAAGGCAGAGACAAATTTAAAAATATTCAGAATCCTATGTGCCGGGAGCAGGAGCTCCGCCCATGGCAAAGGTCATGAGGAAGGAGGCTCAGGAGTCCCCCTGGAAACTCTCGAACATCTACCCCCAAAACCAGAGTCTGCCTACTTTCTGCTTTGTGCTTTCACCTACACCTCTGACTTTACGGGGGGCTGTCCCCCACTACCTCTCTCTGAAAAAAGAGTTAGCTTACAGCTCCAGTTAATAATTCCTTGGTGTGACATTGTTTCAACCTACAAACTCCTTTGGAAGTCCTCTAGCCTGCCTGAATAGGTTTTTCCGGCCACATGTGATTGTTCAGAGCCTCCCAACTGTGAGAGGCATGAGATGTTCTAAACTGTCTAAATACAGATTCCTTTGAGCAGTTAAAAGATTGATTAGAAATTGTATTGGTGAAGGGTTTTTCACTTGTTGGGCCAATGTTTGCTGCTAAGTTTCCATATCCATTACCTGCTGTGTCCCTGGCAGTGTATTGATTAATATAATTGGTGTAAGTAGTAGCTTTAATGTTTGTAACCTTGGACCCTTGAGTTAATTCTTTTTCTTGTTATAGCCCACCACACCTTTGCCCTATAGGAATGCAACTTTAATGCTTTTGGAGGGTGGCGCTTGACTTATCACCTTTAGAGAAAAATAAGTTTTCTGAAGAAAGGGTCTTAAAATGTTAACAGGCCTCTGGGCCAGAAGATGATGCAAATCACCTAAACTTCTGCATATGATAAGTTTGCAGGAAGAAAGCCTGGCTTGCTGCATGACTCTACCCCTTCCCCCATTATCCTCTATGCACAACCTAAGGTATAAAAATTACTTTGGAAAATAAAGTGCAGGCCTTGTTCACTGAAACTTGGTCTCCCCATGTCGTTCTTTCTCTCACCTTCTGGCTGAATTATTCAGCCTCTTTTCTCCACTGAATTTCCTCACTGAGCTTTCCTTTTTTAACCACTCTTTATATCTTTAATTAACATTTAAATAAGCTGTTGTTTCCTGATCATGGATGCCGGCTGCTGTCTCCCCTTCAAATTCCCTGGATCCACTGGGGCTGGACCCTGGCACCTATGTGCCAGTTTCAGAAATATAAATGTATATTACTAGAGTCTCTGAATTAAATGAGAAAAGAATGAGAAAATTATTTGAAATAATGTGCTGTGCTAAGTTACTTGGTCATGTCTGACTCTTTGTGACCCTATGGAATGTTTCGTGCCAGGTTCCTCTATCTGTGGGGTTCTCCAGGCAAGAATACTGGAGTGGGTTGCCATGCCCTCTTCCAGTTTGAAATAATAATGCCTTCCAAATTCCTAAATTTGGTGAAAAGCATGTCTATAAATTCAGGAAACTTAGTTAATCTTAAGCTGAATGCATATAACCAACAACACCCAACGATATAAAACTGCAGAAAGAAAAAGATGAAAAAAATATTGAAAGTGACAATTAAAGAGTGGGGAGATCTGAACAAGCACCTCATGAAAGAAGATACATAAGGGGAAAATAAGCATATGAGAAGATGCTTAACATCATATATTATGAGAGAATTATAAATTAACAACAATGAGATGCTATTATATTCCTATCAAAAAGGCTAAAACACTAATAACACTAAATGCTCGTGAGGATGTTGAGCAACAGGAACTTTAGCTCACTGTTGCTGGGAATACAAGCTGGTACAGTCACTGTGGAATATAGTTTGGTGCTTTCTTACTAAAGCGATCATACTTTTACCATAGGATCCTGCAGTCACTCCCTGGTACTTACCTAAATGAGTTGAAAACTTTTGTCTACCTACAAACCTGTGTACGAATGGATATAGCATCTCTATTCATAATTGCCAAAGCATAAAAGACAGCGATATCCTTCAGTAAGTGAATGAATAAATAAACCCAGATAGTGAACTATTATTCAGTGATAAAAATAAATAAGCTATCAATTCAGGAAAAAAAAAAAAAACATAGAGGAATCTCAAATATATATTGCTAATAAAAGGATCTACTCTGAGAAAGCTATGTACTGTATGATTCCAAATATATGACATTCTGGTAAAGGCAAGCCTGTGGAGACAGTGAAAAGATCAGTGGTTGACAGGGATTTGTGGGGGCAGGGTAGGTGTCACACAAGAGATTTTTAGGACTGTAAAACTATTCGGTTTGGTATAGTACTATAATAGTAGATGTGTGCTTGCTCAATCATGTTTGACTCTTTGCAACCCCATGGACTGTAAGCCCGCCAGGCTCCTCTGTCCAAGGGATTTCCCAGGCAAGAATACTGGAGCGGTTGCTATTTCCTTCTCCAGGGGATCTTCCTGACCCAGGGATGGAACTCGCATCTCTGCCATCTCCTGCATTGCAGGCTGATTCTTTACCACTAGCGCCAGCTGGGGAAGCCCTTTTTTTTCTCTCAGAGACAAGACTTAGGCACTAAACAACAGTTATACATTTATCAAAAATCATCACATGTACAGCACAGAGACAAGTCTAATGTAATGAGAATTTGATCAGAATTACACTAAATTTAGGGAGTAATTTGGGGATATGACCTAGTCATGATTACAAGCATATTTCAAAGTGCTACTTTTTAAGTATTTGTGTGCATATCTGACTCACTGCAATCCCATGGACTGTAGCCCATTAGGCTCCTCTGTCCATGGAATTTTCCAGGCAAAAATACTGGAGTGGGTTGCCATTTCCTTCTCCATGGGATTTTCCTCAACCAGGGATTGAACCCACATCTCTGGTGTGTCCTGCATTAGCAGGTGGATTTTCTTTACCACTGTTGCCAGCTGGGAAGCCATTCCAAACAGGAATATTGTTTAAGAACATGTGACACATGTATGAAATTCTTAAGACAGTTTTCTTTAGTAGTGTAAAACTAGCAATACTTTGATTAATTAATATTAGCACTGATTTTAGTAGGTATTCTTGAAAACATTTATCATGTCCTGTTACCTTCACTCTTACTAAAATGTATGATTATATAATTCTAGAAAGATTTTTATGTCTTGATTACTTGGCTTTAAGTTAAATTCGTGTTATTGAGATGATTAGATATTTTCTTGTAAAATTAGATGAAGGTAAATATATTAGTGAAGTTAAGACAGTATTTTGGATTTGAGTTTTGATCCTCAAATTAACAATTAACCAAATAATTACAAGTTTGCATTTTATTTGTTCCCAAGTTGTTTCAGTCCAAGGAGCTTTGGTTTTGGATGTTACCTTCAATTTTCTTTAATTCATATACTAGTAATTTTCAAATGAAAAAACATATAATATCACAACACATTTTTATAATAATATATGCATAATAGTCTTGCACATTTCAGAAACCTAAAGTAATAAAATGAAATCTTAAATATGCAGCAATGAGTTGAAATATAGTTACATGTAATAGAAAGTTTTATGCTAGAGAACTGGAAAAGAAGTTAATATGTCTCATTCATATTCTGTCTATTATTCCACAGTGTCAGTTAATTACTGTAGAGGTGGGTGGGTGTTCTGTAGATCTTCCAGAGTACTTAGGCATTGCCCTCTTCTTGTTCATTTTTTAAGTCTTCTTGGAAAAGAAGTGCAAATTTTAGAATCTTCATTGAAATTTGACTCTTTGTTTTGATCCTCTTTTTACAAAAAAAGATGTAAGAGCCCTGAGAAACTGTTAAATAACACTAGGGTACAATTCAGTAGATTCTGATTAACTGGATAACACCATTTGTTCTGAGCAGAAAGAAAAGGTGGATAAAATATGAAAAAATAAAGTATTGTTATTTTTTCTTTCAGTATAGCAATTACTTACTTTTATATAGCTTTCTCCAACATGTTGAACACATTACTGGAATTAGAAGAATTAATGCAATCTGACACACTTGTGGCTCAGCTGGTAAACAATCCGCTTGCAATGCGGAAGACCTGAGTTCGATCCCTGGATTGGGAAGATCCCCTGGAGAAGGGAAAGGCTACCCACTCCAGTATTCTGGCCTAGAGAATTGCATGGACTATACAGTCCATGGGGTTGCAAAGAGTCAGACACGACTGAGTGACTTTCACTTTCAGTTGGAAATGAGTACCTCTTTTATATTAACTGGTTGCTGTGGAATATAGAAGAGAACAAGACCTTGAACTAGGCATTTCTGAAGAGATCCTTTTGATTTCTGTTTTTGGGTTTTTCTGGTAAGAATATAGGACTGGGTTGCCATTTCCTCCTCCAGGGAATCTTCTTGACCCAGGGATTGAACCCATGTCTCCTGTGTCCCTCGCATTGCAGCCACCAGGGAAGCCCCTTTGTATTTTAGTGTTGGGATATACATATATAATCCAATGGATATTCATGTAAAGGATGAATATGTCTGATCCTTAGCAAAGAATCATATTGATATATTTTCTGTATTTCCAGAGAGGAAGGGTTTACATTCTTTCTCCTTAATCTATCTCAGTGCTTTGTACACTTCATAAACTGTATAGAAAGCCAAGTCACATAACAAGTGCTTGGTCCATCAAACAAGTTCTCATCGAATCTCAGTCTAAATACACATTCCTTTATGAAGGTGTTTATGGCCAAAATCTGCCAAATTTTCAGAAAGTATGATTCATAATGTCTTCATGTAGCTAATTGTTAAAAAAAATGAAAAAAGAGTAGATTTGGTCCTCAAGTGGTGGGGATGCTGCTTTTACTCATATGTTCTCATTTATTCTCTGCCAGAATGTTTATGGGCTACTGTGTAGTCCCAGGCATGCCATCTGTTCCTACTGTCAAGGCCAGGAAGCTTAGGAAGCAAGAGGGTGCTGCATTCTTGATTTCTGAAGAGATTAGTTAGCTACACCCAGAAATGCATTCTGTTTTTTGGCTACTTTCTATACCCTCAAATCATATAAACTCTCCTGCAAATATGGGCAATGTGTTACATAGGATATTAGATAAAAGAGTATGAAGCCAGGGTAAATTTAGTATAATCATGAACAGTTAAGGGCGTGCTCTTTCATCAAACACTGGACTGAAATTTTGGCTCATCTACTTACTAGCTCCATGACCTTAGGCGAGTTAATAACACACTTTAAACTGCAGCATCCTTGTTTGTGAATTTTAGAGATAACAAAAGTACCTTGTCTATTATGTTTGCTTATGAAGTAACACATGCAAAACTCTTATCAAAGTACCTAGCTTATTGTAAGCAGTCCATCTTCATTATTATATGTTATTATATGTGCCTTACTAAGTACAATAGCAATTTTAATCCTTTGTTAATGCCTGAAATTATACTGCAAAATAGATCTGAAACATGTAAAATATATTGTACTTTATTGTGGATTGAAGTAAACATACTTGATAGTGTATTCTCAAGCTTGTGTGATGTTATCCATGATTGATTTGGCTACAACATCTAGTTTTCTGACATGATCTGCATTTCTTTCCCTCAGCCTAGGATATTTGCTGCTGCTACTGCTGCTAAGTCGCTTCAGTTGTGTCCAACTCTGTGCGACCCCATAGATGGCAGCCCACCAGGCTCCCCCGTCCTTGGGATTCTCCAAGCAAGAACACTGGAGTGGGTTGCCATTTACTTCTCCAATGCATGAAAATGAAAAGTGAAAGTGAAGTCGTTCAGTCGTGTCTGACTCTTCGCGACCCCGTGGACTGCAGCCTACCAGGCTCCTCCATCCTTGGGATTTTCTAGGCAAGAGTGGGTGCCATCGCCTTCTCCGCTAGGATACTTAGACAGACGTATTTTTTTAATGCCAATTTATTTCATTTGTACACTTTGTTTTGTGTGTTTTAGTTGAAGGGAAATATTCATCATTATTTGATTTCAGAATAAGCATAGTTTCAAAGTATTGGCAACAATTGACAGTATTGGAGAAAATATCAGAGGAGATGGGAGGACGGTGCTGTGACAACTGTGAAAATCATTTGGAGAGGATACAGTTTTAACAAATGATGTTTTGCTAAAGAAAACCATTTATTCAAGTAAATGGTAAAAGTCAGCCTGTGATATAAACAAAATAAATTAATCATTTTGAGAAATTTTAGCTGAAGTCAATTAGCCAATACATAAATCCATCAGAGGCAGATCCCACTTCACCTTTCTCAGTAAAAGGAGCTGTCTTTTTTTCAGATAACTGCTGTATTTTTGTAAATCACATCCCTTTGACAGGCATGTTTTTTATATATTTTATTATCTTTTAACTTTTTCTCCTAGATATTGTAAGAATATTTCTGCAAAGAGTTCCAAGACTGTTCTGGACCAAGAAGTACTTTATAAAGTTAGCTTTACCTTACAAAATGTTCATTGTGTTTACACGAGTACTTTCCCAGATATAGTATTTTCAGTTACTCTTGGTCAACGTCTCATAGTTACTGCAATCCAGATGTACTTAACAGATGGGTACAGAGTTTGTAATATAAAAAATTTCCAGAAAAGTTTATAACCTTTGCATTTGTCTCACATTTTCTGGTGCTACCCACTCTTCCTCTGTGTTTTTCTAGTATTATTTGCCATTGATATCAGTAGATTGTAATACAAAATAATATGTTATGTAAGATTTTCTTTAGTATAGAATGTGTTTCAAATACAACTGAGATCTAAAACAAAGCGAGAATAATACAGACTTTTCCATTATGGATCAAGGATTTCACAGTGATGGAGGCAGAGATATCAACTGATCAGAATTAGCATTGTAAGGAGTATGCTGATAGTGGTAGAAGGCACCATGAGGAAAAGGAGGGCTGTGGCTAGTATTCCAATCCAGAAACCTAGGGGTCAATCTGAGCTTATAATAAATTATAGCTTCTGAGGTGTCCACCAGAAGGTAAATAGGTAGCCTCTAGAAGGGAAGAAATCAAATCATGTTGATACGACTTTGCCTTATTTCTGTTCTGAAGTATATCAAGTTCATCTCTCCCTTTAGGTCTCTAGCTGAAAGTGTTGCTTTTACCAGGAACCATCTTTTATAAGGATATTATGGCCAATACTTTTTTGCCATTCAGATCTGAGCTCAAATGTCACCTTTTCAGATAGGTCTTCCTCAATCTTTTTTGAGTTACTTTGCTTATTTTTTAATGTCATTTCTCAATCTTGATCATTTACTTGATTTTATTGATCAATTTTTCTATCCACTTGCATTTGCCCCTCCTGTTTCAATGCAAATGTAACGAGGATAATGCTCTTGCCTTATTCCCTGCTTTGTTGTTAGCAGTAAGGGACAATCCTGGATGAACACAGTTGCTCAATAACTCCCTGTCCAGTGGATGAATGCATGTATGAATGAATAAAAGCATAGGAGATAATATTAATAAATGGAAGCATAGGAGACCCAGCTAGGTTTTTATTTTAGGGTAGTCCTTCACCCACTGAAAGGATCAAAGGGTTACAAATATATAAGGGATTCACAATGAGGGTTACTAATGATGAACTGCCAATGTAGAATTTCTTCTAATTCTCCCTTCTGGGATTGTTAGACTGTGGTGAGGAACTGAATGTATAGGCAAGGATTAAATGAATCTTCAAGGAGCACAGGAGAAGGGTGAAAAAATCACTTCATTGTTTTACCTACTATTTTTCTAAAAAGTAAAAATCTTTAGGCAAAAGCCTCGCTGATATCTGAGTTAGCTGAATATTAGCTTTCCAAAAGTAGAGTGCTCATAATTGACCTATTAGACAGAAATAGCTGGTTGTCTCAGTTAACTGGCACCACCTTGCTTTTGTACCTCACCAGCACAATGATACTGTTCTATTATAGACATCATGTGTTCAACAGAATTAAAATCTGGCGAGTAAGAGATATGAACATAATCTCTTTTTGGCTCTTCACATAGACTAAGTAATGGTTCTGGCTCCTTATGATGCCTGCTCATTATTAGACTAGTTTATTTTGGGGATAATGCCTAGTAGTGTGCTTCAAGAGATAACAGACAACATCAGGCTAATATAGAGTTTATTCCAGAATCAAAAGAAGTTTTAATACAAAAGCTTTCAGCTAAGATTTGTTTCAGATCAGTCGCTCAGTCGTGTCCGACTCTTTGTGACCCCGTGAATCGCAGCACGCCAGGCCTCCCTGTCCATCACCAACTC
>NW_011494934.1:3013147-3027516 GCF_000754665.1 Bison bison bison
CCAGCATCAGAGTCTTTTCCAATGAGTCAACTCTTTGCATGAGGTGGCCAAAGTACTGGAGTTTCAGCTTTAGCATCATTCCCTCCAAAGAAATCCCAGGGCCGATCTCCTTCAGAATGGACTGGTTGGATCTCCTTGCAGTCCAAGGGACTCTCAAGAGTCTTCTCCAACACCACAGTTCAAAAGCATCAATTCTTTGGCACTCAGCCTTCTTCACAGTCCAACTTTCACATCCATACATGACCACAGGAAAAACCATAGCCTTGACTAGATGGACTTTTGTTGGCAAAGTAACGTCTCTGCTTTTCAATATGCTATCTAGGTTGGTCATAACTTTCCTTCCAAGGAGTAAGCGTCTTTTAATATCATGGCTGCAGTCACCATCTGCAGTGATTTTGGAGCCCAGAAAAATAAAGTCTCACACTGTTTCACTGTTTCCCCATCTATTTCCCATGAAGTGGTGGGACCGGATGCCATGATCCTCGTTCTCTGAATGTTGAGCTTTAAGCCAACTTTTTCACTCTCCACTTTCACTTTCATCAAGAGGCTTTTGAGTTCCTCTTCACTTTCTGCCATAAGGGTGGTGTCATCTGCATATATGATGTTATTGATATTTCTCCCAGCAATCTTGATTCCAGCTTGTGCTTCTTCCAGTCCAGCATTTCTCATGATGTACTCTGCATATAAGTTAAATAAACAGGGTGACAATATACAGCCTTGATGAACTCCTTTTCCTATTTGGAACCAGTCTGTTGTTCCATGTCCAGTTCTAACTGTTGCTTCCTGACCTGCATACAAATTTCTCAAGAGGCAGATCAGGTGTTCTGGTATTGCCATCTCTTTCAGAATTTTCCACGGTTTATTGTGATCCACACAGTCAAAGGCTTTGTCATAGTCAATAAAGCAGAAATAGATGTTTTTCTGGAACTCTCTTGCTTTTTCCATGATCCAGCGGATGTTGGCAATTTGATCTCTGGTTCCTCTGCCTTTTCTAAAACCAGCTTGAACATCAGGAAGTTGCCTTGCCTTTTGCCTTGGAATAAAGATTTGTTTACATATAATCAAAAAATTAACTTTCAGTAAGCTGTAAAAATAAGCAGAATATACGCTGCTAAAAGACAGCATCAAAAACTATACTAAGCTTCATATGCGATGATCAGAATAGAAATATTCCCAAAGTCTGTAAGAACGACATAAGGGTACCCATTTTCATTGCTATTAATCAGTATTTCACTGGAGACAAGCAATACAAAGAGAAAAAAATTTAAAGCCTGTAACTATTTGAAGTGATTATTATCATCTTTTTATACAACCTAAGCAAGGAAATTAAAATTTTAAACTAATAAAAGAATCTACTAAGAATCTATTAACCAAATAAAGATCAACATGTAAAATAGTGGAAATTTTCTGCTTAAATATATGTGAGAATTTTTACAGAAATAGAAGAAAGTAATCTTATTTACTTCTGCAAGAAAATTAGTAAAACACATGGGAATGATGCTAAAAAATGGTCCTTCATGGTAAAAACTATAAAACTTTTCTAATTAGTATGTTCAAATCAATTAATCAGTCTTCTATGACAAGTCTTAATATTAAATGCCAAACATGAATAATTGCATTTCTATTGACAGATTTTTTAAATAAAATTTGACTAATATTCCAATCAATTTGGAAAAAAAATAATTTCAACATTATGAAAAGCAAAAAAAAAAAAAAAATCAGGAAGAATCTGTAGGGTGCTTTATTATCATATATGTAAACATATTTGAAAGCTATAGTAACTTAAAACTTGTATTGGTACATGAAAACAAGAAGAAAACCATAACTTTAAATAAAGTTCAGAAAGATATATTTATATTTAATATTTAATTTTTAAAATAGGTAGCATTCTTAATTACATTTGTAAGATGAGTTAGGGAAAATAAATGATTAAATGAATAATATTGTGAAAATAGGTTACCAGTGGGGCAGGGGCAAGCAGGTTAAATCACTGTGTTGTTCTCTTCCAAACCATAATTCTAGATAAATTAAGGAACCAAATATAAAACACATGTACAACAAAAGAAAACAAAATTAAAGAAAATAAAGCAGACTTTAAAAATCATCTTAAAATGAGAACTACCTTTCTGAGTAAGGCATAACTTAGAAGCCACAGGTCACATGGCATGAAGATAAGATACTTGAGTGCAATAGAGCAGCACATGCAAAGTTAAAAGACAGCAGACTAGAGGAAAATACGTGCAAGACATTTAACTGATAAGGATTTCTGTGTAGAGTACATGCAGACTATGAAAAGAAAGGCAGACCGAAGGAAAAAGGTAGAAAAGCTACCATCACGTGTTCACCAAAAGATGATGGAAAACAAATGTACAAAGTTATGCTGACTCTTAATAGTATTAGATAATACAGTTCAGCTCAGTTCAGTCGCTCAGTCATGTCCAACTGTTCATGGACTGCAGTGCACCAGGCTTCCCTGTCCATCACCAACTCCTGAAGTGTGCTCAAATTCATGTCCATCGAGTTGGTGATGCCATCTAACCATCTCATTCTCTGCTGTCTGCTTTTCCTCCTGCTTTCAATCTTTCCCAGCATCAGGGTCTTTTTCAGGGAGTCAGTTCTTCGCATCAGGTGGCCAAAGTATTGGAGTTTCAGCTTCATCATCAGTCCTTCCAATGAATATTCAGGGCTGATTTCCTTTAGGATTGACTGGTTTGATCTCCTTGCAGTCCAAGGGACTCTCAAGAGTCTTCTTCAACACTGCAGTTCAAAAGCATCAATTCTTCAGGTCTCAGCTTTATTTATGGTCCAACTCTCACATCCATACATGACTACTGGAAAAAGCATAGCTTTGACTAGATGGACTTTTGTCAGGAAACAAACAGAGTACAAGACAAAGAGAATACAAGCGAGGTTACTTTGTAGATTTTACCAATCTATAATGTTGGTAACAGGGCTTCCCTGGCAGCTCATTGGTAAAGAACCTGCCTGCAACACAGAACACCTGCAATGTAGGAGACCTAGTTTCAATCTCTGGATTGGGAAGATTCCTTGGAGAAGGAAATAGCAATCCACTCCATATTCTTGCCTGGAAAATCCCATGGATAGAGGTATTTTGTGGGCTATACAGTCCATGGGGTTGCAAGAGCTGGACATGACTTAGCAACTAAACCACCACCACCAAGCTTGGTAGACATTTTGAAAGCTTGAAAATATCAGGTTTGTTGAGGAAACAAAAACAGAAGCCCCGCCCCCTCCACCACACACATACACACACAAACTATTAGCAAGAATGAGAATTAATGGAATTATTTTCAAGTGTAATTTGCAGTGTATATGGAAAATATACATCACATAGAGTTAAGCCCATAACAAATATCCACACATTTGCAGAAAAATAGGCTAAATGATATCCATTCCACTGCTGTATCGGTTAGAGGGATAATTAACACAATCAAGGGGTTTCCCTGATAGCTCAGCTGGTAAAGAATCTGCCTGCAATGCAGAAGACCTTGGTTCAATCCCTGGATTTGTAAGATCCACTAGAGAAGGGAAAGACTACCCACTCCAGTATTCTGACCTGGAGAATTCCATGGACTGTATAGTCCAATGGGTCACAAAGAGTTATTGAGCCTCCATCAATGTCCAAATGTTAAAATGTATGTAGTATATCCTAAGGTGAAATATTTTATATCTATTAAAGACAATGAGATTAGCCTAAACATACCAAGTAGATATATATGTAAGTCATGTTACATAGAATGCACAGCATGCCTACAGTGATTGAATTTAAAAGTGAAAATTTATGCATGCATGAAGACAGATCTACACATACAGAGAGCCTGAGAGGAAGCACACTCAGCCTCTGACTGTTGTTACGTGTGTAAAGGGAGGGCCTGAAAGCATTGCTGAAGATATTCTCATTTTACTTGTATATTTTTACATTGTTTATATTTTTCAAGGAAGACCCTTTTCTGTTCTATTCAGTGCAGTTTAGTTGCTCAGTCGTTTTTGACTCCTTGCAACCCCAAGGACTGCAGCATGCCAGGCTTCCCTGTCCATCACCAACTCCTGGAGCTTCCTTAAACTCATGTTCATCTAGTTAGTGATGCCATCCAACCATCTTATCCTCTGTCGTCCCTTTTTCCTCCCGTCTTCAATCTTTCCCAGCATCAGGGTCTTTTCCAATGAGTTGGATCTCCTTGTAGTCCAAGGGACTCTGAAGAGTCTTCTCCAACACCGCAGTGCAAAAGCATCCATTCTTCAGTGGTCAGCTTTCTTTACATTCCAACTCTCACATCCATACATGACTACTGGAAAAACCAAAGCTTTGACTAGATGGACCTTTGTTGGTAAAGTAATGTCTCTGCTTTTTAATATGCTGTCTAGGTTGATCATAGCTTTTCTTTCAAGGAGCAAGCATCTTTTAATTTCATAGCTGCAGTCACCATCTACAGTGATTTTGGAGCCCTCCAAAATAAAGTCTCTCACTGTTTCCCCATCTATTTGCCATGAAGTGATGGGACCAGAAGCTATGATCTTAGTTTTCTGAATGATGAGTTTTAAGTCAACATTTTCAGTCTCCTCTTTCACTTTCATCAAGAGACTCTCTAGTTCTTCACTTTCTGCCATAAGGGTGGGGTCATTTGTGTATCTGAGGTTATTGACATTTTTCCTGGCAATCTTGATTCCAGCTTGTGTTTCATCCAGCCTGGCATTTCGCATGATGTACTCTGCATACTTCCCTTGTGGCTCAGACGGTAAAGCTTCTGCCTACAACGTGAGAGACCTGGGTTCGATCCCTAGGTTGGGAAGATACCCTGGAGAAGGAAAGAGCAACCCACTCCAGCACTCTTGCCTGAAAAGTCCCAAGGAGGGAGGAGCCTCATAGGCTACAGTCCATGGGGTCTCAAAGAGTCAGACACAACTGAGCAACTTCACTTTCACTTTCACTCTGCATATAAGTTAAATAAGTAGGGTGACAATATACAGTCTTGATGTATTCCTTCCCCGATTTGGAACCAGTCTGTTGTTCCATGTCCAGTGCTAACTGTTGGTACTTGACCTGCATACAGATTTCATAGGAGGAAGAAAATAAGTACAAGTTATGCTCTGAGAAAATCTCTTCTGCCCTAGGTCAATATAATTGCATTTGGATACTTGGACTACTTCTTTTTATGAAAATAAAGCTAAAGCATTTTCGTTGAAATAGACATATCTCCATAGTGTATATTTCTGACTTCTAATAGTTCTTAACCAAAAAAAAAAGTGCAATTGTAAAGTTAAGACTTCCACTGACAAGTTTCCTGAGACTGTGT
Organism: Bison bison bison; assembly: GCF_000754665.1. Lineage (NCBI taxonomy): Eukaryota > Metazoa > Chordata > Mammalia > Artiodactyla > Bovidae > Bison > Bison bison. The sequence goes on from NW_011494934.1 coordinate 3,018,463, forward strand.
TATTTTTAGGCTGTTGGTTTTGATTTTATTGATCCTTGACTGTCTTGGGTGTGTTAGTCACTCAGTGGTATCCAACTCTTTGCGATCCCATGGACTGTAGCTCTCCAGGCTCCTCTGTCTGTGGAATTCCCCAGACTTGAACACTGGAGTAGGTGGCCATTCCCTTCTCCAGGGAATCTATCTGACTCACGAGTCGAACCGGGTCTCCTGCATTGCAGGCAGATTCTTTACCGTCTGAGCCACTGAGGAAGCCCTTGACTGTCCTACTAGTTTTTTAGCCACAAAAAAACTAGAAAATGGAGGTGGTATTAACAGTAAGCTCAGTTGACATGGTTATTGGCTCAGGCCACTCAAAATCTGTGAATCACTTTTACACCTTGCTTTATAATGGGCAATTCACATATATATGCACCTGTCAAAGAAATTCCAAACTAAATTTGTTATAGTATTGTAATACTGTAACAGAAAGAGAAAAGAAGTGTGACACTCTACACACACACGCACACACACACACACAGTACATATATATTATATATAAAAAGAAGTTGAAAATGTACCTCAGAAACTTATGGAAAAATAAGATTCTAGTCTATGCTTATCAGTGTTTTAGCATATCAGTGTTTTAGCATATTAGATGTAGAAAGAGGTCATAGACACTGTGTAGTCCTTCTCCTTATGTTGCAGACAGAGAAGGGTAAACTAAAGAAGCCAGGTTTGTTTAAGGCCACATTTATTATTAGAGCATTGGTAGATTAGATCCCAGCTCTCCCTTTTTGTCCCAGGACTGTTATCCATTTTTCTCAATGATAATGGATGTCAAAAATTTTTTTCTTATTTAGAGAGTTCTGGTTTTACTAGGATGAAAACAAGGTTGTCTTGGATACTAACCTAAGATCCATCTTAAGGAAACCCTGCACCTAAAGCAGTTTTTCTAATGCAAGTATATGTATAAGGCTTTTTCCTGATATATATTATAAAATATATCCATATTACAATATATCTGTATTATATAATTAGAATATATGTCTATAACATATGATAATAGATTATAGTATATATAATACAATTGCATGTATAAGACTTTTTCTGATATAGATTAATTTTGCTGCTGCTAAGTCGCTTCAGTCGTGTCCGACTCTGTGCGACCCCATAGACGTGAGCCCCCCAGGCTCCCCCATCCCTGGGATTCTCCAGGCAAGAACACTGGAGTGGATTGCCATTTCCTTCTCCAATGCATGAAAGTGAAAAGTGAAAGTGAAAAGTGAAAGTGAAAAGTGAAAGTGAAAAGTGAAAGTGAAAAGTGAAAGTGAAAAGTGAAAGTGAAGTCGCTCAGACGTGTCCGACTCCTAGCGACCCCATGGACTTCAGCCTATCAGGCTCCTCCATCCATGGGATTTGCCAGGCAAGAGTACTGAAGTGGGGTGCTATTGCCTTCTCCAGATTAATTTTAGCAGAATGTAAAAATTAAATTTTGGGGCTATTCTTCTTCTGAAAGGAGTTCATTGGATGAGCTGCTCTAAAAAAAAATGAAAAACAAAAACATAATGATAATCATATATGTGGCCAGTAAGTAATTAGAAATATTAGTAGTAGTTAATCAATTTGATTAGTCTGTCTTTCAGTCATAATCTGATATTTAGACATTGATATTGCATGGTTGATTCTCTTAGCCATTTCCATTCAACAAATAATACCTATGTGCCAGTTAGTTGTTTACTAGAAGTATAACAAAAAGACAAAATTTTATCTGTATAGAGACCTACTTGCTTTTCAAACTTCATCTAAAAGATCAAAATCCACAAAGCTGCAAGTTAGGTATAGCTTTTCCTGCCTACTCTTGACTCACAAAGTTTTATACACTCTTCTATTACAGCAGGGGTCCCTAATCTCTGGGATCTAATGCCTGATAATCTGAGGTAGTGATGTAATAATAATAGAAGTAAAATGCACAATAAATGTAATGTGCTTGAATCGTCCTGAAACCATTCCCCTGCCCCCAGTCTGTGGAAAATATTATCTTCCATGAAACTGGTCCCTGGGGCCCAAAAGGTTGGAGACAGCTGTATTATAGTACTTATTATTTTATATACTTGAACATGTAAAACTCTTTCCCACTTTTAAAATATTTACCTCATTCATTCTCTGTACCTAGTACACACCTGGGTTTTGCATAGTATAGTTTATGTATTCATCGGTCTGGCTCTCCAGTCTGGGGACAGTGGTTTGCCCTATGTCTTCCCCTCCCTGTAGGACCAGGAAGAATTGCTAGTTTATTAGTTTGTTCAGCTTTTCATTTTTGCTGGGACAGAGTGACAGATTTCAAGCTTACATGCAAAATTGGAAATTAGAGTCCTTGCTGCACTACATTTAAAGAGAATTAATAATATCTATGCTCGTCATAGATACATTTCTGAGCTTATCCATTATATTGATACAGTATACATATAAAGGGATTTCTGGAGAACTTGGGTACCTTATCACATTGGTTTTTAAATTAAAAAACCTGTGACTTTCCAACATGCAAAGAAAATCTTGATTATAAGATGAAAATCCCTATTAAAATATACTTAAAAGTAGAGTGAATATTCTTCCCATTCACCTTGCAAAACAGGTGTCAGTTATTGGCTTTATAATTATAGGCATTATAAAGATAGATACTTGATTTTATTTTCAGGATCCAGAAGAATGTAATAAAAAATAAAAACTTAATAACACTAAAGATGAGAAAAAACATCAGCCGTTTCAGTACTCAGGAATAATGAGAGATGATGAAAATCCCAAGACAGTCTCTTGATAGTTCTTAAATCCATTTGCAAAGTTTTCATCCATATGCTTCATAAAAGCATCCATAATGGCAGGAATAGATTAGATCAAACTTCACAAAAATATTGGTGGGATGATTTTTCTGAAAGATTTAGTGAGTGACTGAATCTTGGTTTATCTTTAATTTACATAAACAGTAGCTTGGCTGTACAGGTAGAACAACTGTTAACTTCTACTTTAAGTTCAATTTAACCATCAAGTAGTTACAAATGGATGGCACTTGTGCAGTTCACAAGCTATTATGCAAATCACAAAGTTTTGGATATGTTTTAGAAACAGTTTTTAAATTTTTTGTTGGATAGAAGCTCACTCTTGGTGAAAGTCTGTTATGTAAAAGCTTATGCTCTATCATAAGAAACACTTTATCATGTACCTTCTATGTGTTTGACATTGGGTTAAAGAATGTAGATACAGTATTTAGCAAGATAAACCCATTTCCTGCTCTTATATTGCCTCATGTAAAGTACGATAAAGAATCTGCCTTCAATGTGGGAAAACTGGGCTTGATCCCTGGGTTGGGAAGATCCCCTGGAGAAGGGCATGGCAACCCACTCCAGTATTCTTGGGTAGAAAATTTCATGGACAGAAGAGCCTGGTGAAATATAGCCCATGGGGTCACAAAGAGTCAGACAAAAAGTGTGACTAACACACAGACAATCAAGAAAGGCATCCAAAGTAAATGTTAAAACGCTGTCTAGAAAACATAATCTGATATAGATTGCCTAAAAAGCTAAGTGCACTTTTCAGATTAATAATTCTAGGTTTTCTCAACAAGGAGATCCAACCAGTCCATCCTAAAGGAGATCAGTCCTGGGTATTCACTGGAGGGACTGATGTTGAAGCTGAATCTCCAATGCTTTGGCCACCTGATGCGGAGAGCTGACTCATTTGAAAAGACCCTGATGCTGGGAGAGATTGAGGGCAGGAGGAGAAGCGGATGACAGAGGAAGAGATGGTTGGATGGCATCACCGACACAATGGATGTGGGTTTGGGTGGACAATGGGAGTTGGTGATGGACAGGGAGGCCTGGCGTGCTGCAGTTCATGGGGTCGCAAAGAGTCAGACATGACTGATTGACTGAACTGAACTGAACTGAACTCAACAATATTCATGAAGAGTTGTTCTTAGCTAAATATAAAACTCAAGAAAGCATTGAATGTTCCACTGAAGAAATCACCAGGAGTATTTCCGAATTATCTGGGGACATTTTAGAAATACTTATGCCTTGTCTTACTCCTAGAAATTTGTCTTCTATAAACATCTCTGCATTAAGTTGGCTTTCCAAGTGGTTCTCACTTAGTTAAGAGCTTTGTGTACTAAAAATTCTTATTAGAGAAACATGTAGCCCATAAGCCTCATCCATAGCAACAACTTGAAGGAAACTAAGACATGTAGGGCTTAACTACATTAATCAATAAGAAAAGAACAAACAACACTCAGAGTCCTGATTGAAAGAAGTTTTGTGATTGGTTAGTGATGTTCTCGCTGTGGGACTTTAGAAGGAGTTGACTCCTGAGATAAGTGAACTAATAGAACAGAGAGCAGGATATTTCTGGTTATGGATTTGGAAATTTTGAGAAAATGACTAAAGAATTTTCTTAGGCATCTTATGCTTTCCAAACTCGGTATATTTGAATAGTTTCATTTTGATGATGAAGATCCTAGAAAAGAAAAGAAAAAGTGAGTGATTATTAAGGATCAGTAACCATCTAAAAAATGCTAAGGAAAGTACCCTCTCCATGTAAGCTTTGCTAAGCATCTAACCAGGATAAGTAATTAACCCTCACCAAATGATTCCATTCAACTGAAATCCCTTCTTGGCATTTGTGCTTAACTCTTTTAAATTAATAAGGAGGAATAAAATATATTGACTAAACAGTGCACTTGTATTAACCATAATTTATTTATGTCTTTACAAATGTTAGAATAAAAATGTTTCTGCAAAGGTGCATATACCTTTGAAAGTTATATTTGCGAATATTCCTGCTTGCTAAAATAAAACACATTACTAAAGGAATTTGTCTATGTAAATGTTCCAATTTTGTTTCTGCTGTCATTAGGAATGCAGACAGTGTGGGGTCTGAGAGCCCAAATCTTTCTTTCTGTTTTGACAAGAAATAATAAATGCATCCTTAATTAATATGCAAGGAAATATATTTAGTCTTTAATACAAATGCATTATGTTTACTGATTAATTATATTATCACCAAGGAAACCATAAAGCTTTGTGTAGAAAATCTATTCAGAGTGAGTTAGTGAATGAAACAAAATAAAGAGCATTTGGATTTAGACTGGAAGAGTATTTGGGTTCAGTATGCCTATTTCTGAAAATAATAGCTCTTTCAATTAATCTGTCAAATATAAAATGTATAAATGCTTGCAAACACTTAACCTCAGCATATTTATTTTATGTTTTGCACATCTGTCCATCGACTCTTACTTCTTTTGTCTCTGCTTATTTTGTGACACGTTTAGAGGAAAACAAAAAGACTTGGGTTGTCAGAGACCTCCTATCTCTAACTTCTAGAAATTCTTTATAAAGAGAAATTCTTGTTATTGCTCTCTCTCTATTAAATATCATGTTTCTTCAATAATTTTTCTTCTCATGTCGGTTTTTGAAGAAGTTGAATAAGAATATATTTAGAAAACAGAAGAAATGAGAGTACAAAACTACAGTCTATATTTCGGTCCAGAGAGTTGGCAAGAAAGTTGTCAAAGAGAAGAATTCAAAATAACCAATGGACAATTTAAGGAAGCTTAAAGGTCTTCTCTATAAAGAAAAGGAATTCAAAGAACAAAGGAACTCATTTCTATATCTGCAAACCCTCACTTTCTCCACAAATTGCTACTGGGATCCAATTTACTTTTTGCTCTAACTGTACATGTTCCTGAGTTAAAACTCAGGCCATTGAACCATACGCTGTGAGCATATCAGAGCTTTTCTAGGTATATAATGGCTGTGTTGGAAATATACAACTCAAATCTATGAAGAAGTGTCTTGTTTTTGTCAAAGAATCCTTTCTCCACCATAATAATCAACTTTTCAGATTAATTTGGTAGATCAAGAAGCCTATTATACAGAATGAAGTAAGCCAGAAAGAAAAACACCAATACAGTATAATAACGCATATATATGGAATTTAGAAAGATGGTATCGATAACCCTGTATGCGAGACAGCAAAAGAGACACAGATGTATATAGAACAGTCTTTTGAACTCTGTGGGAGAGGGCGAGGGTGGGATGATTTGGGAGAATGGCATTGAAACATGTATATTATCATACGTGAAATGAATCACCAGTCCAGGTTAGATGCATGATACAGGATGCTCAGGGCTGGTGCACTGGGATGACCCAGAGGGATGGGATGGGGAGGGAGGTGGGAGGGGGGTTCAGGATGGGGAACACATGTACACTCGTGGCAGACTCATGTCAATGTATGGCAAAACCAATACAATATTGTAAAGTAATTAGCCTCTAATTAAAATAAATAAATTTATATTAAAAAAAAGAAATAAAATTTCCAAAAAGTTCTTCTCAAGCTTAAAGTTCTTGAGCAAAGTTTTGTTTAAAAAAAATCTTTATAAGCCTAAACATTTCTTTTTAACTATTGATAGGCAGGACAGACTGATGAGAAAATGAACCTGTCATTTATTTTAGCATTTTCTACTAAGGATTCTTTTATTTGTATATTTTATAGGCTGGAAGTGTATCTAATGGAAGTTTGACAAGATTAGTACTTTTCATGGGGACTACGTGATCAAAACTGCTTTATTAATAATAGTAAGGTTTTATTTGCTTTTTGTACTGTCTTGACATTTTCACTGATAGTGGAGAAGCAGTGGTGGACAGAACAGCAGACGTCTTTACCAGAATCAAAGTAGTGGCGTGAGACTACGATAGTGGTCCTCGTGTACTTCATTATCATGCACTCATACTTAAAAGTTTATGGTATGTGAATAGTTTCACTGAAGAGTGTTCTTAATGGAAAAGAGAATTTATTAATTTCATAAAATCTATAACCTTGCATATATCATGCTTCACTAGACTGTGTAACAAAATGGGCAATTTGAGAAAAGTATTTCTGTTGATTTCCAAAGGAGTATGGTTGCCTCAAAGTAAAGTGCATTTGTGCAACTGTTTGGTTGTGAACTGAAAAAATAAATGTTTTAAGTGAAAGAAGAAATGATAGGCAAACAATACAGACTTGAGCATTAGGCAAACTTTTTTTTTAAAATGACAGGTGACCTATTATTTCATGAGCAAAAATTAAAACTACTTGTTGTTAATGATAAAATTTAAGTATTAAACAAAAATAAGAATTTTGAAAATTTCTGTACACCATTATGAACTTCACAGTTTCCTGATACTTAAGGAATTTTCTGATATCTGGGGTAATATGAACAAATATGATTTTTGGAAATCATATTATGAAACATATCAACATTTGGACACTCTGTATAACAGTGAATTAATTTTTTAAATGACCAATGCCTGACATTACAAAATCACATATGGATAAATATTCATTTAATGTGCAAGATGAACCAATGTATTTTATTTTAATACAATATGTAAAAGAGTAAGAAAAGTTTGTTGCCACGGTTTCAGATTCTATATTGCAACTAATATTTATGGAATGATACTTATTAATTTTTGGTGTAACATCACAAAAGGATAGTTGAAGTTATCTAAAAAGAGTACTAAACACACGCTTTTCCTACCACACATTTTTTAAGGCTGCATTTTTTCACGGATTTGACTCAACACAAGATAATGCAATATACTGAATGAATAAACAGACAAGAATCCATTTTTCATATAGTAAGCCAAAAATTAAAGAAATCTGCAAATATGTAAAATAATGTTGCTCTTCTAATGTGTATTAGTTTCGGCTGTAAAACCAAGTGAAACGGCTATATGTATATATATCCCCCCTCCTGAACCTCCTTCTCATGCCCCTATCCCACCCTTCTAGGACATCACAGAGCACCAAGCCGAGTTTCCTGTGCTATACAGCAGCTTCCACTGGTTATCTATTTCACACATGGCAGTATACATATGTCAATGCTGCCCTCTCAGTTTGTCCCACCTTCTCTTTGCCCATCATGTTCACAATTCAGTTCTCTATGTCTTAGCAGTTGAATGGATAAAGAAGAGGTGGCATATATATTACATATATATATACACACACATATATATATGTATATACATATATATAATGGAATATTACTCAGCCATAAAAATGACTGCAACTGGGTCTTTTGTAAGATGTGGATGAACCTGGAGTCTGTCATACAGAGTGAACTAAGTTAGAAAGAGAAAAAGAAATACTTACATTAATACATATATATGGGAATCAAGGAAATGAAATTATTTGCAGGGCGGGAAGATAATTTTTTTAAAAAGGTTGTTATTTATGTTAACATATAATGGTATTATCATTCAGTTCAGTTCAGTCACTCAGTCGTGTCCAACTCTTTGTAACCCCATGAACCACAGCACACCAGGCCTCCCTGTCCATCACTAATTCCCAGAGTCCACCCAAACCCATATCCATCGAGTTGATGATACCACCCTACCATCTCATCCTCTGTCATCCACTTCTCCTCCTGTCCTCAATCTTTCCCAGCATCAGGGACTTTTCCAATGAGTCAGCTCTTCACATCAGGTGACCAAAATACTGGAGTTTGAGTTCCAACATCAGTCCTTCCAATGAACACCCAGGACTGATCTCCTTTAGGATGGACTAGTTGGATCTCCTTGCAGTCCAAGGGACTCTCAAGAGTCTTCACCAACACACTTCAAAAGCATCAATTCTTTGGCACTCAGCTTTCTTCACAGTCCAACTCTCACATCTATACATGACCACTGGAAAAACCATACCCTTGACTAGATGGACCTGCTTTTTAATATGCTGTCTAGGTTGGTCATAACTTTTCTTCCAAGGAGTAAGAGTCTTTTAATTTCATGACTGCGATCACTGTCTGCAGTGATTTTGGAGCCCAGAAAATAAAGTCAGCCACTGTTTCCAATGTTTTCCCATCTATCTGCCATGAAGTGATGGGATCAGATGCCATGATCTTTTTCTGAACGTTGAGCTTTAAGCCAACTTTTTCACTCTCCTCTTTCACTTTCATCAAGAGGCTCTTTTGTTCTTCTTCACTTTCTACCATAAGGGTGTTGTCATCTGCATATCTGAGGTTATTGATATTTCTCCCGGCAATCTTGA
>NW_011494934.1:3027616-3028370 GCF_000754665.1 Bison bison bison
GGAGCTGTAAGCTAACTCTTTTTTCAGAGAGAGGTAGTGGGGGACAGCCCCCTGTAAAGTCAGAGGTGTAGGTGAAAGCACAAAGCAGAAAGTAGGCATACTCTGGTTTTGGGGGTAGATGCTCAAGAGTTTCCAGGGGGACCCCTGAGGCTCGATCCTGCCTTTGCGTATGCCGAGCCTCCTTCCTCACGACTTTTGTCATGGGTGGAGCTCCTCACGCTGGCTCCCGGCAGTGATAGAATTCCAGTTGAGCTATTCCAGATCCTGAAAGATGATGCTGTGGAAAGTGCTGCACTCAATATGCAATATGCACTCAGTATGCAATATGCCGGCTCCCGGCACATATAAGTTTCTCAAGAGGTAGGTCAGGTGGTCTGGTATTCCCATCTCTTTCAGTATTTTCCACAGTTTCTTGTGATCCACACAGTCAAAGGCTTTGGCATAGTCAATAAAGCAGAAATAGATGTTTTTCTGGAACTCTCTTGCTTTTTCCATGATCCAGCAGATGTTGGCAATTTGATCTCTGGTTCCTCTGCCTTTTCTAAAACCAGCTTGAACATCTGGAAGTTCACAGTTGACGTATTGTTGAAGCCTGGCTTGGAGAATTTTAAGCATTACTTTACTAGTGTGTGAGATGAGTGTAATTGTGCGGTAGTTTGAGCATTCTTTGGCATTACCTTTCTTTGGGATTGGAATGAAAACTGACTTTTTCCAGTCTTGTGGCCACTGCTGAGTTTTCCAAATTTGCTGGCAT
>NW_011494934.1:3028470-3029390 GCF_000754665.1 Bison bison bison
CCAGCCCCGGTGGATCCAGGGAATTCGAAGAGGGGACGGCGTCAGCGAGGATCAGGAAACAACTGCTTAATTAAACGTTAATTAAGGATATAAAGAGTAATAGAATAAGGATAGCTCAGTGAGGAAATTCAGTGGAGAAAAGAGGCTGAATAATTCAGCCAGAAGGTGAGAGAAAGAATGACATGGGGAGACCAAGTTTCGGTGAACAAGGCCCGCACTTTATTTTCCAAAGTAGTTTTTATACCTTAAGTTATGCATAGAGGATAATGGGGGAAGGGGTAGAGTCATGCAGCAAGCCAGGCTTTCTTCCTGCAAACTTATCATATGCAAAAGTTTAGGTGATTTGCATCATCTTCTGGCCCAGAGGCCTGTTAACATTTTAAGACCCTTTCTTCAGAAAACTTATTTTTCTCTAAAGGTGATTAGTCAAGCGCCACCCTCCAAAAGCGTTAAAGTTGCATTCCTACAGAGCAAAGGTGTGGTGGGCTATAACAAGAAAAAGAATTAACTCAAGGGTCCCAGGTTGCAAACATTAAAGCTACTATTTACACCAATTATATTAATCAATACACTGCCAGGGACACAGCAGGTAAGGGATATGGAGACTTAGCAGCAAACATTGGCCCAACAAGTGAAAAATCCTTCACCAATACAATTTCTAATCAATCTTTTAACTGCTGAAAGGAATCTGTATTTAGACAGTTTAGAACATTTCATGCCTCTCACAGTTGGGAGGCTCTGAGCAATCACATGTGGCCGGAAAAAACCTATTCAGGCAGGCTAGAGGACTTCCAAAGGAGTTTGAGGTTGAAACACTGTCACACCCAGGAATTATTAACTGGAGCTGTAAGCTAACTCTTTTTCAGAGAGAGGTAGTGGGGGACAGCCCCCTGTAAAGTCAGAGGTGTAGGTGAAAGCAC
>NW_011494934.1:3029490-3049375 GCF_000754665.1 Bison bison bison
TATTTGAAGCCTGGCTTGGAGAATTTTAAGCATTACTTTACTAGTGTGTGAGATGAGTGTAATTGTGCGGTAGTTTGAGCATTCTTTGGCATTACCTTTCTTTGGGATTGGAATGAAAACTGACTTTTTCCAGTCTTGTGGCCACTGCTGAGTTTTCCAAATTTGCTGGCATATTGAGTGCAGCACTTTCACAGCATCATCTTTCAGGATTTGAAATAGTTCAACTGGAATTCCATCGCCTCCACTAGCTTTGTTCGTAGTGATGCTTCCTAAGGCCCACTTGACTTCACATTCCAGGATTTCTGGCTCTAGATGAGTGATCACACCATCATGATTATCTGGGTTGTGAAGATCTTCTTTGTACAGTTTTTCTGTGTATTCTTGCCACCTCTTCTTAATATCTTCTGCTTCTATTAGGTCCATACCATTTTTGTCCTTTATTGAGCCCCTCTTTGCATTAAGTGTTCCCTTGGTATCTCTAGTTTTCTTGAAGAGATCTCTAGTCTTTCCCATTCTGTTGTTTTCCTCTATTTCTTTGCATTAATCACTGAGAAAGGCTTTCTTATCTCTCCGTGCTATTGTTTAGAACTCTGCATTCAGATGCTTATATCTTTCCTTTTCTCCTTTGCTCTTTACTTCCCGTCTTTTCACAGCTATTTGTAAGTCCTCCTCAGACAGCCATTTTCTTTTTTTGCATTTCTTTTTCTTGGGGATGGTCTTGATCCCTGTCTCCTGTACAATGTCATGAACTTCCATCCATAGTTCATCAGGCATTCTGTCTATCAGACCTAGTCCCTTAAATCTATTTCTCACTTCCACTGTATAGTCATAAGGGGTTTGATTTAGGTCATACCTGGTCTGTTGGTTTTCTCTACTTTCAGTCTGAATTTGGCAATTGCTATTATGAAAATGTTTGTAAATAATGTTTAAAATTTGTTTTAATTGCTAATGTGTTCAATGTCAATAGATATAACCCACATAAACAGAAGGTCTTTGGCATCCTCAATAATTTCTTTGAGTTTTTGAGACCAAAGTATTTGAGAACCCCCATGGACAGAGGAGCTTGGCAGGCTGCAGTCTAAGGGGTTGCAAAGAGTCAGACACGACTGAAGTGACTTAGCACTAGCACTAGCACAGGTAGAGTCCTCTGGTTCCTTATGTCAGCATGGGGTTATGTATCTCTGCTTATTATTTTTAAATACTTATCTATTTATTTGGCTGAATCTGGTCTTAGTCATGATGTGGTATCTTTGAAATTTGTTTTGGCATGTAGGATCTTTAGTCATGGCATGGGAAATCTTAGTTGCATCATGTGGGATCTAGTTCCCTGACCAGGATGGGAGCCCCAGCCCCTGCTCTGGGAGTGCAGAATCTTGGCCACTGGACCACCAGGGAAGTCCCTTTACTTCTTATTATATCATACTGTTGGGGAAAAAATTTCACACCTACACAGAGGTGGAGATAATAGCACATTAAATCTTTATATTCCCATACCCAGCTTCAATAATTATGAATATCTTGCCAATCTATTTCAACTATTTCTTCCTATTAACATTTTATTCTGCTTAAGTGTTTTGAAAGCAAATCTCAGATATCATGGCATTACCTGGAAAAACTTCAACGGTATATATAACTGATAAAATGTATACATACACACAATTACCTACATCATATACACACATCTATGTATAATCCCTATGGCCTTATCACACAAAACAAAATAATATTCCCTTAATATTACCCAGCATCTAGTCTATAATAAAATATTCCCAACTGTTTTTGACGTATATGATTATAGATTGTAGCTGTTCTGTCAAATTAGAATCGAGTTAAGGTCTTTTCATTGTTATGAGTTATGCTTCTTTTCAAATTCTGTGTGGTGTAAACATTCACGCTAATGGTATGTTGGAGAAAGCTATTCTCTTGTCCAATAGAATGTTTCAGTTTCCGCTTTTTGCTAATTGCTTCATTTGATTTTATTAAATTTTTCTCTGTTCCCTGTAAGCTGGTAGTTAGACATGTGGGTGTGATTAGATTCAGATACATTATTTGGCAAGAATATTTCTAGATGGATGCTTTCAACTTCTTTTTGAAGTACCTCTTAAGTACAGAGTGCCTTATTTTTCCATTTTTAATGAATGCTAAAGTTAATTAGTGGATACAGGTGGGGTCAGCCTGAGTTCTCCATTATAAAGTTCTTCATTAAAATTTCACTTAATGGCTTTAGAATCCATTTAATAATTGTTCCTTGGATTTATTATTAACTTTGGTGGTTTTCAATTTTTGTAATTCTTTCTGCATTTTTAACGAGCTAAACATTTTTAAAAATTTATTTATTTTTAATTGAAGGATAATTGCTTCACAATATTGTGTTGGCTTCTGCCATGCATCAATATGCATCAATCATCCATAAATATACATATGTTCCCTCCCTCTTGAACCTCCCTCCCACCTCCCACCCAATCCCACCTCTCTAGGTTGTCACAGAGCCCCAGTTTGAGTTCCCTGAGTTATACAGTAAATTTCCACTGGCTATCTGTTTTAAATATGGTAGTGTATATGATTCCATGCTACTCTCTCCATTCATTCCACTCTCTCCTTCCCCCTGCCCCATGTTCACAAGCCTGTTTTCTTTGTCTGCATCTCCACTGCTGTCCTGCAAAACGTTCATCAGTACCACCTTTCTAAATTATATATAAGTATGTTAGTCAGTTCAGTTCAGTCGCTCAGTCCTTCCAACTCTTTGCTATTATATATTGGTTTTTCTCTTTCTGACTTACTTCACTCTGTATAATACGCTCTAGGTTTATGTATAATAGGCTCTAGGTTCATGTACTCATCAGAACTGACTCAAATGCATTCCTTTTTATGGCTGAGTAATATATGACAGTTTCTTTATCCATTCATCTGTCAATAGACATCTAGGTTGCTTCCATGATCTAGATATTGTAAATAGTGTTGCAATGAACATTGGGGTACATGTGTCTTTTTCAATTATGGTTTTCTCAGGGTATATGCCCAGTAGTGGGATTGTTGGGTCACATGATAGTTTCATTGCTAGTGTTTTAACTCCATACTGTCTTCCATTAGTGGATGTATTAATTTACAGTCCCACCAACAGTGCAAGAGGTACTCTTTTCTCTACACCCTCTCCAGAAATTATTGTTTGTAGATTTTTTTTTAATGATGGCCATTCTGACAGGTGTAAGATGATATCTCATTGTAGTTTTGATTTACATTTCTCTAATAATGAGTGATGCTGAGCATATTTTCATGTGTTTAGTAGCTATCTGTATGTCTTCTTTGGAGAAATGTTTGTTTAGACGTTCTGCCCACTTTTAGACTGGGATGTTTGATTTTCTGGTAATGAGTTGCATGAGCTGCTTGTACATTTTGGAAATAATCCATTGTCAGTTGTTTCATTTGTTATTATTTTCTCCCACTCTGAGGGCTGTATTTTCACTTTGCTTATAGTACAAACACATGGAGGTTAAAGAATACAATTCTAAATAATGAAAAGGTTACTGCAGAAATAAAAAGGGAAGTCAGAAAATTCCTAGAAAGAAATGACAATGAAAACACCATGACACAAAACCTATGAGATGCAGCAAAAGTAGTTCTAAGAGGGAGATTTATAACAATACAATCCTATCTCAAGAAGAAAGAAAAACTTGAAATAGACAAACTAACCTTACATCTAAAACAACTGGAAAAAGAGCAACAACAACAAAAAACAAACCCAAAATTAGTAGATGCAAAGAAATCATAAAGATCAAAGAAGAAATAAATGGAAAAAAATGAAGGAAACAATACTAAAGATTAATAAAACAAAAGCCAATTCTTTAAGGAGGTAGGCAAAATTAGTAAACCATTGGCCAGACTCATCAGGAAAAAATGGAGAAAATTAAATCAACAAAATTAGAAATGAGAAAGAAGTTACCATAGACAACACAGATATACAAAGGATCATAAGAGACTATGTAGCAACTCTTGTCAATAAAATAGAAAGCCTGGAAGAAAGGGACAGATTCTTAGAAAAGTTCGACCTTCCAAGATTGAACCAGGAAGAAATAGAAATGATATGAACAAGCCAATTACAATTACTAAGCATTTTCTTTTCTTTTTTTTAATTTTATTTTATTTTTAAACTTTACCTAATTGTATTAGTTTTGCCAAATATCAAAATGATTCCACCACTGGTGTACATGTGCTCCCCATCCTGAACCCTCCTCCCTCCCCATACCATCCCTCCGGGTCATCCCAGTGCACCAGCCCCAAGCATCCAGTATGGTGCATCGAACCTGGACTGGCATCTCATTTCATACATGATATTTTACATGTTTTTTCCTCATTTACTGATAACTTTGAAATACAAGTTATTTGGAAATTATAGGATGAATGCTTGGCCATTTTCCTTTACTTACTATTTCAAAGTGATGGATTGGTGCCCCAGTACCCAGCATTATGGGCCAATAAGGCTTTTTTTTTTTATCATTATAAACACAAAGTTTTATGTATAATGCATGTTAATTACTTGCAGTGAATATTCTTTCCGATGATCAGATTGCTCCAAGCATGGCTAATGTGAGCTCCTTTGAGTTGATTCCTGTTAGTGTGTCATGGTTCCATTAGCTATCCGAAAATTTCCTTCCTTTCTGGCAAAAGAAGATATCTTAGGCTCAACTTCTCTATTTCTTATGTATATGGCAATAGTTATTTATGCAAGGAGATTGGTTCCTTTCCATAGGAAATAGTATTAACATCTATGAGTGCAAACTTGCTTTACTTTTAATTTCTCATATTAATCTCAACAAATGAAATTAGTAAGTAGTATCTGCTAAGAAAATCCCACATAAGATTTGAACAAAGAGTTGAATCCCACAAAGAGTTCAACATGACTGAGCATGTTCATGTGCGCACACACACACACACTTCAATTTCCTAATAAAATCTCAATTTACTCACTAATATCCCCTCCAAAAGCCTAGAAAGGATAAATTACATTAAAAAGTTGGCACCTAGATTTATATCACAATATTAGTGTTATGGTCATACTAAAAGCTTGCTCTCCTTATAAATTCTTTCAGATTTAAACTATGAGTACCTCAATAGTCCTGTAGAGGAAAATTTGGAATTTCTAAGTATCTAGGAAAGTAAAAAGATTAATCAAATGGGCTCTTGAAACTTCCAGATTTTGAATCCTTAATATTTACTTTAGATTCTCCATCTAGTCAAAGTACTCAAGTAATTTATAAACTCCATGCCACTTTTGTTAAGTTAGATGTACAAGTCCAATGCTATACAATTTTGATAAATACTTTTAAAAACTGATAGTTTTCAACTTCCTTTCAGATGAAATATAGACCCAATACTGGCAAAGATATAAAAAGAAAACATGCCCAACTGCTTTGTTTAAAGCAGAGATGGGCAAGGAAAAAGGGTGAGACTGAAACCATGAATGGAGTTTCAAATAAACTAATTTTTATCAGTTATTGTCAAAGTGTGCTACGTAGACCTCAGCATCAGCCTCACGTTCTCCAGCTTTACCCTACACTCACTGAGTCAGACACTGGGGAGTTGCTGTTTGAACAAATTGTCTGTGTTCATGTGTGCTCAGTCGTGTCCAAGTCTTTGTGACCCCATGGACTGTAGCCCACCATGCTCTGTTCATGGGATTCTCCAGGCAAGAATAGTGCCATTTTCTTCTCCAAGGGATCTTCCTGGCCCAGTGACCAACTCAGTTTTCTTCCTTATCCTTCATCAGAAGGTGTATTATTTTACTACCAGTGCCACCTGAAAAAAAATCCTGATGCGTGCCAAAGTTTGAGAAAGTGAAAGCTGCTCAGTCGTGTCCTACTCTCTGCTACCCCGTGGACTATACAGTTCATGGAATTCCCCAGGCCAGAATACTGGATTGGATAGCCTTTCCCTTCTCCAGGAGATCTTCCCAACTCAGGGATCAAACCCAGGTCTCCCACATTGCAGGCGGATTCTTTACCAGCTGAGTTTTGAGAACCACTGACATAGAGGACTCCATGTTTTTCAAAGCACAGTTCCTTATTTTGTTCCTTGTATCTTTATAAAATGTCTGGAGACAGTTTTCAAACCTGCCTTATAGTTGAGAAACCTGAGACCCAAGCAAAGTGATAACACCCCTTTTGGGTCTTTTCATCTTCGAATTGGACACATTTTTCTCATTTTGAATTGGACACATTTTACCCTATCATGGGATCACATACTGTCTCTTTTGTCATGGATATTCTGTGTTTCAAATGCTGAAGCATGTTTTAAAGTGATATTTGGCAACAATTAATTCAAGGAGCTTCCCAGGTGGCACTAGTGGTAAAGACCCTGACTGCCAATGCAAGAGACATAAAAGACCCAGGTTTAGTCCCTGGGTTGGGAAGATCCCTTGGAGTAGAAAATGGCAACCCACTCCAGTATTCTTGCCTGGAGAATCCCATGGACAGAGCAGCCTGGCGGGCTGTGGTCCATGGGCTCACAAGAGTCAGATATTATTGAAGCAACTTAGCCAGCACAGCACAATGCAAGGAGAACACAAAATCCTACTCTAGTGAAATGTCTTATGAAACAGGAGTAATGTGAAGGCAGAATTGACACCTTGTGGGGCTGCCAGAGCATTACATGAAATCAAGCTCTGTGCTTTCTAGAGAAGGCCAGCTGGGTGCTGGGTGCATACCTGGATATTGTTGTTGTTTAGTCATTAAGTCATGTCTGACTCTTTTGTGACCCCATGGATGATAGCCCACTAGCTCCTCTGTCCATGGGATTTTCCAGTCAATAATACTGGAGTGAATTGCCATTTCTTACTCCAGGGAATCTTCCCTGCTCAGAGATTGAACACACAGCTCCTGCATTGGCAAGCAAATTCTTTAATGCCAAGCCACTAGGAAGTATGGCTGTAGTTATTCCTATAAAGCCCTTCCTCATGAAGTAATCACCTACTTATGGAATTGGTACAGTGTAAGATGACTCTATAGTCAGATACTTTCACTCTTTTATTCCTTTCAAAATTTATTATTATTTTAATTGGAGAATAATTGCTTTACAATGTTGTGTTGGTTTCTGCCATACACAATGTTGGAGATATATATGTATAACCCCTCCTTGTTGAGCCTCTGCCCCCTCCACTTCAGTCCCTCTAGATCATCACAGAGCACCAGGCGGGGCTCCCTGTGTTATACAGCAGTTTCCCACTAGCTATCTATCTTATACATGGGATTTTCATTCTTGAGGTTCCCTGGACTATGAGGAAACCCTTCAGTTGCTCCTTGTAAGACATGCAAGAGCCTGAGTTTAAAGATAAGAGTTTATTCCTTTCTCCCAAGAGACAAGCCCCTTGATTATTTGTTCAGATCTCCCGAGCAGTTGGAGCAGGCAGGGCTACAGCAGCCAGGCACAGCTTGAAGGGCATTGTGTGTGGCGAGAGGGAGATTTGGTACCCAAGGAAATGAAAGAAAAAAAAAATCAGGCCTGTTGTTATCTGTACTTACAATAGAAGTAGCACAGGGGAGATAACAGCATTGGAAATTTTTAAACTTATCTTGCATTACATCTTCTGAGCAAAACCAAGGTGTAGACAACTGAGGCTTGTTCCAATAACAAAATTGTTGCCTGAAATGAAGTTCTTGACATTCCAATCTTTCTCTGTAGCCAAATCAGTTTTTATTCGTATAAAACATGTTTGGAAAATGCTTTAGTAAATGTTTTGCACTTAGTCATCCACTTTATTTTATTTGTTAAGAGGTCCTTCAGTAGCCACAAAAGAACAAAGCTCTTCTGGGAGGTATATTTCCTGGCATGTTATTAGCAAAAGGTCTTCCTAGTGAGTTAAGAAGAAACTGACAATGATTGGGAAAAAAACATGACTTTTTCTCTGCAATTAAAGGGAGTGAATGAAAAGTTTTGTGATTGTTGTGTTTAATATGGTAGCTGCAATTTCGAATTAAAGTCTTCTAAGGGCCATGGCCTGATATATCTCATAAAGGGCAAATACTGACTTGACTATTAATTGATGGGAAAGGGTCATTCCAGGTTAAGGCCATGGTCCTTGAGTTTGAGGTGAATGCTGAGAGATATAATTTAGGGGAGGAAGGAGTGACTCTGGGCTTAGTCCAAATAAATTGAACTTGTGTGTGTGCTGTTATTTCCTTTTAGCAAGACACTCTCCCCACCTCATCCTGAACCTCACTAACCTAACAGCTCAACCTCTCATCCCATAGTTAGAAGTAATGATTTGCCAGAGCCATCCTTGAGGAGAGTAACACTTTGATTATTTTTAAAACTAAGATCAATATCAGTGTCTTTTCTGAGAGCAGATTTTGGAAACTAGGTGGAAAAGGAGACTCTAAGGGTAGTGGTATCAGGGGGCTAATATCGCTACTGAAGTAAAGTCTCTGAGGTTAAGGCCACATCTGCCTTATTCACTGATGAATTCTGGTACCCAGAGCAAGGCCTGCAGCAACAGATTTGTTGTGTGAATGAAGGCTCCTATGAAAGGTGAAGGCTGAGAAGTGTCATTGAGAGTGGAAAGGGAGTTCTGGGTGCCCCCAAGTAAGCAGTAGGTCACACGTATTTGCAATTGAAGCTGCTATTTCACTTAGAAGATGCTAGGCATTTGCCCCCCCACCCCACCTTGGGTTTTTTAAAAGAATCTACAAATATTGCTAGAAAAACCATCAGATGTACTGAAGCAGTGTGTCTCAAATTACCTGGGGTAAGGGACCAGTTTTGTTTTGTTTAGTTTGCATTTAGTAGCAGACAAACACTTCAGTAAAATATAATGAAATAAAAATAATAGAATAAGTTGAAGGGAAAAAAAGAAGACATACAAAATACAAGACCATTGAAGAACTATGATTATTGAGTCCAAGCTCATACTGCTCAATGCAAGATGGCCAGTAAATCAAGAGGTGAGGTGTAGAGGCAAGGGATGGTGCTCATTGTTGCAGATTTCTTGATGCCAGCCAGACCCCTGCAGGGATAAAAGCAGAATCCTCTGGTTTTACAGCTGTCTATGCAAGTCTGGTCATGATGTTCCTGTAAACCTTCATCAACACAGATGTTCTTCTCTGTTCTGCAACTGTATAAGAATGGGAAAGTGTTACACCTCTCAAGCTCACCCATGGATGCAAAGACTTGCAAAAGGGCTATCATGTATATTTCAGGCTTTAGCCAACATTCTTTTACAAAAGGTGCAGAGCCAGCATGATAAAGCACAGGCAACAGAGCCCAAGGGTTAGAGTTAAAGCAATAGATTCAATATGGAGTCAGGTTTGTTCTCTATTACATTATGAGCTTCCACAACCTAAAATTACTCTGTAAGATGACTGTAAAAGTGGCACTTAGCATCAGCTCCAATGCCGTATTTCCTCTGTTGCAACCTGGCAACAACAGCTTCCTGGAGAGTACAGTTGCACATCACGTAGTGTGCTGTGCTGCCCTAACACTTGGCCCCAGTATCCTTTACTTGAATGGCAAGAGAGGAATGATCTGGGTGCATTTTTTGTTGTTGATCAGTTGCTCAGTTGCTGTCCAACTCTTTGTGGACTTCAGCACATCCGGTTTCCCTGTCCTTTACCATCTCCTGGAGCTTGCTCAAACTCATATCCATTGAGTCAATGATGCCATTCAACCATCTCATCCTCTGTTGTCCCCTTCTCCTCCCTTAAAACTTTCCCAGCATCAGGGTCTTTTCTAATGAGTCAGCTTTTTGCATCAGGTGGCCAAATATTGGAACTTCAGCTTCAGCATCAGTCCTTCCAATGGATATTCAGAACTGATTTTGTTGAGAATTGACTGGTTTGAAATTCTTGCTGTTCAAGGGACTCTCAAAAGCCTTCTCCAACACCGCAGTTCAAAAGCATCAATTCTTTGGTGCTCAGCTTTCTTTATGGTCCAATGCTCACATCCATGCATGACTACTGGAAAAACCATAGCTTTGACTAGACAGGCATTTGTTGGCACAGTAATGTCTCTGATTTTTAATGCATTGTCTAGGTTTGTGATAGCTTTTCTTCCAAGGAGCAAGCGTCTTTTAATATCATGGCTGCTGTCAACATCTGCAGTGATTCTGGAGTCCAAGAAAATAAAGTCTGTCAATATTTCCATTGTTTCCCTATCTGTTTGCCATGAATTTATGGGACCAGATGACATGATCTTAGTTTTTTGAATGTTGAGTATTTTGAGGGATTGGCTATTCAGTAGAGAACTGCAGAGCTTATTGCAACCCCACATTCTGAAATACAGGTAGAAAGAATTAAAGGTACTTTCAAAACAAGTACCTGCTGTAAAATAATGTCAAATAAACTTCACATGAAACTGATGAGACAAAGACAATCACTTTGCTCTTCCACTCTCCCTGTGCTTGTCCAAGGGCAAGGGCTATGAGGAGTTAGGGTGAGGAGGAGTGCAGGTAAGCCAAGTACTTGCTTACCAGATATATGTTTTATTTACTACTACTTTAGACCTACCTTATTTACTGCTACTTTAGAACCTATTTTATTTACTGCTACTTTAGAACCTACTTTTCTTACTACTACTTTAGAACTGACTTCACTTACTACTACTTTGCAGAATCCACTTTAGAATCAGGTTCTACAAAGTCAAAGGTATTGATTCTTAATCAGACTTGCCAGTTTTATTAATCAACTTTTCAATCCACTGAAAAATCATAGGGAAGTGACCTATCTTGCTTTTATTTATTTATATTTCAATTACCAATTTAAGTAACAATTATTTCCTTACAGTGATGATATGGATATAATTTATTGCTGACTATAGGTCTGCTGTTGCTGCTAAGTTGCTTCAGTCGTGTCCAACTCTGTGCGACCCCATGGACTGCAGCCTACCAGGCTCCTCCATCCATGGGATTTTCCGGGCAACAGTACTGGAGTGGGGTGCCATTGCCTTCTCCCAATTATAGGTCTACCCGAGAATTAAAAGCTTTGTTCATTAAATACACTTAGTATTTAATTTTTTCCATGTAGAATTTTGGACTTTTTTTACTTCACGGTCTACATATTTTAAAATTTCTTTCTGATGTCTGCCTGAGGTTATAAATTATTTAAAATTGAAAGTTTAGCATCCAAATATATTTTAGTCAACATTTGTTTTGAGTTCTAACTTCAGTGAATTCTACTCAGTGAACATGGAGTCTACGATATTGATTTTCAAAAAGAATTGTGAAAATTTCCTTTCTGGTCTGAAAAATGTATAATGCATGTTTCATATCACAGATTTTTTATTAATATATGTCTATGAGTTTCTGTTAATAGATTTCCCCTTGAATTATATTTTGTCCAATGCAACTAACTTTTGGTTAGTACTTGGAAATATAATTAATTCCACTCTTTTTTTTTAAATCAGCTTATTATATATTTTAATTTTAGTTGTATTATTTACAACTAAAGTTACATTTAAAAATATAATGTGTGAATCTGCTCATAACAAATATAATATTTTACATAGTATATTTGCTATTAGGAAAACATTAACTCATTCTATATATTCCACATCCTCCTAAACAAGACAGAAAGGAAATTTGACTTAGTATCAGCAAATGACACTTGGGAACCAGTCCAGATACAATCTTGCTTCCTCAGAAACAAGAAAATACAGGTGAAGAGAAAGAAGAATGGGGTAAAGAGCAAGAAAATTCTAGATATAAACAACCTGAAATAGCTGTGGGGTTAAGAGGGAAAAAATGGAGGTCTGTGACAGCTGGCTAGATCACTATGCATATTATTGGTAGGAAGTAAAAGCTCAGTTGTACTCATCTCACACGCTAGCAAAGTAATGCTCAAAATTCTCCAAGTCATGCTTCAACAGTACGTGAACCATGAACTTCCAGATGTTCGAGCTGGATTTAGAAAAGGCAGAGGAACCAAAGACAAAATTGCCAACATCTGTTGGATCATCGAAAAAGCAAGAGAGTTCCAGAAAAACATCTATTTCTGCTTTATTGACTATGACAAAGCCTTTGACTGGATCATAATAAACTGGAAAATTCTTAAAGAGATGGGAAGACCAGACCACCTGTTCTTCCTCCTGAGAAATCTGTATGCAGGTCAAGAAGCAACAGTTAGACTGGACGTGGAACAACAGACGGGTTCCAAATAGATAAAGGAGTACATCAAGGCTGTATATTGTCATCCTGCTTATTTACCTTACATGCAGAGTACATCATGAGAAACGCTGGGCTGGAGGAAGCACAAGCTGGAATCAAGATTGCCAGGAGAAGTATCAATAACCTCAGATATGCAGATAATACCACTCTTATGGCAGAAAGTGAAGAAGAACTAAAGAGCCTCTTGATGAAAGTGAAAGAGGAGAGTGAAAAAGTTGGCTTAAAGCTTCAACATTCAGAAAAATAAGATCATGGCATCCAGTCCCATCACTTCATGGCAAATAGATGGGGAAACAGTGACAGACTTTATTTTTTTGGGCTCCAAAATCACTGCAGATGGTGACTGTAGCCATGAAATTAAAAGATGCTTACTCCTTGGAAGGAAAGTTATGACCAACCTAGACAGCATATTAAAAAGCAGAGACATCACTTTGCCAACAAAGGTCCATCTAGTCAAAACTATGGTTTTTTCAGTAGTCATGTATGGGTGTGAGATTTGGACTATAAAGAAAGCTGAGCACCGAATAATTGATGCTTTTGAACTGTGGGTTGGAGAAGACTTTTGAGAGTCCTTGGATTCCAAGGAGATCCAACCAGTCCATCTTAAATGAAATCAGCCCTGAATACTCATTAGAAGGACTGATGCTGAAGCTGAAACTCCAATACTTTCACCACCTGATGAGAACTGACTCATTTGAAAAGACCCTGATGCTGGGAAAGATTGAAGGCAGGAGGGGAAGGGGATGAGATTGTTGGATGGCATCACTGACTCAATGGACATGAGTTTCAGTAGACTCTGGGAGTTGGAGATGGATAGGGAGGCCTGGCATGCTGGTCCATGGTGTTGCAAAAGAGTCTGACACAACTTAGCAACTGAAGTGAAGTGAACTGAATTGGGAAGCTCAGTTGGTAAAGGATCCTCCCTCAATGCAGGTGAGACCAGTTTAATTCTTGGGTTGGGAAGATCCCCGGGAGAAGAGAAACGCTACCCACTCCAGTGTTTACACCTGGAGAATTCCACGGGCTCTATAGTCTAGTGGGTCACAAAGAATCGTATATGACTGAGTTGCTCTCACTTTCACCTTTAAATACATGTGATACCCACTCAGTAAATTCTGTGGTTACTTTTTTTGTTCATCATTGTTTGTGGATCTACACATATCAAAGGCAATCCTGTAATACAATTGCTAGAAGACTGACTATGTTGTAAGACATTTCTTTAAAAGGGTAACTGTAAGAAACAAAGGGAAAGATTTAATGTCTCTAAAACATAGTCTTTGGGGACAAGAAACTTCTAGTCTCTACACTGATTGCAGAAGAGGAAACTACTTGTCAATGATGACGGGGAGCCTCTTATTAAAGTGGCTACAGATATCCTAAATTAAGAAAAGCATGTTCACCGGATTCAGGTGAATTAGAATCCCTTGGGAATTTAAGCACATTAAGGAGAGTCTGAAAATACCTCACTTTATATTTTCTGTTTCTTTTTCCAAATGCCACTTAGAAAAGCAGAAATCACATCTGTGTAACTTTCTGATTCAAAGCAGCAGTCTAGAAAGACTGTCTGCTTTTGCTTGAAAGTGAGATGTCTCTCCAACTTTCCTTCATTTCTTAGAGACAGGAAGAAGAAAACGATAGATATCAAGGACAACAGAGAGTGGAAGTTTTTGTTGTTTTTTAGGGAGAAAGGTGTATATATGAAGAAAGATGAAGAACCAAAATATATCTCCATCGGAGGGGAAAATTTTGGTGGTGGTGTTACTGAAGCACACTTGGGCCCACTCGTGCAAGTGCAGTAAAGCTGATCTACTGACACCAGGTTGTGGTGAAAGAAAATATAAGATTTACTTCAGGGTGCCACACAAGGAGAATGGGAAGCTCATGCTCAAAAGACCCAAACTTCCTGACAATTTTCAGGGAAGAGGTTTTATAGACAGTGTGAGGGAGGTGTCTGCAGGGTGTATGATCAGTTCGTGCACACTTCTCAGATGGGTTGGCATCAAGGTGAAGCTTCAGGCATCATTCACCTTCTGGTTTCAATCAGTCTGGGGTCTATGTGCTTTTTGTCAGCAATTTTCATCGTGGTCATCTGCTTCATGTAAAAACAACTCAGGAATATATGCCAAGCCTTTATCTATATCTTTCAGGGAACTGTGAGTTTCATGATTCTACTGTGGCTGTTTTATAGCCTAAATTGTAACCGGTATCCCAGCTCAAGAGCTATTCTTTGTTTCTACTTTTCCACATTTTCCAATAATTAACACTTGAACCACCCTTGTGAGACTCAAGGGAGGCCTGGGAGACTAAAGCAAAAGCATTTTACTTCAAAGAACAGGGACAGAGAGACTTGTATATGGTTTCAATTTCTCTTTTTCTTTTATACTCCTCAGTCTTGGGGGAATAAGTTCAGGAAAAGAAAGGGAGTGGAGTTTTGGATACATAATCATAAATTCAGCAGAGGTACTCAGTTTTAGGGGTACTTGGTTTCAATGGTATCCACATCCATAATTCACCACTTTCAACTTTTCATTGCTCAGACTTTTGTCACTGACTTTTTCCCATTATTTGTTTCCCAAAAGACTATGAAATAGGGTCAGTCTAAATGTTTTGTTTGTCTTTAAAATCTCCTACAGTCCTTTTTATGCTGTTATTTACACTTTGGAGATGTCGGTAAACTAGGACCCAAATGCTGAACATCGTCATGAAATGAAGTGCTTCCAAGGATTTGTATTCTTCCATACCTTGAGCTGACTGGAGTAGGTTACTATATAGTAATGTATCTACTCAGAGAGGTGAGCAGGAAGATGTGCCTTTTCATTTGGAAAATAATGTTGATTCCTGTTTGCCAGAACAGTAGTCAAATTTGCCCCAGTTTATATTGAGAATCAAAAAGAAAAGGATTTATTGATATTTACTTCCTACTCTGAAGCTCATTTTTAAGACATTGATTTCCTTCCAAGGCAATTGTCTAAAACATATAGTTTGGGGACTTTTCTTCTGTCTTTAATTAAATTGAGAGACAATACCAGTAGATGACAGGATTATAAATGATATATTTCAAATTTTACAAGGAATATAGTTTCATTTCACATAAAAATTAAGGAAATTTTTTCATCATGTTCACATTAGAGAATTATACATCTAGCAAAATACATATAATTAATACATTAAATTATACAACTAGTTAAATATGCCATAATTATAGCTTTAAGAGGTTCAGTGGTCTCCCAAGAGAAAAAAGATATAAGCAAAGTAAAGTTTTAAAAGAGATCTGTTGAGAGTACAGACTAGCTTAAGCTCTTTAAAATAATGTGTGTTTTTCAAACATTTTATTATCATACCCTTTGTCATGTAAAGTCTTCTGAAAAATTAAACTAATAAAAAGCTATAAGTGGAATGTTATTTGTATTTGCTTATTTTTCTACATTAAATTTCAGGAGAATTGCTTATTTTAGATAAATTGTGGTCAGTAATAATGATTTAATCAGTTTAGCCATTTAAATATCCATGGTTATGGATTATAGTTTCAGAATTTTATTAGTTCCAGTACATAGTTACATTCTAATTTGGGGGAGGAGGGGTGAATAACATAAGGAAAACACTGATTTACCTAGTTTTGTATTTGTTTTTATTTTTTGCAAATAGAAGAAAATTAACATGGGACACCTTTCTATTTCAGGATATTGTTTACACAAAATGACCTAAGATAAAATATTTCTTTCAAAATTGAATCACAGATTGACAAAGAAGCAAAGTCAAAACAGTGGGGCTAAGATAGTCTTTTCAACAAATGGTGCTGAAGCAACTGGACATCCACATGCCAAAATATGAATCTAGACACAGACCTTACACACTTCACAAAAATTAGCTCAAGATGGATTAGAGATCTACATGTAAAACACAAAATTAGAAAACTTCTGAAGAATAACATAGAAATAAGCTTGCTGCTGCTGCTGCTGCTGCTAAGTCACTTCAGTCATGTCTGACACTGTGCGACCCCATAGACTGCAGCCCACCAGGCTCCCCCATCCCTGGGATCCTCTAGGCAAGAACACTGGAGTGGATTGCCATTTCCTTCTCCAGTGCATGAAAGTGAAAAGTGAAACCGAAGTCGCTCAGTTGTGTCAGACTCTTTGCGACCCCATGGACTACAGCCTACCAGGCTCCTCTGTCCATGGGATTTTCCAGGCAAGAGTACTGGCGTGGGTTGGCATTGCCTTCTCCAGAAGTAAGCTTAGATGACCTTAAAGTGGAAGCTGCTCAGTTGTGTCCGACTCTTTGTAATCCCATGGGCTGTATAGTTCAAGGAATTCTCTGGGCCAGAGTACTGGAGTGGGTAGCTGTTCTTTTCTCCAGGGGAGCTTCCCAACCCAGGGATGGAATCCAGGTTCAGTGGATTCCTGCATTGCAGGCAGATTCTTTACCTACTGAGCCATAACCTTGCATATGCCTTTTTAGATAGAATGCCAAAAGAACAATCTATGAGAAAAATAATTGGTAAGTTGAACTTTATTGAAATTAAATTTTCTGCTTTGCAAAAGACAATGTCAAAACAATTAGAAGACAATCTGTAGACTTGGAGAAAATATTTCCAAAACACACATCTGATAGAGGATTGTTATCCAAACTATACAAAAAAACTCTTAAAAATTAGTATTAATAAAATAATTCAAATAAAAAATGAGCTAAAACTCTAGAATTTGTCATTTCATCTATATGATAAATTGCTCATTAAAAAAAATAAGCTTCATGTCTTTCATCTTTAGAGGGGAAAAAAGAGATGGGCCAAAGACTGACATCTCACAATGAAGACAAACAAATGACAAGGAAATAGAAAGATGTTCCCCATCATATGTTGTAAGGAAAAATATAAATTTAGACATTAATGAGATATCACCACTCACTTATTAGAATGGCCCAAATACAGAGTACAGATAACCTCAGATGCTGGCAAGGATGTAGAACAATAGGAATTCTCATTAAACGTTTCTTACAAAACTGATCATACTCTTACTATACAATCCAACAGCAATTGTACTCCTTCAGTTCAGTTCAGTTCAGTGGCTCAGTCGTGTCCGACTCTTTGCGAACCCATGAACCGCAGCACACCAGGCCTCCCTGTCCATCACCAACTCCTGAAGTCCACCGAAACTCATGTCCATTGAGTCAGTGATGCTATCCAACCATCTCATCCTCTGTTTTCCCCTTCTCCTTCTGCCCTCAATTTTTCCCCACATCAGGGTCTTTTCCAGTGAGTCAGCTCTTTACATCAAGTGGCCAAAGTATTGGAGTTTCAGCTTCTTCAGTCCTTCAAATGAACACCCAGGACTGATCTCCTTTAGGATGGACTGGTTTGATCTCCTTGGAGTCCAAGGGATTCTCAAGAGTCTTCTCCAACACCACAGTTCAAAAGCATCAATTCTTCAGTGCTCAGCCTTCTTCACAGTCTAACTCTCACATCCATACATGACTACTGGAAAACCATAGCCTTGACTAGACGGGCCTCTGTTGGCAAAGTAATGTCTCTGCTTTTCAATATGCTATCTAGGTTGGTCATAACTTTCCTGTCAAGGAATAAGTGTTCTTTTAATTTCATGGCTGCAAGCACCATCTGAGTGTAAGCTGTCAATATGAAAAGTCTACGTTCTGTATGATTTCAATACATGGCATTCTTGAGAAGACAAAACATTGGAGCCACTAAAAATATTAGTTGTTGCCAGGGGGTTTGGGATAAGCAGGGATGATTAGGCAGAGCACAGAGGATTTTTAGGGCAAGGAAGATACTCTGTATGATATCACAGTAATGGATACATGTCGTTATACGTTTGTCTAAACTGACAGTACAACATCAAGGGTGAATGCTAATGTAAAGTATGGCCTTTAGGTGACTAGTATGTGTGCACTCAGTTGTGTCCAACTCTGTGAAACCCCATGGACTGCAGCCTGCCAGGCTCCTCTGTCCATGGGATTGTCTAGGCAAGAATGTTAGAGTGGGTCACCATTTCCTCCCACCATTTAGGTGATTGTGATGTGTTAGTGTAGGTTCATCAATTGTAACATACATAATAGCACTTTGGTGTGGGATTTGATAATGGGTAAAGGCTGAGTGTGTATGGGAGCAAGGCCTATACAAAAACTCTCTGTGCTGTCCTTTTAATTTTGTTGTGAACCTTAAACTGTTCTAAAAATATCTTAATAAAAAATTGAATCACACACATATAGATTTCCTTAGTCTGTCACTCAAAGGGCTAGAAGCAATGGCACCACGAAGCAATGAGCACACCTCATTTCTAAGGGAGAGATCTTGGTTTCTAAAATTATTATTCAATAAAAATAAATCAAATGAATGATTTTGAAACTGCTGCAAGAAAATATAAGATGGACCCGGAGCATCTTGTTCCATCAGAAAGTACAGAGTGCTAAAAAATAGAAACCCATAATCATGGGTATGTCAGAGGTACACAGGAGCCAACTTAAATAGCTCCCAATGGTAGGACAATCTGAGAAAAAAATATAAAATAATACTGGATAATAACACAAAATATAAAATGAATATCCATAATTCCTTACTTATATGTATAAATAATTGAGTAAACAAAGATATGGGAGAGAATAGTCATATCGCCCGTGCAGAAGAATTCTAAATAATCTATGTTGACACTCTATGCTCAAGGAGAGGGAGCATAAATCCCTACTTCCACTACTTAAACAACTGTTTTCAAAGACTATACTCTTGGAAGAGGGAAAAAATCTATAGAAAGGGAGCAAAGAGTAACTGACAGTGGAGAAATCCAACCAGTAGTACTTCAGCCTGGCAATCATGAATTACACTGGTAATTCATGCTGAAACAATATGGTGTAAAGAGATTAAAGTGATACATGATCTCTCTATTCTTCCTCCCTAAAACCGACAAAATTAA
Source organism: Bison bison bison (assembly GCF_000754665.1). Lineage (NCBI taxonomy): Eukaryota > Metazoa > Chordata > Mammalia > Artiodactyla > Bovidae > Bison > Bison bison. The sequence continues at coordinate 3,048,559 of NW_011494934.1, forward strand.
AATATGAGAAAAATGTTAAACTCATCTCACACGCTAGTAAAGTAATGCTCAAAATTAGGCTTCAACAATACGTGAACAGTGAACTTCCAGATGTTCAAGCTGGTTTTAGAAAAGGCAGAGGAACCAGAAATCAAATTTCCAACATCCGCTGGATCATGTAAAAAGCAAGAGAGTTCCAGAAAAAACATCTTTTCTGCTTTATTGACTATGCCAAAGCCTTTGACTGTGTGGATCACAATAAACTGTGGAAAATTCTAAAAGAGATGGGAATAACAGACCACCTGGCCTGCCTCTGGAGAAACCTGTATGCAGGTCAGGAAGCAACAGTTAGAACTGGACATGGAACAACAGACTGGTTCCAAATAGGAAAAGGAGTACGTCAAGGCTGTATACTGTCACCCTGCTTATTTAACTTCTATGCAGAGTACATCATGAGAAACGCTGGGCTGGAAGAAGCACAAGCCGGAATCAAGATTGCTGGGAGAAATATCAATCACCTCAGATATGCAGATGACACCACCCTTATGGTAGAAAGTGAAGAGGAACTAAAAAGCCTCTCATGAAAGTGAAAGAGGAGAGCTTTAAGTTGGCAAAAGCTCAACATTCAGAAAACTAAGATCATGGCTTCTGATGTCATCACTTCATGGGAAATAAATGGGGAAACAGGGGAAACAGTGGAAACAGTGTCAGACTTTATTTTTGGGGGGCTCCAAAATCACTGCAGATGGTGACTGCAGCCATGAAATTAAAAGACGCTTACTCCTTGGAAGGAAAGTTATGACCAACCTAGATAGCATATTCAAAAGCAAAGACATTA